>NW_024884900.1:5802447-6010720 GCF_019232065.1 Centrocercus urophasianus
TCAGCGCACGGCACAAAGATCAGCGCACGGCACAAAGATCAGCGCACCACGCGACCTGGCCGTTTGTTTTGTTGTTGTTTTAAACCTCGACCAACTTCGGATGAGAAGAAAACCAGCTCTGAATTCAGAAATTCAAACGTATGCCAACAAAGATGAACGTCACGGGAAACCAGTCTCTCATTTTACATCAACACTGGAGGAGATGGCAGCGTGCTCTGACAAGGGGCACTGCGTCTTCATGACATTCTCAGTAGAGGCTCTAGGAGGCTAAGGGGATTTTCTCTCTGTATATTTTAAGTCTCTTCTCTCACAACAGAGGCTTCTTATTCTCAGTCCTAAATTACTTTAAAACTATTTAAATAATATTATTTATTAGGCATTTAGATAAAATATCTTTAAAAAAAAATGATTGCTCTAGGAAACACAACAGGGGCACAATGATATGGATACTCAACCAAGCTGACAGCACCCCGCTCCATCCAACGTCTGCCTGCAGGATATGCATGCTCCTGTTGCGTTTGTATCAAATAAAAACAAACCTCAGCAAAGAAACTGATAAAATCAATCTCATAAATAGGAAATACTCGGTTGTTTTCCTGACAGCAAACCACCTCTATGTATTTTACCTTATGATGTAGAGAGAGCAAGCTTGGAGAATGACACGCGAGTGCTGCTAAGGGCTGAGGATGCTGGGGGGTGGAAGCCTGTCTGTGACAGCCGGGTTAGGATTGGGATGCACTGCAGTGCCTCGCTGCTGCCAACCAGTAAGGATGGCCAATGGCACCAACACGGCACCAGCAGCAACGGCCGGAGCCCGGGAGCAGCTCCTGAACGCTGGCAGCCTGCGAGCACAAACCAGTCATGTTTTGCCTTACAACCTTTATTTCCAAGCCCACAACCAACCGCGCTGCCAGAGCCAACCCAGGCAGGCTTGTTTTGGGAACCTGAGTTCTCTACGCTACCGCTCGCCTGCGCTCATTGGATGGGCCAACGACCTCCAGATGCACAATGAGAATTTCTATTGCACAAAGACGTAATGCACAGTGCTTGAAGTGCTCATCAGCAAGGGGACAACTCATCAGCAGGGGGACAAGGAGTGCTGGGCCGTGAATCGCTCCTCGGTTGGCGTTTCCCTTCCCGCACTAAACGACAAGCAGGAGGCTGCGAATGCTGCAATCGAGATCACTGTGCTTTAGATTATTCTCCACGAAGAGATTTAGAAAATAAGGCACATAGCTTTCCAAGTATAGAAAGTTTGTTCAAGAGAGAATTTTAGGAAAGTAGCAAGAACTGAAAACTCAATGGGAAATGTGGTAGCGTACAGAATCCAGACGATACGCCTACAGAATCCAAACAAAGCATTCCAAACTAAACTAAACTCTTCTCATCCCCACTCCCTGCAGGTGGAAGGAACTGGAAGCCCTGATGGAGGACAACAGGACACAGAGGTGACCATGCCGACCGCCCGCATGCTGCCCCTCGAGCCGGAGCTCGGGTACCGCTGTGCAGCAGTGCAAGCATCCCGAGGTAACCAGGTACTTTGGAAACACTTTTAAAGCTAGTAATAATTTACTCACATCGATCATACGTCAAAGTGGTAGGAGGGTTCTAAGGGAAGCTAACAAAAGCCAGGGGAGTCTGACTGAGGGAGTGATTGTAGGGAAAATTTTCGTTGCTTGGGGATAGATTGTACTTCAGAGCAAGTCAAGTGCCAAGTTTTACTTCTCTTCCAAACACAGACGTGTGCCTCTGGGAGGGACGGTGCAAGAGAATTTCAGGTTCATTCCAAAGAGTATTTGAATATTCAGCTCAGAGAGAGCAAGAACGAGCCGTGTGCTCGTATTTGTTACTCGGCTTCATGGACATACTGGCTGTTTTTGCAGTTGTCTAAATACATGGCAAAACTCTTCACCTTCCCACTGTACACAGATACAGAAAAATACACATGACTTGTGCAAGTGTCCAGCATATGAATTTCCTGCAGGCTGTACTAAAGGGGGATTTTGCAGAGATGGATTGACTCCTGATTTTGAACCACCCAGCTCTGGCACATCTGAGACCCTTGGCATTATTTTTATGTATTCTGAACATGATCTTTCCCCTACCAGGTTAGCTAAACCCGCAGAAATCTGACCTCTCCAGTAGATAATTCTGCATTTACAGCATGAAACATGTCTGACTAATGGGAAAACAGCATCCTATGCATTATAATACAGATCGGTTTTCTGCCTCCGCTCACCTGTGCCCCAAATGACTTCACATATCTGGCTGCAGCAGTTCTACTGATGCCAAGCATGAAAATGCTACACATACAGAGGGGTTTTCCCCCTATGGAAACATGGACATGTAGTCACTGAACTCCTAAAAATGTGTATTCATTACCCGCATAGACGGAAGACGGCAATGCAACTCAACACTGCTCTTCTTGTTACCAACAGAGGGCTGTGCTGCTATGAACATCACTACACATCACACAGTAACCACGTCACCAGCAGCTCCGTCACCCACAAGCAGGAATTCCTGGCCCTCTCCACTCCCATGGGTCTTTGGATGAGTTCTGTACCACGTCATTCAAGTAGCTCTATGAACAAAACTCAAAGACGTGACGTCACGGGGGCTGCAGGCACCCACTGCATCCTGCTCTGTTTTGCTGTGGTTAAGAATTTAACCTGTACACGGCTGTTTCAACAAACAGAAGCAGTGCCATAAAACCAACAGCTTTAGTGTTACCTAATCTACAGAACTGTGACAAAACTCCTCTCCTGGCATCAACATGAATAAAGCAAGCGTGAACGATGGCAGAAACTGTCCTTTGTGGAATAGCTGGACAAGGGAAAATACAATAATCTCATTAATTTTTAAAAAGCAGACGTTTCATTTTAAAGCACTTTTGTGCCTGAGCATCTGTGACCAGCAACGAAAAACCAACAACCGGGCGTCAGATCTTATTTAAATTTCATTCACAAAACAGCTGCAGAAACGCAAACTTCCCTGGGCAGGCAGGGCTGCCACGTGGGGGGTTTGGGGAAAGCAGGCGTGCAGCCCGGCTGGGTCTTCGGCTGCACCAGAGGCTCTCACTGCTAACGCTGCAATGAATGACTTCCTCCTGCTGGGAAACGAGCTTCCATCCAGCAACTGCATCACACACACCACAGAACTGCTCGACCTGGGGGAAATCATCCCTGAGGAGGAGATGGCGCCACTCACACACCTGTTTTTAAGGCTTTTTTGGAAACTCAAGTGCACAGCCTAATGCTAACCTTCTCCAAAAGGATAAACCTCACCTTTGGAGCAGAGAAACTCGATATCCTTGCATATTCACAGGGCAGGGTATAGGACATGACCTGGTCATGTAGGACAGATCACTCCCTAGGCATAGCACAAAGGGCTTGTCTCGCTTTAAAGATCATTATTACCTATATTTTACATATGGCATACTCAATACATCCTGCAAAAGGGATGGGGAGGAAAGAATTAATTCATGAAATAATATTTCTACATGTCAAAGCTCAAATGCATACAGGGAAAGAGACACGGACCACTCGGTCACTTCTTCAACTAAGAAAGCTGAGTGTCAGAAAACAAGATTTTGTGCTTTAAAAGCCAGTGATTGCAATTTAAAACCATCTGGCAAGATTTTTAAACAGCTGGAAAAAAAAAATACTTTGCTCAAACAGAATCTTTAAATTCTCTATTTAAAAAAGAAAGAAAAAGCTGATTGTATATGCAACGCAAAGGAAGAAAATGCTGATGTTCCAACAGTGGGGCAGCAGAAAGTGCAAGGGGGACGCAGCAGGCAACATATGGGTGAGCTGAACTGGCATTCCATCCATGTGAGCCACACTGAGCGCTAAGAGATGTAAGCAGCTTGTGAAATCAAGTTCCCCCACCGAAGAACCAACTTCTCTCTTCCTCCCATGTTTCTGATAGCCCCAAGGAGCACTCAGCACAGGGCTCAGCCACACAGCAGCTCCAAGACAGGAAACATTCCAGGATACGTACACTGATGAAGAAGTAATAAGAGAGCGCTTAAGATTTGTGTTAGAAAGACACAAAGGAAGCAAAAACAGTGCCCTCCATGTGCACACAACAGATCCCTAAGTGAGAGTACTGCTCTCTCTGCACCTTGCTAAAGGCACTGCTCTGCCTCACTGCAGCGTTTCGGAGTTGGACTCGATGATCCCTGGGGGTCCCTTCCAACTCAGGATGTTCCAAGACTCTATGATTTCAGTTCAAATAAACTGGTTTGGATTTAAGTGCAAAGAAATGTTCAAAACCAAAGAATTTTTTCAGGTTTCCCTCAGCCCTACTTTACGTAAATGTATCACCTCCATAGTTGGAGCTGCCGCCAGAGCGATGCTCTTGTTAGCTCGCTATTTCTCCAATTAAACAGCTGAAAAACAGCCACTCTTCAGTAACTGCACAGAGAATATTGCATAGAATTCTGCCATGTTCATTAAGCCCCTTCTCTTCACCATTCCCACATGAACAAGTTAGAAACAATGCAAGGATCTTTCACCTCATGAGAAAGGCACGTGTATCTTCTTCTCTTTAACTGTACGGTAAGATTTTCTTATTGCAGCAAGGAGCTCTTACTAAAGGATTCACTAATTCACAGCACGGACAGAATGCACTGACAGAAGTTCCTTTAAGGAGTGGCTCTACTTGTAGACATTTTTCAGATGAATAAATAAAATGGTCATATTTTACAGCATCAACAGCAACTTTAATTAGAGATATTTCTGCCAATTACAGCCTGAAGTCTGTATCCTCAAAGCCGGAAGCATACTGACAATCCCATGCATGACCCCTCTCCAAGCAATACTCTTTCCTAGCTTTCATCTAAGCAAAGTAATGGACCTTCCTCCTTCCCCAGCCATCCAGAGAGAAAAACAACAAGTTTCGCTGCAGTGGAAAGCTATTTTGGATACAAGAGCCCGGGCCCTTCACCCACAGCTTCGTAACAACACGGAATTGGAAACGGAAAGAGAAAATAAAAGTATTTTTAAAGAACCCCCAGATAAAACCAGACTGTGGGACTGCAGGTCTCCTGCAGTCTGTGCTTTCATCCGCTGGGTAAGAAACGTGGGCAGCGAGAGCCCCGTCCCCAGGCTCCGTGCTCTACAAAGCCATCGTGCCATGGGACAGCCCCCACCCCATGTCCCTAAGTGCCTCCTCTCGCCTTATTGTGACTGAAGAACACAAAAGCCCCAGTGCTACTCTTTGGCATGTCCTCTCCTACAGCTTTTTTATGCTCTGCTGTTCATCAAGTAAAAAACCAACCCCAATATACATTGTCCTAGAAGCGTTACCTTCAAGTGCCACACTAGATAAGAAATATAGCTAACACCTTTCAGTGCTGCTGAAGTTTAGTCTCCAAACCAGGGAGGTATGGGACTGTTTGGAAAGCCAGTAGGTGGCTCATCTCCAACAAGAGAATCTCAGCAGTAGTTCAAGCTGATCCATTTTACTTTCCACCGGAACAGAAAAGCAGCTGCAATGTTGGCTAAAAGCAGGGAACCAAAAGCTGGGCACATCACTTGTGCTCTATGAGCGCGGCCGGGCGGCGTGGGTCTGCCGTGCCCCTACACAACCTGGTCACAAAGGGACCGCAGTGACGCCCGGCCGGGGCACCCCAGAGCATCTCAGCAGGCAAATCCACATTCATTGCAGATCATTACATACGAAACAACAAAAGGAGCTAAGTCATTAATAAAGTGCCAAAAATATCGGAAATACTGACAGCATTTTTATTTGATTAATTTTTCAATAGATACCAGTGACAACCCTTGGCAGGATGGAGTGACTTCTGACTTAGGAATGCTGTCTTTATCCAGCGAAATTACATGATTCAAATGTAATAATGGAGCTCAGAATTAACAGTTAGTGTTATAAAAGAAACATTTCCTCTAGGGCAAGCTACAGATATGCTTTTAGAAACCATCATAGCATTAAAAATCGGGCTGACACTGAAGAACCCTAAAGAACTAGTGGGAGTCTGAAAAGCAACCAAAAAACGAACAGGAAAATAAAAGATACAAGTTTCAAGGCACTTACGTATTGCTTATTAAGAAGAGAGATTGACCTTAAATGCTGCATTTGTGTTCAACCTGTGAATACAGTTCTGCTGTCGGATGATGCAGCAAGAGCTCTCAGTAAGCTTTATGGAATGCAATTATAGAGACACAGGCACAAGAACAGTTTGGGGAATATTAATTTAAAAAAAAAAAATCAAACAGAACAAAACCCTCCCTATCGAGAAAGCCGAGTAACCGCTTGGCTGCATCAAGCACCTGGATCTCCAATCAGCAGACAAGGACAGCAGAACCAGACTGGCAAACGGATTGCCCAGAATTAATTAAAAAACCCAACCTGAACCAAACAACAACAACAACAATAAAAAAAAAAAAGAAGAAAATACGTGTGTCTTCCTGTCAGAAGCTTTGCTCCGCGGCTGAAGACACACCTGGTTGTGACTCGTAGTAAGGTATGTGTACTTCTACCAGGACGTGCATGGACAGACGGAGCTGTGCTTTGTAAGTCAAACCTGCACAGGTACAGAGAGGTACGGCTCTGCTTCACCACGTTCCTCCCCTCGCTGGCCTTTCCTGGGGGCTAACTGTGCTCGGGCAAGAAGCTGGAGCTGCCAGCACTGTCACACGCCGCTGTTTGTATTACAAACCATCTCCTCAGCTCATCACAGAAAGGGGCAGTTGCTCTCTCTGTTCCTCAGTTTGAGTTCTGCATCACAAGTCCCCAGCTACCCAAGGAGGTATCCTGAAACAGCTAGCAGTAGAAATAGGAAACGAGTCCCTGCCTTTCAGCCTCCTAGAGCCTTCTTCCCTCGATCATGAAAAGGATTGGTTTTAGTGTACTGATTCTCAATTTGTGACACTTGCACTACGTGCTGCTGTTGCATGTTAAGAGACTGTAAATGAAATACATACGTTCTAAAACATCATGCAAGAAATGTGGTTTCACATCTTACAGTCAAAAATCCTACTAATGAATTAATACAAGCACACTGAGGTGTAATATTGGGAACATACCTTTAAAGTCGGAACTCCTCTCCCCGTCCCTCCCTCCCCCAAAATCAGAAAAGTAATATTAATTAAACTTAAGAAGTAATGAATGCACCATTAAAGTGTCATCAAAAAGATGCTGACCTAAGACAAAAGTTCAATGATACACAATACGGTCAAAAAGTCTTCAATCAATAATATACAGTATGACAACTACATCTTGTAAATTATACCCAATACTGCCGGCAGTCTATCCCTCTAAAGAATATTTGCCCCCTTTCATCCCTTCCTAACAATCAGATAATAAAATACAGCACCTATAAATAAGCAAAAAAAAATTATATATATATATATTTATATATATATATATATTCCGAAATCATCTATTGTTAGTTTTAAAGATATGGCAATAAAGGAGTCTAAATTAGCAAACTTGTAGAAGCCATAACTGATAAAACAGCTTATTGAAAAAAGGTGGCAGTAATGCACTCTATGTGTGCACAAGTACGTAAGAAAATACACAGACGTATAAAATTGCACGCACACACTCACGCACACACATCCTTCCACGCACCTCTATGCTCACGCATATACATATAGACAACAGGAGGAGTTAGAGACAAGTTAGAATTTGATTTGTACTTTGATCAGCCCTAACCTGTGCATAAAATAATGGCGAAAGGCTGCATTTCTGCGGGGCAGAACGGGCGAGACTGGGACTGGAGAGCATCAACGTTTTGGTTTGGAGTTTGGGCTCCTTCGGCCCTGCTAAGAGCCTGTCTGGTCATTGCCATGTACTATTCCTCCACGTAAAAACAAGCTTCCCACAACTAAAACATTTAAAATCAGTGCTTGCGGTGGGAAGAGAGTCAGTAAATGGCCACCTACAGCAGGAAAACTTCTCCATCTGAGGCAGCTCCCGTCCCCTTAGTGGTGTGACAGCAGTCGTACACATGAACTACGCTTCCCTCGGTTCCAGGTAAGGTGAACAGCTCGGGTCACGGAGCGTGTCCCCGAAGAAGCAGGCTGAAATGTTACTGGCCAACGTTTTCTGAGCAATCTGACTTGGCTGAAAGGAAATCCTGTACGCTACGACCCAAGTGAAATGATCAAGTACATGCTGTTTCTAAGTTGTCTCCCAAACCTCCCAGATATGAGGTCTGATCAGCGTGCTCTGTGGTTAGAGGTTAAAAAGCAGATTATAAAATACCTAGATTCAGATTTTTTTTTTTTTGTCCTGATTTGGCCTAAAATGGAGTGTATTAAACAAATTCTGGTCTGCAAAAGACCAGAATCAGTTAAAGCTATGAAACAATGTGCACTACGTGTCAATATTCTATTTCACTTACAAGAAAACACTAAGTCAGCTACCACAAATTAAGATATTTTCCTGATGTGACTTTTTTTTTTCTGTTTTGTTAAAAAATATGTGGAGTAAATGTGTTTTTTTCTTTTTAATTCAAAGTTTCAAACAACAAGATTCTTTTCTTTTCTTGAAAATACGTAGGAATCCAAACTAGTGTGTTTAGAGTCGGTTGACTGTGCAATCTCTTAGTGGCAACTGAACAGCTACAAAAAACTTTCTTTTTTTTTTCTTTTTTTTTTTGAAAAATCTCCCCTTTTTTCCTGGTTTAAGAAGATAATAGTGTATTATCGCTCTGTAGCCATTAGATGGCAGATAAAAAGCCCCCTTTTAATACGTGGGTTCGATTTTTTTTTTTTTTAAAACGTTTTTTTTCTTTTTTTTCTTTTTTTTTTTTTTTAAAGCCCACACCAAAGAGGAGGGCACAAGGCAAAGCTGTATGAGTTATTCCAGAAACCGTGGAAATCACTTAGGGCAATAATAAAAACACTTCAGGGTACAAAAAAGCTCGACTACACATTTCAGTTTTCTTCCTCGAAAACACGAACATAAATTGGGCTTAACGCTCCTTTTGTTTTCTATATGCACCTTGGCCTATGGCGTTTTTGCCCTGTGGCCCGCAGGGCGGATAAGTGCGCAACACAATAAAACCAGTAGAGGTCCAGTTTCACTTCCCAGCTCTCCAGAGTTGGGCGAGTTTTAATCTCAAAACTCCCACTCGGCAGCCTCCTCCCGGCTGGCGGCCTTCTCCAAGCGGTGGATTATGTTGTTCAAGTTTGCGGCTTTCTTTTTCCTCAAGGAGCTGTCTCGTGTGCTCCTGGAGCTCGCTGCCTCGGAGAAGCTGAACAAGCTCTGCAGAGAGTTGGCTTTCTGCGAGCCTGCGCCCGGCGTCGAACTCGTACTTGGCACGCTGGAGCTTTTCTCTGAACTCTCCTTTGACTTGTAGGAGCTCTCCCCTGTAAGGACTGAGGTGGAGGCAGCTGAGGTAGAGGCATCCCCTTCCGTGGCGGAGCCGGGCGGCGTCTCCGGAGCTTCTCCCGCATGCTGACACCCGGCCGGAGAGCCCTGGCGCGGCGCTCTGGGCCTGCCCTCGTCGTCGGTGTCCTCCAGGCCCTCGGCCGCCATGAGCAGCGGCTCCGCTCGCTCCGTGGGCCGGGCGCCCGGCGCTGCCTCTTCCCCCGCCTCCAGAGCCGACTCCGCTTGCCCTCCCTGAGACTTTGTGGTTGCATTGCTGTACTCGTCCGCCTCCGCGCCGCTCGGCTTTCCTTCAGGTGGGCCCTCCGCGTCCACGCCGTCGCAGCTGTCTCCCTCCGAGCTGTGGGCTGCTCTGCTGCTTCGTGCCGAAGGAGAATCGCTCGACCCGGCCTGGCTCTGGCTTCCCGCTTGGATCTCCTCGATGAACAGCTCCCGGCGGATGCGAGACCTGGGGGGACAGACAAAAGGGGTGAGAGCTGCCACGCAGCAGGCTCCTTCCCAGAGAGCCAACAGCAGCAACCCATGTGTGTCGGCTGCAGGACAGCCGGGGCGGTGGGAGGGCTGCACGCTCCAATTCAAAAGACTGGCAAAATTGGGAAAAACATATCGTCAAGATGTTCTTAATTTCATTCATCCCCGGCCACACACCCACTTCTAAGGCTGCTGTGCAAGGAGGGACCCAGGCTGCAACATGCAGCTCTTGCAAAGCGCAGTGGGAGGGAGGTTGGTGGAACCCACAGCTTTCAGCGCAGCAGCTCTGCAGGTCACCTGCCCAGTGCCTGGTCACTGAGAACGACCTGTACACCACCAGGGAATTGCTGAGCTGGAAGGGAACTCTGTGATCACCTGGCCCGACCCCCCGCACTGCGCAGGGACACCCACAGCTCCAGCAGGTGCTCAGAGCTCCATCCAGCCTGACCTGCTTTCCAACCAGCCCGTTTATTTTACCAGCCAGCCCTTCTAATAACCACAGCAGGCACTGCGGAACAAAGCAGAGATGTAATGTTTTTTTGTAGATGATAATCAATTGGTAATAATACGATTGGTGAAAAACAACCTAAGAATTTTTTCTTTATGATTTTAAATCAAGTTACATTCATAATTTCGTGCCATATTTTTACAGCACTGAATGCAGTTTCATGGACAGAGATGAAAGGCTCTGCAGTCTCTCATTCTCACTGGAAGTCTGACATCAGGAACATGAACATTTACAATACGCTGGACCACAAAAGGGATGATTTTAAAACTATGAATACGTTTCTAGTAGATCCAAAGGAAAATAGCTTATAAATACCAAAGAATTCAGACTTCTCTAAAAATGAGACACAATTTGTTTAAACATAAAAGTAATGAGGAAAAAATCGGGGGAAAAACAGCCACCAAGGAGAAAGCAAGATGAAAGTCCGTCGTTCTGAAATCCCTCCGGGGAAGCACAGCCTTGTGACAGGCTGTCAGTCTAACAGCTAGTCTGACTTCTGTCTTATTTTTTATTCAAAAAATCGATTTCAGAACATGAATAGTGACAAGGCAAGCAGTGCATTTCAAGGGAATTAATGCACTCCACACGTGGCTGAAACGGCCTGGTGTTCCACCCCGTGCCTCCTGTTACTGGAAGCATGTAATAATCCCCCAAACACTGCCTAGGCCACCAGCAGGAAAGCTTATGACCACTGGTCAGGTCCCAGTTTGCAACCAAGAGGGAACCACCATGACCTCTGATAAGAGATGAGAGCACAGACCAGCAGAACTTTATCTTTCACTTTTGGTTTTTACCAAGAAGATCTGCTAAGGGTCCTGGCAAATCACAAGTGAAACTCCGTCCCACAGATGGCTCTAAGAATTTTCAGTTTATTGCTCATCTTGCCTCCAAAGGCAGCACGTGATGGAAAGAAAATGCAATGAATGCAAACACAACTGAGTACTGCTTTTGAAGCTAATGATATTATTGACTTACTTGAAATGCAAGAGAGTATTTCAGCACTACTTGCTGACTCCACACTTCTGAAGGATTTAGAGGGTCTGTAATTTTCCCTAAGAGAATATTTTTCACCTAACAGAAGACCACAGGTGCTAGCATTAATTTTCTACTACCACCAGTTGCGTGCATTCTGGAACATCAATTTTCACGTGCTCTTCACACCCATAACCTCCCTGCATGGACAGAGATACAGAACATGCTGCATCTGTGACATTTCCCAAGTCAGGAGAGGAAAGAGTAAGAGCTTCCTGCCTGCACAGGTTTTGAAATACCTCAGCTCCAGCAGGACAGAGAATGACAACATGCTCACTGAATACCTGACCACAATCCTATAGAACACAGGTTCAAAGTCTGTGGAATTCACACCCCATGCATTGCTCCTGGAATCTCATCTGGCTCCAGATTAACTTAGTATTAAATCTATTAAATCCCTATGGTGCTGTCCTTGACAACAACACATTCTGTTGGCGTTCATCAGTGTAACTCAAAATATCAGAGATCTCTGTGCCAGTGCCCCCATGTGAAGATGGATAGCAATTCCCACCTCCTGCTCTCTTTTGCAGCTCCTAAGACAACAGAGCATCAGACTCTGATTACAGGGCTTCACTAATGCAAGTCTTAATTCAAGGTATATTCTTATTTTTGCTGTTCCCAGAGCTCTGCAGTTGGTATAGATGCAAAGCAGAATTCTGGAACAAGTTTGCAAACACAGCAAAATCCCTTATACCTATTTATTTCTATTTTGAAGTGAATTACTCCTTTGCCTGCTGAGGACTTTTTTTTGAAGTTTCTTCTGCTGTGGCAAATAAATGCTACTGCTGACTTCCCACCTGGTAGGCAAAAAGCCAGATTCTGTTGTAGCAGCCATCTCTGGAAAGTGAGTGTTGAGCTGAATCCCAAAGGAAGCATCACTGCAACCACATTCCCAAGAGACAGCAAGACTAATGTGTCCTAATCTGTCCCTCCCTGAAAAAATGTTCTTTAAGGAAAAACTAATGTTACAGAACAGCTAGATGGTCCGAGGTGTGGAACTGCTTCTGTATGAAGGCTCTTCAGTGTAAAAAGAAGAGGGAGGAGAATAAAGGAGATAAACAAAATCGTATGGCCTGAAGAAGAGGAAAAGTCTCTCAATTAGTGGTAACACATGAGCTGCAGAACAGGAAGATTCTGTTCCCTAGGAGAACTCCTAAACTGCATTTTTTGGTGACGTCCTGCAAATGTTTTAGGAGTACTTCATGCATGAAAGCTAAGAAGGTTACTGTTGAAGGAATGGAACAGGCACATGATTTGATTTTCAGTGCTGCTCCAAACAGGCTCGCAGCTTCTCTTTAAAGTCCTACGGACTCAGCAGCAGCACATCTGGGAACAGGTCCAGACCACTCTGTGCTGTGAAGCTCGTGCTACCCACCAGCTTACAGCACCTTGTTGATGCATTTTTCTTTTGTATACAACTGTCAGCACCGACGTACGGCCTGGTGTGGCCAAACACGCCGATCAATCATGACTTGTCACGCTTTCTCACAGCACGCCTGAACAGGAGATCTGATGATAATGAGGAAGATGACACATGCCACCAGTGCTCCCGCACTCATCTGCCTAAGTGAGAACAGCACATTTTGCTGTCAGGCCGAAGGGAACATATTTTCATAGGCATTCCTCCAACTTGTGTATAATTGCCTAGAAGTGGGAACTGGAATAGAGGCCTGTATTTGGAGAACTGAGCAGTGAAAGAGGCTGCATCTGTAGCGAATTCAAGTCAATGAAATTCAGTGTAAATATGATTACTGGCTGGTTATAATTTTTAAATTTTATATTGTTTACTATAAACATTATTTTACTATTGTACATAATATTTCTGAGATATCTCATTAAACCGTGCTTCTTCTGCTTCAGCAACTTGCCTGTGAAAAGCTGAGAAGGGCTAAAGTGGAAAATACCCTTTAAATGTTAGCAGTTTTCTAAAAACAAACAAGTTTAGCAAGCCGCTGTTAGAATAATTAGGAACATTACTGGCTCCGAGTGAAGGAGCAGAATGGCATTAAATCTGGTGTCTTAACTGTACCTGTTTAATATTCATTAGAACAAATTCTTGGAGAAAAGTCTGCTGCACTAATTAAGATTCCCAATCCTAAACACAGCTGAAAATACGTTTATCCAAATCCTTCTAATTCTTACACGCCATTCCAGCATTGTTTCTTTTTATTGGAGTCTCTAGGCCAAAACCTCCTTCAATTCTCCAAATGTGGAGAAGGTTCCCTTTAATAAGAAAAAGGAACTGAACAGCCCAACATCAAATTTCATCTCACCAGCACTCAATGATTTAATCATAATAATGAAATAAGTCTGTGGCAACATGTGACTTCAGGTTATCAGTTCTCTGTCCTTTGTGACTGCAGAGCTTCCAGCACGCATCATATCTATTTTATGAGCTCAGTGACCCAAGACATAGAAGAAAACCTATTTTTTGCTGTTATTCTGCAAAGATGCATGATGAAGCACTGTAATTCTGATGCCATCCAGTAGAGGACACTTCTAAGCAATCCCTACCAAGGTATAAAATGTACAACACACACCTATGTGTGCATACATGTGAGCATGTCTGTTTATGCATATGCAAGTAAAGAAGACCAGCCTTGCTTACTGCAACAGGCTTTATAAATATTCAGCACAGCAGTGGACATCTCTAGATCAATGCCCATCCCAAAAGCAAGACTTTCTGCCTAAAAGCTCTGCTTACATCAGTATGTGAAGATTGCTCATCCTCAGGGATGACTTAAAATTAGGCTGGAGCATTGGCACTGCAGTTAGTCAGAACCTCCCCGCTGTCGAAACCGTTCACTTTGTACAACCACTAAACGCTAGCAGAACACAACGTGCTGCAAGAAAGCAGCACCCGGCCAAAGCAAATAAAATAAATCCTTTATGAGGGGGAGACCTCCTACCTGTAATTGTGGAACCAGTTGATCACGGTGCTGGTTTTCAAGTTGAGCTGCGTAGCCAGTTCCTCAATGGTTTTTGGTGATGGGTATGGCTTTTGCTGGTAGGCTCGTTTCAGAGCTTCCTTCTCTTCTGGTGCCAGCACCACCCGGGGCTTCTTCAGCTGGTGCTGTGGCTGTGGGCTGGCACCCTGGCTGTAGTCGATTCCAGTGGAGGAGGACTCACACGACTGACTGTCGCTCACAGAGCTGTGTCGCCGCTTCATGTAGGCTGAAAGAGAGGCACACGGGATCAGCCCCGGCTGAATACAAATGCAAAATCAATGAACGTACAAGCTGCGGGATAAACGCGGAGGTGACAGGCTGAGGCTGCACGGATGGGCTGTGCGGGGGGAACAGGAGGGAAGCAATTGTGGGGAAGATGCAAGAGACAGAAAAACAAGATAGAAGGAAAGGAAAGAGGGTGAATCGACTGGAAACGTGCCTGGGTTTTCTGCTCTTTCAGTGGATATGGGATGTGAGTAACAGTGGTCAGATAGCAGGATGTGCTTTAAATTCGCAATTTCAGGGGTGATGAACTTCCACATAAGCACCATCATAGCACAGCTACTAAGAGCCTAAACGGCTCTGGTTGTTAAACACAAGGGTTTCTCTAACACTTCAGGTCTCTCAGTCAGCACAGTGGGAGCTGCAGGCAGCCAGAGCTCCATCTCCAACACACGATGGCGCCCGGAGCCCAGGCATCCCAGCGAGGGGCTGCGCACCCACCCGCCGTTTGCTGCTTTCTCTTCCACATTTTTGCTACAGCAGTGACAGGTTATGAAAGGAAAACAGCCCACAGCATCCTCCTCCCCTATACAAGGCTCTTTTAAAGATGCCTGTACTTGTAATAACTCTTGCTGCGCTGCTGCAGCTCTGGGGCTGTGAGCCACCGCCAACTCCTCCCCAACAGGGACTGAATTATCCTGAAAAATCCTGCAAGGAGAGTCCCAGCAAATGCTGTCACCGTCTTGATGGATTTACACTGGGCAAAGGCAGGTGGGATTTACTGTACCTGGCAGCACCATGCACAAGCATTGCTAATGAGGAGGTTGAAAACTGCAGGTATAGACGAATCTTGTGAATAAAATATTTAATGCTCCGTTAAATACCTTCTAGATATTGAAGAGTTTAGGTATTCAGGAGCTGCAATTTGATAACCTTGCCTACTCTGTTCCAGCTTACAGCAGCCCGACATCAATCAGGCAGGCAGTAAATCTCCAGTAGGCAGTAGCACTGATTGGAGCCAGGGAGCAATGCAGGGCAGGTCACGCCGGCCAGAAACCAAATTATTCAAAAGAAAAAAATAAATTCTTTCTCTGCACAGCTCTGCCTTTAGATTGAGGGTGCACAAAAAAGGGAAATCCGATGCAATCAAACCAACTGAAATGCTGAGAGCCTTTCTCATGCACGCCAACCCTGAAGGTCTGGCGAGGCCTTCTGCCTCCAGTGGGTACCACCATCCTGTCCTCTACACAGAGCTGTGTCCACTGCGACCTTTTTACACAGCGTCTTACTTTTGTTGAAGCGAATTTTGAATGTGCTCTGTAACCTTTGGGGGTATCTGCATGGCCCTCACTTTGTTCTTTCGGAATATGACAGATTACCTGTGGATTGCCTACTGTGTAAGATCACTGATACGGAACAGAGCGTGAGTTGCTAATGATCCATCACTCTGCCATGATGCCGTGCTGCGTCTGCTTGAAGTAACTATTAAAAAAAAATTTTTTTGTTTCCTTTTTTATTATTATTTTTCAACAAACTTCATTAAAAATCACCTACTTAAGTTGTTCCACTCACTGTGAAGTGATTGCAGGTACACTTAATGCCTTCGATTTCAAAGACTCCCAGATGTTGTTCCAAACTTGTATTGATATGCAAACTATACACAAGGTTCCCTTGTCTACTTTGACAACACAACCAAAAGAGCCTCTACTCCTTCAGCAGCGTGCAGCAACTTAAGGGAGGCCATGAGACAAAACAGACCCTGGTGTGGAAGATGTCAGAATCGTGCAGGCTATCTCCAGCTGGAGGTGCTGCAGTTTGGTCAGGTATTGGTACGTTCTGCATCTCTCCCTGCCCTCCAAAGGATGGCATTTACAGCAGCTCAGAGCTCCCAGGAAGGCTCCTAAAGACAGCACACAGCTGTGACAGCTCGGGAAGAACGCCATGTCCTGCGCCTACCTCTGTGCTCATAACCTCACTACAGGTGCAAAGATTTATTTGGGTTTCTTGTGTGAATGGAACCAGTTTTACAATTGTACATATTTCACAGAATCATAGAACGGCCTGGGTTGAAAAGGATCACAGTGATCATCTGGTTTCAACCCCCCCACCACGGGCAGAACTGCCAACCACCAGACCAGGCTGCCCAGAGCCTCTAACATAAAAAGAAAGAAAAGGAAATCCCACAGTTAGGACGTAACCATTTCTGGAGAACAATACATTATTAGAACAAACAGAATCACACAATCATTAAGGTTGGAAAAGACCTCTAAGATCATCAAGTCCAACCCCAACCCAGGCCACGATGCCCACTGACCATATCCCTCAGTGCCACATCTCCCATGGTCTTGAACACCTCCAGTGTCTTCCAATGGGCCAGAGGCACAAACCTGGCACGAGGCCACATGCTGAACTAGTATTTAGGTTTTAGCAAAGTTCTCTGGAAACTTTATAACAGCTTTTCCTTTTTAGTTCTGATTTTAAACGTATGCGTTGTGTGTAGCCAACATCAGGAGATCACTGAGCACATTTCCAGCAAACAGTGAGGCTCAAGCTGCAATCCAAATTGCAAACACACCTGATGTTTGAAGACATTTGATTTTGGTGTGTAATTGGTCTCTACTTTTCAGGAGACTAAAGAAAAAAAACCACACGCATTATTTGGGCAAAGGTCTGGATGTGAGTCTGAGATCAACCTGTCAGGGCCAGCTCCATCTGCTCAGTTTTACTACCTCTGTCTTCCCCCTGCTGTTGCCAGCCCAGCATCCCTGTGCTCCTACGGGCAGACTCCCCAGCATGTGCTCAGCCTCAGATGAAGCAGAGCTAGCAGCTGCCCACTGAGGTAAAACAGAGCCCCTTTTAATACAATTTTTATCTTATGCAGTATTGAACAAGATTATTAAAAAGTGAAATAATGGGGAAATAAAGGGAATTAAATTTTCTCCTGACAGCAGGCTTCAGTACTGTTCAGTGAGGAGTGTGACGTTACCAGCAGCACACACACCAGGAGGTTGGAGGGAAGGGAACGAACTCCTCCTTGGCAGAAAACACAGTGCAGAGTGTCTCAGCCTAGTGAGCGTGACCCCCAGCTTCCTCCATGAAGTTACTTAATGTACATTGCAAAGCTTCAGAATCTCTTACAAAGGGGCATTTATGGCATAAATGTCAGACTGGCACAACAGGAGGAAAAAAAGGAGAGATGTGCAGCTCAGCTTTATCATAATTATCAATCTAGTCTCCTAATAAACTGTGGAAGAGAAATAATTGATAATAATGTTCTACTGGTAGCAGATACAGTTGCATTGTTCTTTAATCGACATTAGCTTAAGGGGAAGTTAAATTCTTCATGTGGCTCTGGTGTGATTTGAAAGGTTACATCGCAGGATCCTTACCTGCAAGAAAAGGATTTTGCAGAAAATAAAGGGCTGAATTCACTGCAGAGTGCTCTGCAATGAGGCCAGCACTGACACAGTTCAGGAGCTCAGCACAGAGACTCAGATGATTTATAGCCCTCCCTCTGTTCAGGTGCCATCTACACAGCATATGTATTGCACAGCATTTGATAAGAATCCACTTTAGAAAACAGTTCTGAAAGGATATTGTCAGTACTACTTTCAAATTATTTTTATTTTATTTTCCTGCGTTACGGCTGAAACCCTCTTGGAGGCTATAAAAATCCACCCAGTTGACAATTTTATCTCTGCTGTATTTCTGATGCAGCAAAAACCATCATGGCTCCCTCTCCTTTACAACTGGAAGTGGGAAACCCCTCTGGATCACTCTCCCAGTGGCAGATTACACACAGCTTCAGGTGAGATCCTGCCCTGCACGTATCACACTGGTTTCTGTAACGAGGATTTGAATTTCTTCCCAGAAGCACACAAGGTCACTTTTTCCCAGAACCTCCTTGACTGTAATTTTTAATATAATCCCAAAGTTCTTGATCAAACGTGTTAATGTTTTCAGGACATCAGTCAACAGCAGTGCTTTCAGTGCACACGATTAATGCTGTCTGAGCTAATATCATTAAGGGATACCTTGAGAGATGGATACATCATTAATCAGTTAACTGCTGGTAATGGCAGCCTATGAGCTTCTCTTTTAAAATCGCATGTATGTACCAAAACCAGGCTCTGGATAACTGCTGTTTTCTAGTAATGAATTTAAGATACACAGAGTAGGCTGAGATTAGTCAGATGTGCTCCTCATAGGAGAGCAAAATAAGTTAATCTCTCACAGGTGTGTGCTCATGACACAGCCGCTCTACTCAAGCACATCTGAGCACTGTCACCTTCCCCACCCCTATGAGGGCCACAGATCTTATTATTCTCAAACACCCTTTTATAAGTGCTGCATTTTTGTATCCTCTTAGTGGCCATCCATGCAGGACTGGCAAGAAGCTCTCTCAGGAATCAAAGCATGGTTTTCAGCGCAACATCTGTGAGCAGCTGCAGTGCCATTAAGTAACAACCCAAAGCCAGCTCCCCAACTCACATTTCTCATTTGCTAAGGCAAGTTATCAGTGATACACTAGGGCCTCAGTAATTAATCTATAGGAGAATACAGCAATGAATTCATGACAGCTGGTGAATGGTTAGGGTTGTTTTTTTTTTTTGTTTTTTTGTTTTGTTTGTTTCTGAGATGTATCTGCTTGAGCTTGCATCAAATAAAGCTAAGAAAAAGCTGTCTGAGCGCCCTTCATATTGCTGGATCCATGTTGCCTCTATGCTCTTTACGGAGAGTTACACAACACAGTCATCTCTGAAACAAAGGAGAGCATGACTCAGCATCCTGCTCCACGTTACCTTTTTTCTCCATTCGCTTCATATCCATCAGCTTCTCCACGTTGTTGGGATCGTTCAGCCACAGCTGCATGCGGACAAAGGGCTCCCGGCCCTTCAGACTCAGCTTGTGCCAGGGCTTCGGGCGAGCCAGCAGGTCTGAGACAGAGCCTTGTGTCAGCCCCAGGATTGTCTCCCCAAACAAACGCTGACCTAATACGAAATTGAAAATGGCATGAATTCACTAAGAGACAAGGCAAGCTAAAAAGACAGACCACATCTACAAGATCATTCATCAATTATTCTTACTTCAGAATTGCTTGCAAACCCGAAAGAAAGATTGAGAAGCATAAAAGCTCTCCCCACCCACTAAAGGTGTAAATATTGAGCTTTAATTTAATCCTTAAGATCTGGCATGACAAGGATGTGAACTCAACACCTCTGGGGATAAGGACCTCACAGTGGAAACAGTGTGCAAAACAACCCCCAAATTAATGAGATTAAAAATAAACCAAACTTTTGGCTCAGCAGGCAACCAGTGAGAGCAGTGAGGCTACTCAGCTCTTATGCAGGAGGTGCTGCAACAGCTTTGTTCCAGCAGGGCAATCCGAACATTTCAAGCTATCAGTGAACCAAAACCAATGCAGCACCCATTCGGCAACAGCCATCTAAATGTCCTCAAAGGCATGTAAATGTTTTCTGTCTTGTACTGGCTGTTGTGCTCTAACAGTGTTTTAGTGGCTGTGGATAATCACATTTTACAATATAACAGTTTTTCCTGTTTCTACAGCTTCTACAGTGCTTCTGGTTAATCATTACTTTTACTTCTTTTAAAATGCCATTGCCTAGCAGGGTAAAAACTAAAAATGGTTTTCAGTGTGAGGCATTTGTAAGCACATTAATAACACTGGTTTTACATGCTTAAGATCTCACTTACTGAGGACTGGAAAATGCCTGTGCAGCACAAGCCCAAACAGACAGCTGGTTTCCTAACAGCCTTCTCTTCAGCATTTTCCCTAAGCTAAGTTGCCCTAATACGCAACAGCTTTTGTTACAAGACAGAGCCTGGAGTCATCTGAGTCACTGCTGGGTACTTCTGGTGGAAGTGAGGCTATCGCAGGCTTGCAAGTTAACCCAAACATCTTCCTGTCCCATTCAAGTTGAGGCCTTGAGGTCTGGTGTCTGATCACTGGTTTCTGAACCCCTCACTCCAGCAGAAAGCAGTATCTACTTGCCAGCAGTGCCAGCAATATCAGCCAGTGGCAACCAGCAGATCCTGGGGGAAAGTAAAGGACCAACGAAAATATCAGGTCCACAGAGCCCTCCCTGTGCCGGACTCCACGATCTCCCTCTGCTTTACACCTCCCCCAAGCCTCCTGTCTTCGTGAGTTCTTTACTTCACAGGCTAAGTGGGAAGGAGGGAACAGGCAGGAGCTGCAGCACAGCCCATGAGGATGGACTGGGGCAAGGCTTTGGAAGGCAGCAGCTGGGACCACGAAAGGTGCACAGGGAAGCAAGGACAGGGTTCAGAAGTGTCTGCTCACACCTCCAGAACAAACCCTCAAAATGGATCTTACGGACTGAACAGAAACCAAAGATCAGAACTTAATTTCCTCAGTGTCTTTCAACTTTCAACTCAGCAACAGGAAAATGAGAAAAAAAGCTGCAATTCAGGGCTAATTTTACATCATTTCAGAGTTAACGTGCTCTCTCCCTTTACATTTAAAAAAAAAAATAAAAATCAGGAAGAACCCATCAATTTACCTTTAAAAGAGCTACTTTTGAGCCAAGACAGCTGCTTTAAACACCTTTTAATCTGCCTCTGCAAATGACTTCCCTCTGGCATTCCCACGCTCCCTAAGCCCACACTCAGGCACCGGCATGGGCACTGCAACCCATGCAGAGCTGTGCAGTCAGTGGGACCTGACGTGGGTCACAGCAGCCCCCCAGGAGTGTCATGGCCACCTGTGACCCAGGCAGCTGCTATGGTTTGCTGTACAGCCACCGGGAGGGAATGCTGGAACATAAACAAGGCAGGGATGAGCATCCCAGGGAAGGTACGAGCAATGCTGCTGAAGGAAATGACCTTCAGATCATAGCCTAGAAATTAAAAATCCAAGGGAGGAGAGAACATTGGATTCTTTGGGTGCTAAGGAAGAAGCTCAATATGTTTGTGTCACTTACTGTATCCTAGGATACAGCAGAACAGCATAAAACACCTGAAAGGCTCCTGAGCTAACGGAGAATATGTTAGAAACCATTCTCAGGAGGCAGCAGGTGCACCATACTCCATCTTCATCAGTGTTATTAATAACCTAAGTGTTCTTAAGCACGGGCTTCCTGAAACTTCTGTTAATTCTGTCTTTTTGTCTACTGCCTTTCCCACTGATGTAGCTCCTCACGGATGCAACCTCCTGCCTATTATGCCAGCTTCAGGGCTAGTCCTGGACCTCTCTGCAACATTCTGCAACACAGTGGGCATGGTGGTGATGGGCTGATGGTTGGACTTGGTGATCTTGCAGGTCTTTTCCAACCTTAATGGCTCTATCATCCTATGATTCCCAATACTGCAATCTTCCAGCAGCTCACTGCACTCACTTCCCTTGCTATCTAAGCTGGATGTTGCCCAATAGGAAATCACTGATAACATGATCTTGGGGCTGAGAGGACTAGCAGCATCCCAGTGTTAATGCTGTATCATCATTTGCTAAAACGGTGTCTGCTGCTTCAAGTGAATGCTTAAAAATGAATGCTTAAAAACCATGGGATGGGAGACCCACCAAACTCAAGTCTGGTTTGCTGAGCCACCCTGAATGGTTTCACACAGTCGTGGTCTTTAGTGGCCAGTGGTGCTGGAACTGGGCCACCAGCAGTTGCCTAAGACAGGTTGGCCCTGTGGCCTGAGACACAGAAAGCTGTGCACCAAGTCAATGTGGTGCAGCAGCACACTGAGGGCACAAAAGGAGACATTGAAACTGGTTCCACACCTAATGCAGAGTTTGGGGCACATTTCCTGGCTCTTCTGCTGCTTTTTAGGCTTGTCAGCCACACTGTAGGAAAACAAAAATCATGGGAAATAAAAAAGACTAAGTAAAAAAGGCATCAAAGCAAATGTAAACAAAAATACTTTTTCAAACCTCCCTGGAACACCAGAGCAGGCACAGCACTCAACAGTATTTTGTTCAAAAAGCAGAGGCTTAGGCCTGCAAACTCTTACCTGGGGCTTTGTCTGGTACATAACTCCACTGAACAAGCCTATCCCCATGTGAATGAGCAGTCATTCTGCTGGGTTGAGTGGAACACACACTCATGCAGGGTATGCCCAGTATCAGGGCCTATTTTTTTTTGTCTTCCCCAATTACATTTAATGACAATTTGCAACCTCCCCCACCCTAGTAAAATCTAGAACAACAACACCTTGTATTCTGTGTCTAGCCAAAAAAAGGCTTCTTTATGTACTAAAATAGTTTTTAGTGACACAGACATCATGCTCAGATGACATGGATGTAATCCTTCTGATAGAAATATCAGTAATCAAAACCTAAACTTATCTTTTAGGTTATACTTGAACAGGGGGAGACTGGCATGTATGGAGAGAGATTCCTCTCCACCGTCTCAGACATCTCTTCTGAATCTCTCCATGCAGGTGGGAAGGATACATGCTAAGCACTAATGAACGTGCAGGTAACGCTGGTGCAACCTGCCTGCCTTCCAGCCAGGAATTTCAGAGGACTCCTTCAAGCTTCCCAGTGGCTTGTGAGGGAAGCAGTTGTTAAACAGGTATAAAGAAGTAGGGATTCAGAGGCACTGTGGCAGTATTAAGCGTGGATTTTACCTGCTCACGTGTGTTACTTCCTCTGACTATTCCAAATATTGCCAGTCATATCAATATTGCACTTAATTTGATACCCAAAACCTCATCTGCAGCAAAAGCAGCCTTTGCTTTGCATGTCTCAAAGCAGAACAACTGAATGACCCCATGCAGTTACCTAAGGATTCACATACACCTCAACTGAGTCTGCATTTACCCTCCTAGCTCTAAGGCACACTACTTCCATGTGATGCTCCTCTCTTGGCAATCACACTGCCCTCCTCTGCTCCTCTTCTCTGCCTGCCCTGCTGGTGTCCTGAACCTACAAGCATGGGGAAATCTGCATTTCTCCAGTGGAGACCTCACTGGTTTTGGGGTTTTGGTCCTCTCGACAGCCTGCTGGCCTGTATTTAGGGAGGTGGGACTGGTACCTGGCTGCTGAGCCAGAACCAGAGCTTAAGGGCAGTGAGGGTAAGGGAACATATTGTTAAGTAGATGTGACAATCCAGAAGGACTTCTTTACTGGCTAAAAAAAGAATCTTTGAAGGATGAAAGCCCAGGCCAGAGTCAAAATCAAATGTTCTTGTCAAACCATCTACTAAAATACAGCTTAAAAACAACAGCACCAACACTTTATTTCAACCAAGAAATGGGAATAAAGCGACTTACCAAGATTGTTGTCCGTTAGCACTTCCTTGACCCTTTTTGTGATGCCATACGTATCCAGCTCTGGGGACATAGCAACCAGCTCCTGGATGCTGAGTGCTGAGTGGCCCGACAGTGGCAAAGGGGTTGTGGACTGGGATTCGGAAGCAGGCGGCTCGCTGGGCTCCTGGGATTTGCCATCCTTACTGGTCTCTATAGAAGGACAGGGCTGCTGTACCAATTCTGTCAGGCTTTTTACCGATTCGCTGGAACTCATGGGAGATTCGGGAGCAGGACTGCAACTGGCAGAAGTCTTTGGAGTGCTTTCTGTAATTGAAAAGAAGAAAGAAGCCCCCGCTTTAGAATAATTGTGATGTTTTGATCGCAGGCTATTTAACTTTCCTTCTCCTTTATATCCTACCTACTTAAAGAAATGCCTAAGTATGCAAAACACTTTTCCTTACAACTTGGTTACTGAAAAGCCTTTTTTTTCAAAACAGAATTATTTTCTTAGTTTATCTTCAGTAATCTTTTCTTTCGTATAAAAACAAGAATATACAAATAAAAATCAGGAATAAATGAAGTGCAATGGTTTGTATGGTTGCAAGGAATTCCCTTGGTCAGGAAATTTTCTGGCTTTGCTTTCACAACACTGCTGTCTAACAGCACTCTGTAATACACAATTACAGAGGTTTAACCTCTTTCTGTGACTATAAGAAAATCACCACAATGTGGTCGTGTTCACGGGGGATTTTCTACAAGTGACACAGCTTTGTATCTTGAGAGCGTTATAGATTTCATATTGTTTCTTATCACTCACATCACATTTTTGCACCTCTCATGGCCCAGGAATAACTTAACACAATTAAAATACGGCTTGCAATGATGTCGTATTAATTAATGTGTTTGAGAATCCAACCTAAAGATGGCGAGTGGATCAGGAGACAACCAAATCTGTTATTTTGACACTTTGAAAGAAAGCTTTTGGAATCTGTTAATTTGCCAACAACAATAGTTTCTGTGCAAAATGCTGTTTTCCCTATGTGAGCTCACAATTGTTTCCAATAAAATGCTCTTCATCATGCAGTGGCCAAGCATACCCCAAATCCTATTCTTTACAACAGGACTTCACTTAACAACAGTGTTTTCTGAGCACTGCATCACTACAGTGGCAGCCACTGCTATGAGCTGATGGTTGACACCAGATTTCACCACTTCTCACCGTCCACAACACTGCCAAATCCTCACAGTCTGCCTGGGCTCCACGGACACGCAGCTCAGGCACTATGGGAAGCACATCCTCAGCACTACAGGAAATGCTGGGTAAGTTCAAGTAGGGTTCACTCGGCGCAGGGTTCGCAGCACAATCGTGTTGTTCAAGGCAACAGAAGCTTCCAGGACTCCGTAATTTAAGAGAGGCTCCCTGACACACTTACAGAAAGTTGTCTCTCAAACACAGAGCTTTTACTTAGCGCTCTGTGAGAGATGCAAAACAGGCAGGCATAAAGGGAAAGCGAGGTGCATATAAATCTTTAAGGCAAGAGGGATCTTGCAAATCTTATTTCTTCTCTCTGTTCACCCCGGGTCATCATACAACCGAATGTAAAACCCAGCAAATGTTATTTTTGTATCGAGAGCAGCAAAGGAATTGTACTGTAAATTCGCCCTGATTCACCCATGCGAGGGACCAATTTGGCAGATCATCCATCTTGTTCACTGTACACTGTCAGGGATGGCATGAATTCCCTACATGATAAACAGATTTCTTCTCAGGTCTGCGTCCTTTAACCCACAGCAAGGTCAAAATTATGGCTGCCTGGCTAATAAACAGCGCGCCACTCGCTCAACTTCCCTCTAATTTTGTCCCTTGTGCCAGCTTACACAAATCTTACTGAATAACTAGAGCAGCTGCAAATTTCCTATACAATTCCTCATCCGTGCGCCGCAAAGCACACGCAAGCACGGAGTGCAGAAAAATCCCAAATAAAAAACCACCCAACAGCCATGCAGGAGTCAACAAAGCGTTCTGTAATGCCTCCTCCTCCCTCTCCTTCCCTGCCCAGCCTAATTATGTAAACAACAGAGGTAATCTCTGCCATCATCTATCACTGCGATGCTCGATGTTGCTCACATATTAGCTTATTTATTTTTTATATCACATATCAAGAGCTTGCTTGAATTTCATTTTTAAGACCAATCTGCTGCTTATTTACTCAAAAAGGTAGGATTATGTGGGTCTAATTTTGGAAGGCAGTACAGATGACAAAGTGTTTTTTTCCTCCCAACGAAAGGCAAGTGCAGAATGGTTCCAATGAGACATTATGTGCATAAACCACAAATAACTCCAAATATGTTCTCCGTTCACTTCTGGAGCTTTTCCATTTTGGAAAAAAAAAAAAAACATTTTAAATGTGACACAAACATTGGAGGAAAAGGACCATTATTTGGAAAAGCCAATTCCATAATCGAATAATGCAAACATTTCCTGTTAACCTATTAAAAAATTAAGTAGACATTTAAAGTAGAAGTGATTGCCGACAGAACAAAGGGAAAATTGGATGTGTTCACTACTACAAATTAAACTGTCAATCTACAGTCATTTCAGATGTTTTACGAAATAATTTGTCTGTATTCATTTCTCCCAACTTCCTCACAGGACAACGAAACAAATTCAGGACGTGTGAAAAATACACACCGAGCTTTCAAAATCAAACATTTCTGATCACAATTTCTTTACATCCTGTTCTGTTTCCCACACCTCACCAGAAAACAGCCCTAATTTAAGGATGACCCAGATCATAGGTGAGCCATTCCCTGCATTTGTACAGCTCTCCCCATGCTGCCTTGGAGGAATGATTTTGTCTGTCAGGGCCCAAGGATGGCAACGAGACGCAGTTCAACAAGGGCAGTTAAAACGATCAAGAGCCTGTTGTAACTTTTGCATATCTTCAGGTTGATACTGACAAGTGCCATTAAAGACTCAAATGCCCCACAGATGCAGTTAGGTGATGCAAATCTTCTAAAGCTGCAACCCAGTCATGGAAGGCCAAAGCCATGTCCTTCTTATGTTACTCATTCAGAATTCATTTTTGGGTATAGGGAAGTCAGGCTTTACCAAGCCGTTCTTAAAAGCACATCTGTATGTGCAAATAAACAACAATCAGATGCAGATCAAGGACTGGGAGCTGACATCCAGCATCAGAAACACTTGACAAGAGTGACTGGCCTCCATCCATAGCGAAATCAGAACAACTACTGGACACCGACACCAAGGATGGGGTGCTGATGGGAACCTTCAGGGCTCTGAAGGCAAGTATGTCTTCATGAAGAGAAACACATCTGATTTAGTTTGGGGGAACCAACGTGCATTAGTTAGGCAGACAGCACTGCTGGTAAAACATACAATCCTTATTCTCATGTCAGGAAGTTCTTCACTTTTGTTTTTTCCTACTATAGCCCCAGAGAGGGACATAGAATCTAAAATAAAGGTAAATGAATGACTAGAAAGAAGGTCAGCATGATACAAACACCTCCCAATTTTGTTTTCTTTCTAAACACTACTTTCCAAATATAAAATTGCTTCTTGAATAACCATCCTACTGCAACAAAACCCAGCACCATATTACAGCTTGCCCATCTGCTTCATCCCTATCAGGAAACTGCACACAATTCAGTGTGTATGAGCAGGGTCTGTCGGAGCTCCTTTCAGAACTGGCTGAGAACTGTAACAAACTGGCTTTGTCTTAATTATATCAATGCAAAAAATCTGGTGTGGTCTTGCATTGCTCATAGCAATAGCCTTGGTTCCATCCGTCCTCCCTGTACCTTAATTGCTTTCTATCATGATGGTGTTGGGAAAAGTGAGACAGCCTGAGACAGTCTCAGGTCATTACTTACGGTGTTTATCCAAACTTTAACATTTGATTCTCCTGTTCTTCTCCAATGACAAAATTTACCATTCTCATGCTGGGTTCAGATCTCCGGTACCAGCTCCTGAATTGCCTGAACACCGTCAATGCTTTGGACTATGATTATCCCATCAAAGCCCATCCTGGTGATGCACAGCAACTCCTCCACCTGTAGAATGCAACTTCTCCACCACAGCCTCTGCACAGAAGCAGCAGGACAGCCTGCACCCACAGCACACACGACCATACAGATATCCTGTCCTTCGTCTGCCCAGGAACTGCTGCACTGCTAACGTGAGCTTAGCTAATAGGCTTCAAAGTGACTCAGGGGAAACAAGGTATGGAGCACAGAGAAGTTGGGGAAGATCATGCGAAACGCAGAAGGTATTTAGGGACCCCTAAAAGGATTATGAAAAATACTGTATCTAAAGACAGCAGGCAGACAACAGCTGCCTTAAGTTTTGGGGAGAAATGGATTGGAAAAGCAGATCCACTGTAATTTTCAGAGACAAATCTCTGTAGTTTATCTGATCCACTATTTAAATTTCAATACAGAGTCCTCTATCTGCAGTAATAATAACCTAAATTCCATTTAGTGTTCATTTGAGCAGTCAGGATAAAGTCATTTCTTATTATCTCCCCACTGTGTAAAAAACAGCTTGAAGGTAGGAAGTCAGCAAGCATTTTCACCAAAAAGTAATTATTGTAAGTGACATTTTTACTGCTGGCATGCCATAAGGCGAACTGCGCATTTGGAAGGACAAGTTGCTAAAACAAAATGACAGGGTACTCCGTGACATTCCGACAGGAACCCAAACATGATTTATCCAGCACTCGCTTTGATGCACCGCTTCTCCCGGTGTCCGCAGCCCAGGCTCCGGGTCTGTGCCGTCCAACCCCAAGTTGTTCCCCAGGAATGGCAGGAGTGCTGATGTGCCAGGCAGGGCAGTGAGCATCCTGTGCTCTGCTCCCTTCTCCATGGCCAATTCGTACAGAAGATGAAAGCAGACAGATACAGATAGGAGATTTCTTGGCAAACTCTTGAAAGAGCATTTGATACTTCAGGGCCCGCCTTCACCTACTCGTACAGATGAGTTAATGGACAACGGCAGCCCTGGCAGGTCGCCTGAGATCCCAGTATCTCACGCTGGGACGGGGTTAAGTTCTGTTTCCCCTGTTTCCAGCCACTGAGCTGCCCACTCTGCACACCAAAAATCTCATTATTGTGTTTGCCACTATCTGGAAATCCCAGGCAGAGCTTTTGCTCCCCATCTCCCACCTCTCTGTAACCCCGGGATCTCCTAAAGCACCCAACAGCTCTTCCCATTAACAGAGCGCAGGTCTGCTCTCTAATAAATCACATCAGCATTTGTGGAGCAATGCTGCAATCCATCCCTCTTCTGACTAATTAAACAAAAACATCCCTGAATGCTGAACTCTTTCTCACAGGTAGCATTTTTAGTGGATTTATTTTCAGTGCATCAGTCTTGCCTATCTACAGTGTGCAAATTAATGTGGCTTACAAAAATATGATCCTCCCCAGAGTTATAAATTCCTCCAGCTATACGTATGGAGCAGGGAAAGCTCCCTCCAGCATGCACATAGAAAGATCCCATGCATGTAGGTACATACAGCCATACTGCAGCAAGTGCTTACCACAGCTACGGTTACAGATTCCCACTGTGACCCTGGGGACTTTGTTTGTTTGTTTCACAAATGTTTCAACTTGGGGGAAAATGTTATTTTGGGTTTTGGCTCGGGGAAATTTCACGTGGCTGGAGGAGGGATCAAAGGAAAAGGCCTTCAGGGAGGCACACAGAGGTCTGCATGTCTGCACCAAAAGGGGAGGAACCAGCATGGGTAACTCCAGGATCACTGAGGGAACGAGAACAACAAAGGTCCCTGTCCTGCACAGGAACAGAATCATACAGATGTTAAAGACAAGGACACAGAACTTGTTGGATGAGCAAGGCTAGGTGTTAAAAGTACCTGAAAATTCTGCATTGTTGAAGGATTGCAGGGTGTTGCAGCAATTCCATGTTGCATGTTCTATAATTACATTATCTCTATGCCTACACTAAAAAAAAAGACGTTAGCCATTGCAGAAAGCAGGAGTTAGAGCAATGTGAAGTTCAGCACACGGTTGGCGTTGGAGTCATGAAGAAAGCCTGGCAGCTGGACAGGCAGAAGTTCTCAGTGAAGCCAGGTGACGGATCCTCCTCTCAACAAATGCACAACCAGCTGCCCCACATGCAGACTCGAGGTGCTGTCTCACACCCAAACCCCATTAGAGAGGTGCTGTGCCCTGCTGACGCACGATGCCTCGTAAGCTGAAAGGTGTGGGCTGCACAATGTGTGCAGGTACAGCCTGCCACGAAGGGCAGCTGGGACGTGCAGATATCAAGGATCTGTGCAGAAAGATGCAACTTAATTAAAGCGGCACAGAATCACAGAATGGCTTGGGTTGGAAGGGACCTCTGGCATTATCTAGTTCCAAGCCCTGCCGTGGGCTGGATCTCCCCACCCGCATCCAACCTAACCTCCAACCCGGGATGGGGCACCTGCAGCTCTCTGAGCAGAAACATCATCAGGCCAACTCTCAGGTCAGACCAGCAGCCCCAAAGCCTTTTCCAGTCTAAGGGATGTCTATGGAAGTGGTAAACAGCACAGCAAGCATGCAGGGAGAGCTTCCTCAAATGCCAGCTCGTGCATAGGTTCCTGAGGTACAGTTTTTGCACTGCAAACTGCTGACTGGTGAGTTTTCATGTTCCTTAACAACTAAAACCAACCTTCACAAAACGGAATCAAGACTTTAATTTAGATGATTAATGGCAAAATCGTGGCAGCTTCAGAAGAAATTCCTCTGCTCTGCTAATCTGTATTTAATATGCAGATTTTCCCGTGTTTCTGTAACTTAGTCAGAAGTCAATATTTAGCAATAACTGCTGGAAAACGCCTTCAATAACCTTATTATTAAAACAGCTTGTGTGCACAAGCTTTAGTCAGGATTTTCTGAATATTAACACAAATATGTCACAAAAGCAATCAATCAACATGCCACAGTTACATTTTTAGTCTAACCAAAATAAACACGTGCCACAATACCTTTTGGAAAGCAGAGCTTGCAGAGGCTCTGCTGCATGCTCTGGTGCCTCTGTTGACGCTGACCTTGCGGTTAGAGACTCACTTTCAGGTATTTGCATCTTTTGGACTGTTTGCTGTCCTTCCCTATGGTAACCCTGAGCGTGGAGGTATTTCTATGCCCTCCTTAAGATTTTAACCTGTTGTCTGCTCCAGACAAGAAGAACGCACGATATGCACTGTGCATCCATTCTGCACTTATCCGAATCTCCTCCTCTAAGCACTGTGCTACGGGCAAGACATTTATGGGATGGATCCGAGGCTAAGATCTGGATTCCCTTCCCAACAGTCCCAGCTAACAACCACAGCAGTGCTTTTAAAAGCAAGCACTCCTTAGAAGAGCGACCCTGAGCTCTGCTGCACCCAATGCACTCCTCTTCAGGAGCAGTACTGGCAAAAGTACTGAAACAAAATGACATTTACATTGTATGCAACAATATTATAAAAGCGATTAAGGTACATTATTTTACACATCCTCATAATCTCTCCATACTGCTTTACTTAATTTGTGATAAAATTGTTGAGAAAGGGTACTTAATGTAGGACAGTCAGTAAAAGTAATTTATCATCTTCCCGCTTCGGTGCTCACGTTATCAGCGAACTCATTTTCTGCATTCATCATGCAATCAGCCTATTATTTGCATATTAATCAGGCAGTGGACCATGAAAGAGCCGCATCCCAGCCAAATGCTGCACTATCTCAGGAGGAACACTCAGTAATTATCATACATCAGTGTTATGATGTGGTAATTGATTATAACATCTTTCTGTTGCCCCTGGGGAGTCCCACTGCTAACCCAGCTTCAGGCATTCTGTGCAGATTTTTCTCTGAAAATTAGAGAAACCACTGCTGTCCTTTCATTAGATTTTTTTTTGCTACCTTTACAATAGGCAGCTCTGAGCATTTCCCAGTTACTTTTGCCTTTTTTTTTTATAATGAAACCTTCATTAGAAAAAGAGCACATCTGCCTCATATTACAAAATATAAGAAAAAAAAAAACAAAACAAAACCAACCACCCTTAAACAACAGTTGGGCTTGTTCCTGTGCGTCCTCTCTTACGAGGTCTGGTGGCTTTTAGGTACTGGTATTGCTTACATAACGACTTTCCCCATCAAACACAACAAAGTGTCGCAACTTCAATAGACAGTAATTGCAAAGTTCGTATAAAGGCAGTTAAGCTGCTTTATTTAGGTGCCAAACGAGAGGCTAATTTTGGTCCTCTCGTAAAGGACAAATGAAACATCTGCCAGTTCAAACTTGTACTATTTTTAGGATCCCAGTTCCAGGGGGGTAAAAAGAGAGAAACAAATACAAAGCACCACTGTAGTTACAGGGCAGTTAATGCCATACCTCATTCGTTTGTGCAGAACCAGATGGGGAGAGCGAGGTGGGAAGGCTCCCATCCCAACCTCCCTTTGGCAAGCAAACACACACAGGTGGATGCACAGGAGAAGCTGTAGGGAGCACGTGGGACAGAACTAAGTGTGCCTGGGCTCTGCAGCGAGGCCAGATGACCTACTGGGAAGGCTGGAGAGAGGAACTCACGAGCACAAAACGATGGTCCACAGCAGCTCCCTGCCTTTGGACAGCCCTGTCAGAGGGAGCTGGAGTGCGGACACCAAACGGGGATTTTCTGTCAAGCTCAGGCTGTGCCAATGAGTGGAATAGAAAAGATTATTCTGGGGAACAATCGCTCTTTTCAAGCACACTGCAGGGCATGACTCATAGAGTCGAGAAAAAAAATGTTTTAAGTTGTTATCAGCAGTATCTCCAAGAAGTGTAGAAGTGGAATATTTAAAGATCAGGCTCACTTTTTGTGTCTGATTGTCACTGGACTTTCTCCTTTCATTAGGATTATTAATTAGACATTGTTCTATTTTCACAGTTATTTAAATCTGATGTCAAATACATTTTGTTTTCAGTACAAGCTCTGCTTCCTACCAGATTTCAAATAACCACAGGATTCTCTCCTGTGCTGTTCCTTTGGATGGCTGTTCGCAGATTTTAAGACCTGCAATATCTATCAAATTTGGTGAGACAAAGTTGACAGTTTTTCTCCCTTCCTGCTGCACCCTTAAATGCAAAAGACAGGCTAGAAAGTAGCTTAAAAGATATTAATTTTCTTGTAATTTTTTTTTGTCTTCTTAGGGACAATTTGATATAAGTAACACATAACTCTTTATAATCATAAGAGGATTCTGTTGTTCGAATCTAACAGGCTGCTTATTTCCCTGTTCCAGAGCTACTTTGTGCAGAAGACAGCTGCCTCGTAGCTCCATCCCCATTATAAAATGGAAATAACAACCTGCACATTCATTGCCAGCAAACCTCTTTTTCGGTATTTTGGGAGGAAAATAGCCCATTATCTGTTCTTTGAATTGAAAGCAAGGCAATTTTCATCCCCAGAGGAGCACGGTGCGACTCAGCGGGCAGCGGGTCGGGCTGGTACCTGGGAGGGCAGCTCCATCCCAGCAGCTCCATCCTGCTGGCAGCAGCTCCTGCATTTCCTCTTCCCATAAACAACCAGCGAGCTCCTGCCAGCTGCCAGAGCCTCCCAGCAGCAAAAAGCCTCATCTCTGCAGAGCCCTCCCGACCTCTCCTGCAGCTGCCAGCCCACAGGGACGGAGCCCAGCCACTGCCCCAGCTCCTGACCCCCCCGGAGCTGTGGCACGGCTGTGACAGCTCTGCTCGCCTTTCAGTGCTGCTCCAGTTATTTTTGTATTTGGCTTTGTAACGTAGCAGCTCTGTGCCTTCCACCCGGCTCACTGAGGTTGGCAGCTGGCAGGAGGATCCCAATGTGCTCAGGAAAAGGAGAGAGGGCATGGACCCCTTCCAGAGAGGCTTCTTCCCTCTGAATGAGCAATGGGGGGAACAGTAAGCAGCAATAATTGATGAAATGAGGTGACAAGCAATGAACAACAGACTCACAGCATGGAAGGGACCTCACAGCCCACCTAACCCCCTGCCATGGGCTGGCTGCCCCCCACCAGCTCAGGTTGCCCAAGATCCCATCCAACTTAGTCTTGGGCACCCACAGACTGTGGCAGCAGTGCCAGGGCCATCTTCATAGCAAAGAATTTTCACCTGACATCTAACCTGAACCTCCTCTCTTTTAGTTTAAAGCCATTCCCTCTTGTTTTGTCACTATCTGCCTGTGTACAAAGTTGTTCTTGTTGATTAATGAAATGATGGAAAGTGGAATTACAGAGCTCTAATATTTAGTACTCATGGTTTCCTTAAAAAATGCCTGAGCAGAGAGCAAAGATACCAAAGGGAAGTGGAAATACGTGTTTACAACCAGACCGGGAAACTTCTTGAAAATGGACACCACCAACTCACAGCCATGCTTCAGAGTGAATTAAATTTGTCTTCAGAATGCAGCAGGAGTTTCCTCTTGCCATATTAATGTGCAAAGTGTGTTGGTGCTTTGTCATTGTAATTCAGCCGCAAGGAATATCTGCCTAGAAAATAGTGTTCGCTCCACGATTATGTATTTTCTGCTAGCACTTTTATAATAGTACAGCTATGACCACAATGAGGATGGAGTCATCTTCTGCAAGTTTAATCACTGGCTGGATCAGTGTGCAGAAAAGAACGCAACCAGGACGGGAATTCTTCCCCTCATCCCAACTATTCATCAAGCATCCCTGATGGATGCAAGGCAGAGGGTGCAGGACAGCCCCAGGCGACAGGCAGGAGTGAGCAGGTGATGCCCAGTAATGGCATCCAATGTTACGTTAAGAACTAACTTGATGCTCTGACTTCATGCTGCGTTCCCAGGTCCCAGCGAGGTGCCCTGACAGCAATTCTCCCAGCTTTACTGATACCAGAAAGGTTGCCAGGAAGGTTTTCATGGTCCAAATGTCAGAGAAATGGCACAGAATATGATCACATGCACTACAGACAGACTGCAACAGCTGCCCGTACGAGGAGCCAACTGATACCCCTTGGTTTGAAATCAAGACAGCCAGGGCCAACTGCTGCAGCACCACAATCTCGAGCCCCACACAAAGAATGCAGAAAGCTCCCCAGTGCACACCAGTGTGTTTTGGGGCTTATGGAGACAACGCTCAGCCGGCTTTGTGCTTCAGCTCCTAACTTCTGCATCCAGCACCAAAGGAGGTAACTTCTCAACTGAACGCAGACTCAAAACCAGTCATCAGACAAAACCTATCCAGCCTAGGAATTCTCAGCTATTAGAGAGCCACGTGATCCCTCTTCTCTCCCATTAACCAGAACCATTTCATGCCATGCACAATTTTATTCACTCAGGCTGCCCTGCAAAATGACTGCAAAACAATTTCCCTCTTCCTTCCGATTCACCAGCAAAGCACAACTCACACTGGGGAAAATCCAGCAGCACCATCAACTCAACTGCTGGTGGCACCTCCAGGTGTTGAGTGCCCAGCTCCACAACCTGACCCCCCATCACAGCCCAGAGCATCAGCAAAACAAACCAGTAAAACCAGTACAAAGAAGAAACCACAGCCCATGCTCCATTGCCTCCATGTGCCACAGAGCCCCGTATGTGTCAGGATGGGCATCTCAGAATCATCCCCTATGTAGGCTGCAAGCCTGAGATGCTCTCCCTGCACTTTATTTCTCTCAGAGCAGCAGATGTCACAGCATCCTGCTGTCAGACAAACAGGAAGAGCTACCTGGTGCACAGCAACTTCCTGCCCACCTGGCAGCTTCTGAGCTGAGAGACGCTGCAGGAATGAGTGGTACATAAATAAAAACGTAAGGCATGCCTGGGTCCATCATCCTTTCCCAATATGTTTGTTAGCATCATAACTGCAGGAAAACATAAGATTGCACTCTGACTTTTTTTCAGATTTCTTTCCCAAGAGATGATAAGAAGTAATCTCCCTGTTGTTACAAATGTTTTATGTTGAAAATAAAGCTTTTATGCATATTTCAGTTGATCTCAATACAGTAGATCTCGGGTTTTAAAATCACCAGATAATACACAATTATCTCAAGCTAGATTCTGATTTTGAAACGAGCTCTAATTAGCTCCCCATTTTATGCTGCTATAATCCTTTCTTCAACTCCCATGAGCGTTACCATTGCTAAGCAGCATGAGGTTAGGAATGATGGATGATACCCAGAAAGGAAGACAAACAAAAGGGAAATTCAAAATCCCCTGAGATCACCCGCAGCTGTATCGGCAAATGAAGATTTCCACATTAGGTCATAAGACGACCCTTACAGAAACACATACCAAAAAGGCACGTCTTCATCCCGCTGAGCATTTGCTAGTCTTTAATGTAGTATATAGAGAGTGTATGTCCTTCACAGAGGATATGCACTGAAGAAAATGAGAATTCAGCCTGCCTGGGAGTAGCTTTGAGATGAACAGCAACAGAAACATTTTCTTAGTGTCTTATAGATGCTCACTAAAGATATGGGATCCCGAAATAAAACGAACCAATACGGGCTGTATACAGAGCAAGTATTCAGAAAAACATCCAAGCACATAAACCTTCTCCTGACACGTGGCCACCTTCCAAACCCAGCCCAGCCCCATCATCAGTAATGCAACTAAATAAGGGCCAAATTCATCCTGAAAAAATGCTGATGCACTTGGGTGACACTAATTCAACTTTTTTTTTCTTTTTCCATGTGATTTGGTCCATGCTTTTGACACATAAATCATTAAAAAGGCAGATTTACCCAAGGGCATTAGAGCATTTAGGTGGAAAGAAGCACACAGAAGAAATGTTAGCAAAGGCACAGGGATACTACTTTTGGCCACCTGGGGTAGGACACCACTTTTGGGGGACCACACGTGCACCAGAGCTTGCACAGAGCTCCTCTCATCGCCAAAGCCTCCACTGAGGTCACAGGCACTGAACGCAGATGGATGCATCTGGTTGGAATGTTGGTACAGACTGATTTCAGGAATTCATCGATACAGCTTGCAGAAAAGAAAAACGAGCCTGCTTTATCTCTAATGATATCTATCTAATGCTTCTCCACTCATCATTACACACAAAAGGCTGCTGGGTCCATCTGTCCACGTGTAACTATGGAAAAGTACCGGACAAAAGAACAGATTTTCATGAATGAGGTGTTAATCAAAACCTTATGATCTGGAAGCGTAACTAACTGGGTCAGAAATCCAGAAAATCCTGCTGGTTTGATATAATAGTGCCAAACAGTAATGAAAATACTCACAGCTAATAAAAGTTGGAGACGTTACTATGCGTGTTGACACTCCGCACACTGAAGACCTTCTTGGCAAAGCACTCAGGAGCCACTGAATGTATTAGTTTAATTTCACTTCTTTCCCTTCATGCATTCAACAAGTTCTGAGCCAATTATAACACACGGAAAAGGCTCCAGACCTTTTCTCATTTTAAAATTGTTCTGATTAATTTCTATTTTAAAATTACAAGTATGCAACCCTTTCTGCCTTGATTTTCCTGGGAAATGTCTCAGAAGACCTGAAAATTGTAGCTGGCTTTCTTTTCTTTTTTTTTTCCCTCCCTTCTGCCCTGGAGTGGAGGATCTCTCACAAATGCATAATTATTTTTACCTTTTCCAAACTATTTGCTGTGCGTTTAATTACAGAAGAGCTGCTAATAAAGGAAAATTACCAATTACTCATTCAGATATCTCGGTTTTGCTCTTTTGTTCTGCACGGTGTCACAACCTCCTCATTCCTCCATACACAGAGAGGTGCTGAGAAAAGAAGGTCTTGTAAAACAATTTTGTTTTTAATCATCGGGAAGGAGAAAGAAAAGGGCACGAACCCATTTTCTCATTTGTAAGTTTGCTTTAAGGAAAGAAGGACAGCGATCATCAATAATATGATGTTATTAGCTGATAGGAACACGCCACGTCACAGAATATGAGCTCAAGGGCAGGAGCTGACAAACGAGATTGCGAGTGTGGGAGTGGAGCAAAATATCACGGCAGCACAACTGAGCTTCCTGAAGGAAATCACTCCCAGCTACCAGTGATCCTCCTGGGGATCCCCAAGGTGGTCGGATTTTAATGCTCTGGGCTTGTCTTTCAATCTTTTATAATTACAGTTAGTCATAAATATGATGATTAGCAATAACAATGCAGCCTTTTCCCAGCTCCTCTGATTTCAAATTCCTCTTCAAATGGCTATAATTAATTACTCATATTTTCCATGCTGTCTTAGGCATTTATAACGGTTACTCTTGCGCAGTACTGATGCTACAAAACGAAGTCAATGGCACACTTAATGAACAGCAGCATATAAAATGTCATAGGAAATTTTCACGTTTGCTAAATGCTTGCCTGTAAGTAACAATAGCTCCATGTCTGCAAATAATTTTTCCCATTTTGGTTTTGTTTCCATGCCTTGTTTTTTTTCCAGGGGCGTATTTTTGCTTTTATCTGTTTGTTTTTCAACTGTTCTTTTTAAGAAAGAACACGGACTGAATATCAGCATAGATTTTCTTCTAGTAAAACCTTTTAGAATGCAAAATATTTTCCCAGTAGCGAGGAAAAACAGTTCAGTTGGGATATTCAGAATAAACCCAACAAGCTCCAGAAAAGGAGTGCTTCAGAATGGCAGGAAGGTGGAAAAACAACATAACCCACACTGCTCTGTGTCCTGAAACACTGCAGCTCTCACATACAGGGCACGGAGCATGGCACAAGTATTTTTTTGGAGCACAAAACAGCCCGAGTGGTTTCCATGAGTGAAGCAGATCATTGCTAAGAAGTCTGTGTGGGTAGAGTTTGGTATCTAACAGCAGGAACACAGCTGTTCTGCTCCTTCCTATGCCGTGGCCATCGCTGTAAAACCTTTAGCAATTCCATTCTCTTTGACGCTCCTCTTTGGTACATCTGCTTTTTTGCAAACGGAAAGGGGAGGGCGAAACGAGGCTGGCTCAGAATACAAAACGAAGCTCGGAGCAGAAACACGTAACGTGGGCTTTTCCCCACCTTCAAATTAACAAAGCAGATTTTGTGCAAATGGAAGTGGAAAAATATGCCAGCTGGGGTATGCAGATCGCATTACAAATGAAAGGCTTGTTTTACAGCCATTGTCACATGTCAGCCCGATAAGCTGAACTACGGTAAAAAAAATCCTACAGAGCTCAGGATCTCTAAGATCAGACGGAGTCTCTTCATCTAATATAAGCAGCTAAATATGTGTATTCCCTATATCTGCCATAGCAACAAGGAGGGAAGAAGGAATTAACTGGGTTAATAAAAAAAATGGAAGGGTCTCCTGTATGATACAACAAAACAAGAGAAACCTCTCAGCATCAAAGCAAAAGAAATGTAACAAAAGCACAGAGAATTATTTCAGAGCAAATCATTGAAACCAGCTGATTACCTGAGCTTGCACATCCCTGCTGTAGGGAATCCTGTAATGATGTCACAGAGTGAAGGACTAGATAAGAGAGGAGAGGAAAATCAGGGAACAATAAAAGGAGATGCCAAACCACAAACTAAACAGTAAGCAGCTCAACAAATAGCAAACGGCTGAGCTCAGCAAGGGCACACTGCTCATAGAAGTCAGTGGCATTATAAGGGTACAACCGAGGCCAAGCTCTAGCCTGGCCTTTCTGCATCAGTGGGTATTAGGACAAGAGAGAGAGTCACAATAAAAGCATAATTGCAACAGAGCATTCCCCCTTCAGAGCTGAGTTCTAGCTCACCTCCTGAGACAGCAATCAATATTCTCCTAGGAACAATAACAGTCCCCTATGCACCACTAGAAAACAGCGCGCAACATTTTCCAGCTCTTTGGCCAAATTTTTTTGAATTACGTGTGGTGTTCATGCCTACATAACATCGTCCTCATTAGGAACTCAATAACAGCTGCTTATCAATTAGGCAGAAACCAGGGCTCCTTGTGTAAGCGTTCCCAGTGAGACCCCTAGGAGCCGGCTGGGATGCGAGGCCACGTGCGGCCCTTCCCAGCGCATGGCTGAAGTCCTGCTCACTGCAACCTTAAAAAGATCTCCTCCTCAACTCAAACAACAGAGTGGAATTTTAATTACCTTGTCCTTGTTGCTGCCCTTGTGCAGGCAGGACACACTGTCCCAGCTCACCATTCAACCAGAGCTGCATACGAATAAATGGTTCTCGGCCTTTTTGTGTCAATTTACTCCATGGCTTTGGCCTGGAGAGCATGTCACTGACACTTCCTTGGGACAGCCCCAATACCTGAAGTGAAGCAACCAAGAAGGGCACGTTAACACATTTGCTTTGAAGGGGGTAATGTAAGTCACTGCAGCTTCCTCTACTGCTACGCTGCTCAAGTCATTTTAACGTGGACAATTAACAAAACTTGGAAATGACACGGATATGCACTGGGATGGAGATGCCTTTCCCTTGCCACTGCTTTGCTCTGGAGAGTGTTTTGTATTGTTTTTTTTTCCTGAACGAGCAGCAGTACAAACAGCAAAAGGATGGTATGAGATCTGCATGCTTTCCATATTGTCAAACACTTTCATTGGTTCTAACAGCAAAAGCACAGCACAGCAGCACACAGAGGTAGATAAAACAGGACATGACTGTCATGCATTTTGTTCTCAAACGAAAATAATTGGGACTTCTGAGAGTAGGCCTGTATTTGGTTCATTTCTTTGGTGTGAATCGTAACGATGTGTGTTTTCACCTGTAGCAGCAGCTGCTCCATGTGAGCAAGTACGCAAGAACACAGCCGTGCACAGCAAAGAGGGGCTCAGACAGGCACAACACTCATTTGCCTGGAACTCAGCACGGGTGAGGGATTAAAATTCACCCTTAATGAAAAGTGTCACAGGATCCTTAATGACCCCGAGAGATCAGGCCTTTCATTTAGCATTTAGTGAAATGTAACAGGGCAATGCCAGCTCCTTTGGCACTATCAGATCCATTTGTTATAGGAAGAAGGAAAACTGGATGCCCACCACTGCTCACAGCCTGGAAGTGCTTTCTGGTGGTCAGGGGCTGGCAGCTCCATGTATTCAGTGCTCCTTATCTCAGTTTGCACCTGCAGTCAGGCGTGCTTAAACACCTGAGATGCCCAGCACCAGATACACGACACGGCTGGGAATTCTTGACTTCAGACTAAAGAGATGGAAGGGATTTTCCATGTGTTTGTTTAGATACTCTGTGCACATTTCCAAATAATAATAAGGAAAAATGCTCTCATGTCCATAATCTTCAACCAAAACAAATTTAAGACTCCCCAGTCACGACAATGGCATTACTCAGATATTCCACGAATTCGTTACATTAAGCATGAAATATTGAGTCTCAGTAATATCTGCTTCAGCTTTCCATGTTTCTAAACTCAGTGGCTCGATTTCTAATTGCAAGGAACTGAAACCAGTCTTTGTACAAAACCTGTGCACTTCACAGAAAGCAGCAGGACTAACGCTTTCCTTCAACATCCTAAACAAACATTTTTTCACAAAACACATGTGCACATTCTGTGGCACGGCTGTGGCAAACCGAGCTGCGTACTGAGCACAAAGCACATCAAAACACCGGGGTAAGAAGAGAACCAATTCTTTACCTTTTCCCCAAAGATCCTTTGGCAGATGCCATTCTTTGCTAGCTTTTCTTTGACCTGCCGCGTTAGTTCTATCGTATCCACTTCCTGGTACATATAAATCTCATACTGCTCAGGTGTCAGAGGAGGAACTGAAGGTTTGGATGGCTTGGACAAGGACACGATAGGGGATGAAGGGAGGGGGCTATTTTGTGGCGTCTCACTGCGACTCGCCCCAGTCATGCTCAATTCAGAACTCTGCGAGTACGGAGATTCAGCGTTTGGCCACTCTTTCCAATACTCTGAAGAAGATGGTCCTTGGAGCTGGCTACGATCTGGCCTAGTCTGATTGCTGACCTTTTCTTTTCCACCACTGGCTTCCTCAACTTTTATATCTTCGGGAAGAGCTGTATTTCTTCTCTCATGCTGCACAGTATTCCACCAATGGTCTTTCCAAACACCACCACGTCCCAACTCATTTTTAACATGCCTCAACATACCCTGGGCAGAATCACTTATTCCATGAAGCTCTAAAACAGGCGCCTCCTGCGGCTCCTTTTTGAGCCCAGAGAGGTTCTGCAATGCAGAGATACTGGAATCAGTAACAGATGAATGTTTCTTCAGGGATATGGCCAAAGGAGGATAGCTGGAAACTGAAGACATTGCAGATGTAGATACTAGTTTGGGGGACAGGATAGAAATGTCAGCTTGAGACAAAGGTGTTGTTTTTAAGGCAGGATCAAGAGCAGCCTGCTGTGCCTCCATTTCACGTCGGGCTTGTTGCAGAATGGATCGAATAGCATCATCAGAATTGCCACTGCTAGATGCAGAAGGCGGCTGAGCCGGCTCAGCTATGAAAAACAACCAAAAGACTAAATGCAACAGAGGAACATGCTTTATATTCAACATGCGCTACTGTAAATATTTTCCTGTATGAAAAAGGGCTGCAATAAATTTCTGGATGGGAGGGAGGGAAGGAGGGAGTTTTCACTAAGCAAAGATTCTCACTTTCCAAAGTAAGGTAAGATTTCCAAAGTTCTGCACTGGAAAATTTTTATCACTGCCAAAAGGCTGGAGGTTTGTACACACTGACCCAACTGCAGAAGTCTGTTACCATTTGCATGCTTTCCACCATTGCAAAAATTATCAAATAAATGCCTTTGAAAATCAAGCCTTCGACTCTTCTTCTCCCACCCCCAACTGGTCAATAACATTTTGTGATTCTATGCACAGATTTATTTAACCTTTCACTTCTACCTCCACAAATGAATCGTAACGCACTCAAAGCTGAGCACAGCTGCATTCACCTGGGTGGCCTATTAATAACCTCTTACAGTATAAATAAGGTGAATCTTTCTAACTCCAAAAATAAAACACACATTACCACAAAGCAAGAAGTGTAGTAAAAGGCTTCATTATTTAATTTGACGAGCCCAAATGTGCTTCTGCTTCCTGTTTCTTCATTCCATGGTTCCAATCACTGGAACAAACATCTCTACAAAAACCAGGACTGACGCCTCAACACCACTCTGCGCCCCATTCAAACCTCCAGAATGGAGGCATGGGAAGAGAGAGCACCTAAAGGAGGTACTGAGCGGTGAACTGGCGTTCTGCAGCAGTTAGGGGATGAGCAGAGCCTGGAACATGGGTGTATGGTTCTCTCTGCAGAATATGAAAGCTTTGCAATGGCATCTGTTTTCATTGTTTAAGTTTTCCACTGAGGATGCCAGTGTTTGAAAACCAGCTCCTCTGAAAGCTGCTCTATGAAGAATGGGAAAAGTGAAGCACTCGGGAATCCCACAACTGCAAACAGAGACCTCAAAGTGAAGTGAGACTGTCCTAGCAGTATGCCTCACCTGAACACATTTCCAGATCTGCCTCCCTACCTTCTTTCCTGCACATGCTGTAAGGTACATGAAAAACTAAGAAGTGGGAGAAGACAGCGAGGCCATCTTTTCTGAGTTACCTTCTGGTTTCATAGGGAGTTTGGAGGCTGAGTTAGCATTAGAAAGGAAGGCCAACACACTCAGATAAAAGATGACACTGAACAACGTGCTTCCAGCTTCCTGCACACAGCCCATGTTTTTCTGTACGTCATCATTAGTGGCATAAACTCATTTAAATCATGTATTAACTAGTATTTTACATTTTGCCATGAGATCAGCTTCGTTTTCATTTGAAAGATGAAAATCCAAAACTGCAAATCAGCATTAATTTTTTTTAAGAAAATCAAACAGAAGTATTGCAAAGTAGTGTCTACTTTAGCACCAGCCCTCTAGATGTACTGGAAATTCTTTTAAAGTTGAGAGAGCTATGGAGTAGACAGAAATATTAACTACATGGCAGCATACAATGAGAAATTAAACTTATCTCAGGCCGAGATGTTAGACATTCATTAAATTTTTAGGAAACAAAATTGTTTTTGGACTTGTTAGCTTGTCCTACATCCTCACATTCTGTAACAAATAATGAAGTCGTGCTGGAATTTGCCTGTGTTATAATTTGAGTACACAATGTCCACAGGAAGCTGGCAGTGAGGTTCTGGTAACTGCAGGCTACCCTGTGCCCTTCACTCGTGCAGATCCCCTCAGCTCCCTCTCTCCATGCGTCCCTGGGGCCTGAAAGGGAGAGCGCTGAGCAAAGGCCCCATCAAGCAGTGATGTGCATTAACTTATCTTGGGCTGCGTTACAGACAGAAACCGCTCCACGAAATAAAGAAATTTTAAAAGGCACTTTAAACCTACATTCAAGGTTTTAAGAATATAATTAACTGACCAGAAAGCTCATGGTAATTGTTTTAATTAAATTCTGAAATAAAAGGAGCGAGAGACAAAATGAGGCTGTACCTGTTTTCTGTACTTGCAGCTCCCTTTTGGCTTGTTCAAGAATGGATTTGATGGCTTCATCAGAGCCAGTCTCTGTGGTTCGGATTCGTGTGGTTATATTACCTGAGGAGGAAAACAAAACTAATGACACTGGGAAAACTTTTATTTGCTTGTTTGTTTGTATTTTTAAAACACAAATGCAGGCAGTATATACTAATGTGCTGCCACATGACCTGACAGCAGCTCACATCAAACCCTTACCAACATCTACAACACCAAGAACGCCCTTAACACAACAGAGGAAAAATCCTCACGGCATGAAAGCTGTCCACCTGCTGCACTGAATGATGAGAGCAGTAACATCACCAGAGGAAGAGCTATGTGTCATACTGCATTTTCAAACATAACACACACAAATCGATATTTTTAACTTCCCTTTCCCTGCTTTTTTTTTTTTTTTTTCCTTTTCTTTTTGGAGGGGGAATGGAAACAGAAGGGAAAAGAACTGGAAGGGGGAGGAATAAAGACAAAAACAGAAGCTCAGAAACCATCCTTGAAAACTGCATCAGCTACCAGGCGAAGTTGGATGAGTGCATGTTCAGATCAGAACAGAATTTCAAAAACCTGGGTACAGGAAATCAGAATGAATCTGTGCCTTTCTAGAAGCTGGTACATTAACAGAACCAGTCATTTAAGCCCCAATGCCATCTGAAGTACTTTTCAGTCATTTCTTGTGTTTTGTTCACTCTTTTTTTCCCTTTGTTTTTCTTTTAACCACTATGGGGAGAGAAAGAAGGGAAAATTCCTAAGACTGGAAAACCAATGCATTGTTCATTAATCAGATTATCAATTGTAAGCAAGCTACGTAATTTCTGACTGAAATCAAAACAACGGAGGGGTTCTGAGGTAGCAGTTTTTATTTTTGTCTGGCTAAAAGTCAAATTCTGCAGCTGATCTACTACAAAGCAAAATGTTCGTATTTGAATGATATTTTACTGGTCTGATGTTCCCGTCTTTCTGTTCAGTCTGTTCCATACACCATACTAAGGAAAGCACCACGCTAATCTAACAGCTGATTCAAGTGTATTTGTCAACATAAACCCCATGAGGAGAAAGAAGGAAAACTGAGAGCACAGGCAGAATGCGACCAATCTTGGATCACACACAGCTGTGCAACTTTCCTGCTCTAGAATAATAAGAATAGCAAAGAGAGCGTTTCAGTAGATGCAGTGATTTTTAGGGCCACTTCTATCACTTATCTCTCTATCTGTGTATCTAGCAAGGAGGAGAGTAGAGAAGAATCCAAACAGGGTTAAGTTAGTACAGCAGCAGCAGAATTAGAAAAGCAAAGTGCTGGTCTAACCCATGGTTTGTTTTATACTTACTGTCTGTTTTTCTATCAGATTCCAGGCCAGAATCAAACTGCACAGTTTTAAGGAAACACACAGCTAAAGCACACTCCACTTCCTAGGTATTGACTGCAAAGAAAAACACCTGCCTGTGACGTACCTTCAGACCCATTTCTTCGTTTCGGTACTTCCTGAAATAGTCTGTTCAGGTTCTGGCCTGGATTCTCTGTTGAAAAACAAGTTTGGTAAGAACAAAACAATCAGGGGATGGTTGCTCTGACATCATGGGCTGTGTGACATGAGAAGATAGCAGCCTGTCTCTAGAGACCAGGGTTCAAGCGTTCCTCAAACCCTCGAGTCTCTGTCTGAGCGCTGGAGGAGCTGGCTACTTTGGAAGAAGCAAGGCTGGCTGATTTGTTAATAAAGATTACAGCTACGTTCGGAAAGGAGATTAGACAGATATAAATAAATGTCTAGAGATACCAAAAATGAAGAGGTTAAAGATGGGCAGATAATCCCCTCAAGTACAATCATCAAAAGGAAGAGCAGATTATAAATCTAACAGCGTTCACTTTCAATTAAACAAAATCTAGACAAATCCTGCCTGTCCTTTCCAATAGTTCTAGCCTGTAAACAACTTACTTTTCAGTTTCTCTAAATGTAAATCTCAGTCTCTGCTTAAGATGAATCACAATGAAATGCATATGTTATTTCTTAAAACCACCACCCTACATAAGCAAAGCTGCTTTCAGTTGGCTTCCTCTTTTAATTAGCCACTTCATGCATCACCTACGATATTTTGTCACAAGACACAACAAAAACACGGTCTCAATAAACAAGAGAACAAATGACTGCCATGTATGTCTGATAGCAGCAGCTGGAGACCCCTCCTCACTCCCCATTTCAGTGTTCCCTGCTCCTTGTCTTGGCTAACACATCAGCCAAGGCACTAACCTGTATGGTGCTGAAAAGCAGGGCTACAAAGCAGTGCTTTCTGCACCTTACTGATCGAGGTAAAACAGCAGCAATGCACAAATGGCCTCAAACAGAGAAACCTTCACCTTTTTGCACTTGCAATTAAGAGGAAAACTGGGCAAGTCCCTCGGCTGGTGAGCGCTTACCTCTTTGTCTACCCTGGATGCTGCGAAGAGCCAGGATGTTCTGCTCGTCCGACAGGAACTGCTTCATCTTATGAAATGGCTCCTTGCCTCTCACAGTCAGTTTATTCCATGGCTTTGGCCGGGCTAGTATCTCACTCACAGACCCTTGCGACAGTCCCAACACATAATGTCCAAATATCCGCTGTCCAATATTGTGCTTGATCAACTGCTCTTTCACCTGACGTGCAATTTCGGCCGTGTCTATCTCCTCGCCTTCGGAGATGCTCCCAGCACTTTCTGACTGGCTGGGAGATGGGGCCATGCCATTTACATCCGGACTTTGTTGTAATGGACTTTGGGAAGAGATGGAGTTTGTGCTGTAAGGACCTGTTGAAAAAATCATGCTTGTGCTTCCTGCTTCCTGCATTGCCTTGGAGTAGAAGGACTGCATTAGCTGTCGCTGGAGGAGAGAGTTTAGTGCAAATTTTCCTGTGGAGGCCAGGGGTAAGCTGGGGCTTGCCAGGGATGAGCTGAAAAAGTCTTGACTTAAACCCGTTGGTGAGAACTGGTGTGTACCATTAGTATTGGAAGCCTGCTCCCCCGCGTTGCGGAGCAACTGAGAAGGAGGGGAAGCCGGCAAGGTTGCAGGACGCTGACTCTCAGGCTGGTCTTTCCCTTTTCTCCTGGCTGACCCTACAAGGAAGGTCAAACATAATGCATTATGGGGGATTAAAGAGGGAAAAACCAAGATAAAAAATGCAAAGTTTGCCCCGCAAAGGGAAAAAGTGCAGATTGACAGGGGCCAATGACGTGGTGGTGGGATTTTTGTTTTCGTTTTGTTTTTGGTTTTTTTCTTTTTTTTCTTCTTCTTCTTCTTCTTTTTTTTTTCTTTTTTTTTTTTTTTTTCCATAATTCAAATTTCAATAAGCCAAACAAGGCCCCCAAAACAAACAACATGCATTTCATGTTTGCACCTTTCTTGTATGTTGCAGCCTGGAGAATCCCCCTTACAGACATTAAAACTAGAACAATTACATGAAGTGCAGTTACACATTTAAAATCAATGCAGTTACAGACAGCAAGTCCCTTTGATGTCTCTCATTCAAGACATTACTCATTGGACCTGACTGAGCCCAAATGCAGCAAACATTTACATTTTGGAACAAACCAATTTGAATAAAGGAATCACCAATAGGTGGATGCACCAAGATCACTCAGTTAAGTCATAAAACTCTTCAGAATTCAGTAATCCCAGTGCCAGAGGCAACTTATAACTTTCTTCCAGCTGCAAAAACCATAAGCATTCGAGTATCTGGAAATTCCATGACTTGCCATTTAAAAAAAATGTGCACACAAAATGTAAAAAGCCCACATTAGGAAAGCTGAACAGCAAACACACTTCACTAAAAAGACAGTATTTTGTTTTTCCAAGCTGACCTGCTGGTAATATATCTAAATGTATCAGACAGGAAGATTATTGTGTTCTGCATGCAAACATTTTGCATAACATTGTGCGTGGGGGGAGAGACTTCTGGTGCCACAGATGAATTTGTTCCCAAAACAGCAGACAGCCTCAAACACTACCACTCGGTACATCCCGTAACGCCTCTTTCCTAACCTTTAAAGAGTCTCCAAGGTCTCCGAGCTTTACTTTACTATCCAGCCTATAAGACTGCAGAAATCAAACACTTCTCAGCATTCTTGTTGCCTGTTCGTCTTCCTGCCGTGCGTTAGCTCACACTCTCACCTCTTATTCCACCCTCCCTCCCTTTATGAGACACAAACATAGCAGAAGAGCTGAAAACGGTGTCAACCTACCACTCAGGTCACTGTTTGTGATTCGCAGCGTGGCGTTCTCGGACTGCAGCGAGCGGTTCTTCTCCAGCAGCAGCACCTCCAGCGGTTTCGATGCATCCTAAGGAAAATCAAAGTGGGAGGTTTGTTTCCAACAGCATTAAAAGTCTCGCTCGGGCATTAAAAGGATTTCAGAAGAGGAAAACAAGTGCTCATCTCTGCTACGAGCGCAGCTGGGGAATTCAACATGCATATATTTGCAGGAATCACTCAGCGCTCCTACATGAGCTGTAGTAGAGATGCGCTGTTTAATTTCCAGTGGAAATCATTCATCAATTCTGCGTTATTTGGAAATGTGTAATGGAACATTTACTTAATCTTGCTTCTTTTGAAATGAGACTGGCGTGCTTTCAATTTAAGAGCTGTAGACTACTTTTAATCTGATTATAATAGGAGTTCAGATTATTTTATTTCTTCTAGGTCAGGCGACCCAAGCTAAGCATTTCCTTGAAATGCTGCTTTTCAGCTGAACGCTTTGTTCAAAAAGAAATTCAGTCACAGAAAGCCATCATTTACTTTCCTGTAAACAGCCAACCCTCGGCCATCAGAAAGCACACTGAAAATTAACCCCCATAGGTTGATATTGCATTCAGATTTCAGGAGGAAAAGCTTAATTCAAAACATACAAACTTATGGAGAGTAACTCACTGGGAGAGCAGAGGTTTTTTTCCTGCTCTCCCAACACTCAGAGGTCTGTTTTATTTGGGAGCATTATTTTCAAGGTTAGCATTTACAATGCTCCAGTCCCTGCCCACTGCACTACCAGCATGAGATGCATGCAAACCCAGCTCAGCTGCGTATCAGCTCTAGGATCTTAGAAGACCCAACTGCACACCACTGTGGTTACCCAGTGCAGCACCAGCTGAAACGCCATTCTTTCTCCTCGGCTGCTTAAAGGAAACTAACAGTCAGAAAATGTTCAGCTCAGCTTTTTGCACGGAGATCATCAGGAAAGCAGTGATCATCCCACATGTCTCAGCATCAACACGAAGCTGCCCGTGCTAACGCGAGCAAGTTATAAGAGAAACTGTGGTTAATTAACTGAAATGCTGAAGTAATTAAGAAAAGAAAAGTAGATTCAGTACCTGCGCACCAGAGCTTTCAGGTGGTGCAAACTCCATGGATTTCAATATACTGTGGGAAGGCAGAAAAGAAATTATTTTCTGTTTCTTTTCCTCATAACAACTGCACTAATGAGCATTAACATTATCATTTCCTAATCTCCAGCAACACTACAAGCGCTAACAACTTTCCTTGCAGTAATTCCATCTGATAATGAATACAGAAAATAACTATTCAAACTAGTTATTGGATAAGAAAATTTTCTCAAGCGTCTTCTAAATCATTCCATATGCAATCCCACAAGGCCAGTTTAAAGCGTAAATTTAAAGGTTAATAAGGATATAACATTTTAAGCTGTCAGAAACAATATTAATTTATCTGCGAAGCTTGAAGGGAATGGAAAAGTTGCAGCAAAGCAACAAAACAGGGGAATCACCACCATGGTTACAGTGCTTTATATAATATACACCAGCTCACATATCAAGGAAAATATGCACAAATAATCTTCCCAACCAAGTCACTACAGGCTAAAAGGCAGTTTTTCATTTTAATCACCTCCTCGTTCTATGGCAAAGGGAAGACACAATGGCACAATATTTCTTAAGAAATATGAAAGATCCACATATTTATAAGTACATTAAGAGTAAGAACCTGATAGCCTCGTTGCCGATGTTGTACATAAATACTGAGTAGTCAGAGGATGGCTCCCTTCTGTTGGTGCTGCCTGCTCAATGAGAGCCATACAGGAACACAAACTTATTCCTGTGCTTTGTCTACACACTGCTTTAAATAGGCCATGTGCAGGCAGGCTGTTAGGCTCCTCAGTCCGAAGCAATACATGATTTGAGCTTTCAACACATACAGATAGCATTTCTGCAGCATTTTTCACATCTAAAGCACCAGGAACTTTGTGAGGCAGGGAGCAAACGTCTTATCATGTAACAAATATGGGAAGTGAGTCAAAACAAAGCAGAAGGCTGGTGTGAATGTGTATGAACCACTTTTATCACACAGCATCACTGGGTGATACCTCTGGCCAAAGAAATCAGGGCTGTGGTTATCCTGTGATACACTGCACAGAAAGCAGTGCTGCCAACACTCTGCTTTCGTGGGCACCTCACCTATATGCACAAGTGCTTCTTTTCTGCCATTGATGGAGCCGTGTCAGGTGAGAGACCATGCTCCAATGGCTCAAGTTCTCAAAGCTGCTGGCATTACATGGACTTTGCAGATGTTTACTTGGGCTGCTAATCACTGTTGAAAGCGTTTCCTAGGACAACACCTCTGCAGAGGAAATGCTCTGTTCAGAGCTGGGGAAGACAGATACACTGAGGAAACCCATCCAGGAAATCCCCCAGGCTCAGGTAAGCAATTATGTGCATCCTCAATGGACTCTGCACAGTACGGCCTTGAGAGGTCAGCAAATGGCAGTGCGTCCCAACAGTCATATATGGAGATCCGTCTGAACAGAAAAATATGACAGCCTGTAATAGCAATCCATTGCATGGCAAGCTTTCCATGGCCATAATTGTTGTTTCTGTCACTTCAGTGCAAATCAGCATCACACCTGCATCCCAGTGCCCCCACTTACCACCATGGCCGTGAGGAGCAGCCCTGGAGCACAGCAGCCATGTTCCCTCCTGGGCGAGCTGAGCCAGAAGCAGTGTGCTCCCACAGCTATGCACCAGACTGGTAGCAGTCTGGAGTGCAAAGTAAGCCTGAATGTATTCAGTGTTTGCAAGGGGTTCTCAGCACTAACAGCAGGGCTGTACAGCCCTGTTCTGCCATGCTGACCACCTCCACAGGCTGCCCTACTGCTCCTTCTCGGCTCCCAGCACTCTCTGCCAGCTGGGACCAGCAACGCCCCTGAACCCTGCAGCAGCTGCATTTTGCCTTGAGCTTGGAACAGGCATGAGCAACCTCAGCTGGAGACTCAGTGACCTCTGCCTGTTTGAAGTGGCTTTTCTGCTACCTGAAATAGCCTACTAGCAATTTCACAGGTAATTTCCTTCTCTGAGAAGGCAAAATGAATTAAAAATCAGGTCGATGGTATCTTGAATTGCCCTTGGAGGGATACTCAGTATAACAGGTTCATTTTTTCAAATCATGTACACCTTAAACATGTTAAAAATGACTCTCCAAACGTGTCATGAAAGAGACATTTTCTCAGGAATATGAGGAAGCAAAATGTTTCCCCTTCGGATTCCGGGAATATCTTTGCCCATGAGATCTCAGCTCAGTCTGCTGCTTATCAAGATCAGTTATCTGCTTTTTAAAAGAATGATCTTGTGACTTCAATCTGCACATCTAAGACTACTTGAAAGACTTACTCTAAAGCAAAATGTGCATTGGGACAGTTCGACTTTCTGTTTTTATGATCTTGGCTGCAAAGGCAGGAAGGTTAGCACTGTCGTATTACTCAAGAGGGAACTGAAAGGACACAGAGAGCTCTCAGATCTCAAAAATAGTTTTAAAAGCCATTTGGCACAAAAGCCTGTGCAGAAAGGAAGAAATTCTTCCACTCCAGATCTTGATGTGGACCCCATTAAGTTTCCCCAACACTGGAAGCCAGCTGATGTTTGAGATCCCTTACTCTAGAATAGCTCTAACATCTCTGAGAGGATTAAGGAAAACAGAGATCAGTGCCCAAAGGATTGAGAAATACATTCTTACTGACAGGATTCTTTTTACTTGGTACACATGTGCATTATGAACAGCTAGTTCTTGTCAGTGCTTCAGGGTACTGCAGCAATGCACGGGACACCAGACTTACAGCAATACGCTTTTTGTGGTTTCACTTCAGATCAGACTGTCAGGGATGCACTTTCAGGTTCTGAAACATCTTTTGCACCAGATGGGACCAGAGGGGCTGGCAGGCATGAGCTGCTGTGATGATGCAGCACTGTAAAACTGCAAATAGTGCTCTTGCCAAGGGTGTAGCCCCCAGCTCAGTCCAGACATGAGCCCCAGGCCACCTACTAACTGGCAGCTGTCTGTCCTAAGTCACGCTGCCCAAATAAAAGACATTACCCACACATGTAGTGATATAAAAGCTAGAACAAGAAGCATCAGGAAAACTTCTTTAGTTCCACTGAAAAAAAGAAGGGCTGCATTCGACAGCACTAAAAGGTACTGAAGTGGTGAGATGGCAGACATGCTTCATCACAGGCCAGGAAAGGGGGACTTAATTTGCTGGCATCCAACAAGGGCCACTTCCAAGAGATTCTCCAGTCTATTTCACTGCAGATTTACCTTGAAATGATGAGCACATGCAGAATGATGAAGTTTTTTTTAAGACCAGTTAACATTCACTCATAGTGATCAAAGAAATGGTCAACTCATTTACTGACACTACACACCTGCACCTGTACAGGCTGCTGCTGGCACTGAACAAGAACTGCAGCCAGCATGGTTCTAATATAATGGCACCAGGTCTGGAAAGTCACTGGGTGTACAAAACCAAACCTGCTTTCCACATTCTCCAGGGATGTGTAAACAAAAGCACATGACTCCAGCTTCATCTGAAATACCTCATTAAACAAGGTAACATTTTTTCAATCTTCTTAAAATACACACAAAAATGCCAGAGCGATGAAAGAAGAGATGGAGTTCCTTGCAGTTACTTAAACCTTGACACTAAATATACCCCTAGTCAAGAACCTACTCTTCTGAACCTGACAGCTTATCTGGTTGTAGTTTAAAATGAGGCTCTTTTAAGTCTCTCTCAAAAAAAACCAACACCCTTGAAATAGGAAGAGGCTGTTTGTGGCTTTAGTTTAAAACCACAATATATTAGCAAAAATATACAGTGAAACAAGCACAGCACGAAAATGGCAAGTGCTGAACTCTGGCTGGCAGAAGCAGAGAAAAGGTATTATGGCCAAAGGCCATGTATTAAATTCTTGGTCCACACTACATTAAACTGTTGGCTGGGGAATTTTGAAAGTGGTCCACCTAAAATACCAGAGATTTTCAAACTTTTTACCCTCGGTGCATAATAACTGCAGAGCCCTTTCTCCATGGACACCTGCATTATTTGCAATGCAACACTCTGCTACAACAAAGAAGGCATACCCACAGATGCAGCAGACACATTGCTTCTGGATGCCATTTCAGCCAATATTCCTTATTTCTCCGACTTTGTGGTTTTGACTGAATTCTTTATTGTTCCAAGAACACAAACTTGTGGCTTTATTTAACAAGTATTGTTAAAATAGTTTGTGAAAAAATTATGTGAGCGTTTAACACTTACTTTAATTCTTTCTTAACCTCTTCATAATCAGCCTGTCCTTTCAGTTTTTCTTCCAGTTGCTTTAAAAGAAAGAACATGAATTTAGTTTAGATTTTCTTCTGCAGGCTTTCAAAATCATCTTTAAATTATTCCATATATACAGCAGCGCACAAGTGAAGGTTAATGACTCATACCTAATTTACATATATTAGGAAACAAACTATAACCAATTCAACATAAACACAATTATACCTCACTGTTCCTTTATTTACAGGGTGCCAAGTGTTACAGAATTCAGTAGGTCCCAGTTTGGCTGTTTGTAATGTGGCTGTGATATGTTCAATAAAGAGATCGGTGAAGAAGACATTAAAAATGGGGCAGGTGAGATTTTTACAAGAACAGAGTAAACAAGCAGGATGCTTTGACACATCCTGTATTCTTGACATGACAGCCCCTGGTAGCCTTATCCAGATGAAAAGAAGGCTGAAGAAGCATTACATATTGCAGTAACTAATACAGTTACACAGCAGAGGTGAAGCACTGAGACCACCTGGCTCCTGGCTCAGGTCTGCCTGACGTAGGGCAGTCTCAGTGGCTTCTCCTCAATGTGAAGATGCCACAAATGCTGAAGCAAACCTCCTAACACAATCCAGAATGCAACGCCACACATTTGGACCTTACCCCAAAGCCCCTGCTCCCAACAACAGTGCTCATCACTAGAGGATGAACGCTTCAGGAGGCCTAAAACATAGTGATACATAATTGATGCTGGTTATGCTGCTTGTAGAAGCCACATTAATTTCCCACTAATGATTTCTTTGCTTAGTACAGATGCCCCTGATATCTAAGCAGAGAAAGAACAGAGTTTATTGCCTTGCAATGTCCGTGGTTCAGTTCAGGCTAGCTCTACCTCGCTGAATTTCTGGTACCAACATTGGCACAGAATCCCAAAGAAATGACACGATGCATCACCCTCAATGAAAGAGCATCTACTTCAGAGGGAAAGGAAAGAACGACATGACAAAGAACAGGGCTGTGGGGCTGCCTTTGGTGGAGATGTGAATTTGGGAAGATCCTGCACAGCTCCCAGCCTGCTTGTCTGCACGCAGGGGGTGCTGGGTGAGGGCTAACGTGAACCTGGAGCACTGTTAGCAAACTGCTTTGAAGTGCAGCTCCACAAAGTCCTGCAGCAGAGCGGATCTGGGTACACCAAGAGCAGGGCTGGGGCAGCCACTGTGGGAAGTGGGAACCTTGGAGCCATTCTGCCCCTTACCTCTGTGCCTCTTAAGGCAGCATCTTATTTTGGAGTCTAGAGCAGCTCTAACAGCAGGGTTAACTGGCTAATCATGCTAGTCCTCGGTAGAAGGAACACTGGAGTGCATATAAAACAATCAGTGCTGTCAGATAAGATGTTAGTTACTTAGGCAAGGGTACAGTAAGAAAAAAGCCTTCTGCACAAACACATAAAATACAGAAAAACGACTGATTTCCATTTTAACGCAACCAATATGAAATGTAATTCTGTATGGGGATCTGTCATATTCAGTAACTCTGTCAGGAAATTTTAGGCATGAAAACATATTAAAAAAAAAAAAGATGCTGATAGAATGAAGCTGGTTTGGACTCTCGGGGCATAAGACCACTTTTATGCTGTTATAGCAGTATGACAAGCAGCAATATTTTACTTTGAATTGTATAAAAAACACATACATCCATCATTCCCAAGTACCTAATACAGAGACTGTTGCCATGGAAAATCTGCACCTAAATGTATACTTTCACTAAACAATACAAACCAACACCCGGGAATGCAGTGCCCATATATAAGCAGACCATTTAGGCACTTGGCATCTTCCCAGTCAATGACTGCTTTAAAATGTATTAGTATGGTAATTGTCTTGAAGAACCCTGTAAAATGCACAGAACATAGCATAACAAAGGCTCAAGCTGTGAGACAATCTGGAGGAACTAATATCTTGCACTAAATATCAACCTGGTTAATTCAGACAAAATATATTCTAACATCCTCCAGCACAAGAAAATGCATTGAGCCAGAGGACAAAAGGAATGGTGGCATTTCTGTACAGCACATCTGCAAGCACCCAAGTTAAGGAATCACGCTGCATTTGTTGTATGAATGAACCCATCAGGGCATGCACATACTGCGTCCCCTCTTATTCTAACGATCAAATAACCCTTATCACATTGTTAACTAAAGTGTCCCAGGTGAAATAGCATGGACTTTACTGAAGGACTTAAAACATCCAAAAAAAAAAAAAAAAAAAAAGGCTGATGTCTTAGTTTAGTCTAGAGTGATAAATAAAAAAGACCAATTAACCAAGGTTACTTGATGTATCTTTGCTGACTGGCACTGCTGTGTTTTATCTGGGTGGCAGGGAAGCTCTAACTCCCAGCAATGAAGAGTTAACATAATTACAGCTAGAAGAGTCTTGTTACTAGAGGACATATTTTGATTATTAGATCAGATGAAGATAAAGAAGCAATAATTTTGGAAGCATTTCTGTATTGTTTCATTAAGTCATAGAGCATTAAAGGATTCCCCCAAGATACGGTCTGAGAACATTGCTTTAATTTGTGAAACAGTGATTCGTTAGTTGTGGAGGCACCCACTGCCATCTCAGCTATTCTAGAAGCAATCCCTCTACAATCAAACATGAGATCAACACATCACCACTGAGTTTTGGCTCTTTGTATGACAGACCTCAGACGCAGGCCTTCCCAGCACTTTGGGGAAAAAAAAAAGCAGTTCAAATATTTTTTATAGTGTAACAAATAAGGTTAAAGAAGGTTGAAATAGTGTCAATGCATAATGAATGGGATCCTAAATACAGAGCATCAGCTGGGCAAGGCTGGGAAAATGGAAGATTACCAAAATGCAAATCAAAGACTTGCTTTGTCATTTCTGTGATCCCATTCCCTTTGAAGTTAATGGCTAAACTGATACTGACCTGAACAGGAACTTGCTCTATTTCAAGACAATCTGCCACGTGCAAAGATTCAAGATACTTTCTATCAGGTTTTACGAAAAAATTAAAAAGCCTGATAGCATGGGTTGGCCAGCAATATCTGTTCCTCAGTTCCAGGTCAGCTCCTTTCTCCTGCACTCAGTGGCGCCCACATGTACAACAGATGGGCAGAGACTGATCCCAGCAATGCAGGAACCCAGCAGACTTCTTTGGCTCTACTGAATTTTCACAACAATTCTCCAAAGCTATCTTAAAACACGCAGAACGTAGAAAGCTCACTGACTGCATCACTCTTTCACCCCTAGCAGCTATTTCACCCCACATAAATTACACTGCACCGGAGCAAAACGAGCAGCCTCTATGAAATGTCAGAATTAGAACAATTTGTAAGAGTTTCAATTGAGCATTAAATCATTCTGATAGAGGAAAGCTACCCACGCCACAGTTAGAGCTAAGTGGGTACCATCAGCCTCCTGCTTTCAAAAAACTCTCTGACTATAAAACCTACAAAACTATGCAGTATTTAATGGAATAGATAAATTTATCTTGTTTACAGTCTGAAGCTTGAAGATGGTAGAACAATGAAAGAGACAGGAGTTAAGAGGAAACTGATTCATAACAGATGTCAGGAAACACTTCTCATGCTTACTGATAGATCAACATTGGGTAGGACAGTGCAACAAAGAAAGTAAAGTTGTTGGAAAAAAGGTAAAGGGGTCACTCACAAAACTGGTGCTCTTCTAGTTTTAGCGCAGTGCTACTGGTAGCAAATGAGTACAGGATTGCACTGCTAATTATAAATGGGAATTACTGCTCAGCAAATAACAGCTGAAAAAAGTTTTAAATGCTTACTAAAAAGCCTTCCCTTTGTGTCTTAATTTCACTTGTCTTCATGCTCTAAATGGTACACTTCCTTTTTCAATAGGTGGAGAAATGGAGGCAGTAGCAGGTAAATTCAAAGATAAACCAGAGCACAACAAACAGCCATGGCAGATCTACAATGCCAAGCACTGGAATGGGAGCTGAGTTTTAAAACATAAAAAAGATTTTCTGTGCCTTTTCACCTCAGCCATTTCACTGCTTTCTGGTAATCCCAGAGAGCTTACATCAGTAAAACCCAATACTGCTACGTCAACCGTGTGCCCCAGCCCCAAACGCAGCCTTACTTTAAGCGTGCTGTTCTTGGCGGTCAGCTGCTGCTCCAGCTGGGAGATCTGGCTGCTGGAGTTCTCCCGCAGCTTGGTGAGGCTGCCCTGTAGTCTCTGGACATCTTCTACCAGCTGGGCAATCTCCCTCTCCTTCGCAGCCAGTTCTACTTCCAGGCTGGACCGTGTCAGCACCTCGATGGCCTGCTCCTGTTGTGAAAAAAAACCACGAGACCACATAAATAAAGGCAGGAATGAGCTTGAACTCAGGGCAGGTAGGTAAGGCCCAAGCACGGCACGGGACAGTGTGAGAGACAGAAACAACTCCTGAGCCTGTACTCCTGTGACTGCATGGGTCTGGAAAATGGACCTTTTTTATCAGCACAGCTCCTTGGTAGAACGGGGATAACAGGTCAAATAAATCTCCCTATTTCCCAAGTGTACTGGAAAACTGCAGTTGCGAAAGTCAAATTCAGATTTATTATTAATAGTCCAAGTGCTTTGACAACTATAAAAATCTGTGCTAGCAAAAGACTAATCAGATAAAATATTCTGAAGTAATGGAGCAGAATTTCTTAATCAAGAATAGCAGAGACGTGTGCCTTTGGCTCTTCATATGTATGCCACACATTTCAGGCAAAATTGTCAGAAATTGCCCCAAACTGCTATTTCCAATGAACTTGCTCCTTGCATGACAATTATTCAGTGTTATTGCTGGCAAGTGAAGCCTCTTCTCCATAGGGATGCAGATCCACGTGACACCTGTAAGACAAGGCTGTTCTGCCTATGCACTCCACTTAAAAAAAATCCCCTAAATTAGAACTTTTTTTTACTTCAGTTTTCCATGGCTGCCAACTCTGTCCTCAAGCCTGAAACGTCCTTGCTAGACTGACAAGAAATAAGAAAGAGCAAAGAAGGAAGGAAGGTAGATCTTTTCAGAAAAGCTAGCACAGGCTGATTGCAACATCTCTTTTGTCTCCTTTTGTGTTAAGAAATCAATAGCTATAATGCGTTGGAGAGCTCTGAGCCTCTCTTCCAGGAGGAACACAAGGAAACCCCTGGGCAGATCCAGCGAGCACGAGGCAGCCTGAAGTTGAACACACATTCCATTAAAAAGCCTAAAGCGCATCTTAGAAAGGTTAATGGCTGCTCCTCACAAAACACCAGAGAAGTAGGAATGAATCCATTTACCAAGAGAGAAACAATGATGGTGAGCATTATATCGAAGATCCTACGGTGAAAGAGCTGAGAATTCAACCCACCGACGCTGTCACCCAAGCACTTTCCTTACAATTCAAGATGACATCGCGGCAGACTGAAATTCACTCCATCCCCTCTCTTCTGGAAAATACAGGCACAACAAAATGCCTTTTCTGTATCTCCTAAACACTGAGCTCGATTCTCAGGGACTACATACCATCGTGTCTCGCAGAAAGCTGCATGTACGAGCAGCAGTTAACAACGCTCTCCTATTACACTGAATTATACTTTTAACTTGAAAAAACCCTCTAATTTGCTTGCATGAAACATCACAAGTTGTATAATCATCTGCTGCTTGTGCCTATTGAGACTAGAATGTAGAGTCTGAAATAAGATAGATAATGATCATTTTCATCCTGCAGTAGTTGTCATATTAAATATAAATGAAGTGCAGAAGTACTATTAAATACAAGAAAGACCTAATGTTAAAATAATGATAAGACTAGGACATAAGATAGGAAGAGGCAGGTAATTCAGAGTTACAAGAGAGATTCAGGCTTTGTGTTTTTTGTTCTGCAGTCTGCCTCTCTGTCTTTTGACTTCGTTAAGAAAACGTTGGGTCATGTTAATAGGCGACCAAAGAGATCTGGAGGACTTATAATTTGACTCATTTTCTGCAAATGTATTTAAATGCAACTGGATGCTTTTCTGAAATCATGCATGGTTTCCAAGAAAAGGATGATATAAGGAGCAAGATTTGTTTGTTGAATTTGCTTAGAATTAGACCCAATTTCCCTTAATCGTGTCTTTGCATTCACCCAACTGGACCCACTGATGCCCTTCGGGTGAAATTGGTTACAGCCCCTCAGTTGAAGCCCCTTGAGGCATGCAGAGCATTAACAGCACTCTGTTACATCGTGCTGCTGCTTTACTTTTCCACAGTTGATGCTTGTATGAACGTGAAATGATTTCTAGGAGTTGTTGCTATCTGCCTGCACTGGCAGCAGTGGATCAGTGTGCTGGCCAGCACAGACCGGAGCCATTTCTGTCCATCTCGAGGCCTTTTGCAGCTACCAACCCCCCTTAGAAGTCTAACAAACCGGCAATCCCAAAGGAACACAATTCCATTTCAGTTAAAATATTATTCTGAACAGATATTTTTATAGCTGTGAGCATAAATTGAAAGAGCTGTACGGCAGGAATGTCAGAAACCTGTAAGAGTCAGTAAATATTTTCTCTCACCACATCAGGTGCCTTCTGGATCTGTGTAGCGAGTTGGAGAGATTTGTTAGCTGACGAGAGCTGCTCCCTTAAGGTCTCTGCCTCTCTCTGAGCCACCTCTGCCCTCTGAAGGAAATGAAAAGGGGTGAAAAGAGAAAGTACATTCAGTTTAACAACTGACAATTATTACAAGAACATTCATCAATTCATGCCTGACTGAATATAATTGATTTTCCTAAACACTCAACCTAATAAATGTTAGAAAAAAACATAGAATGTGATGGATTTTTATTTTAAACAGTACAAGGAAGAAATAATTGAGCGATTATGACAGTAATTTAACGCTAGGAGCAAGGAATCCCCTGCTGATACTAATGCTGCGGCCCACTGAATTTCCCAGACTGAATAAATACAAGTGGAAATGGAGTCTTTTTATTCAATTTCTTTCTATTCTCATAGACCAAGCAGATTTTATTGCAAGGTTCCTCATGGGAACAATTCTCACGGGTAAATGCTGAATTAAAAGATATTCTGACCATTCTCTCTAACACACATACAATGTTGTGGGCTGTCTTTCCTCAGTAATTATTTCCCCAAACATGAATAGTTTGATTCTGTTCTTTCAGCAGGTCGATTTATTCAACAATATTTAACCCTACACTGACAATTCTGCACAGATCAGTTACAACTGCTGAGGATTTATGCAGTATCTGATAAGCCTGGGACTTGGCTACCAGACAAAATTGCCATATAAATATTGAATAATAATAGAAAGGAGAAAGGCAGAGCTATGAGCAAAGCCCCTCAGTACAAGAGTCGGGAGAGACAGATGGATCAGTAACATCAGGCAATAAATAGCAGCAAACTCTTTCCCATAAGAGCACATCAGCTTCTCTTAAGAAGAGTGGAACAGCACCTGGCTGTTTTTACACTGTACGCCCCTTCTGGCAAGTTTCTTCCTTCTTTCTTTTCCAAACACAGTGCTTTCCTCCTCAAATAATCACTGCTTTTCACCTGGGCTGCTCCTTGCAAATCACACTGCACTCAGCTACCTCCATTTCCAAGACATAACCAACCTCTCCAAAACCACAAAACTGCCACCAGTCAAAGCCAAAACTTTTCCTGACTAGCTTTTGTCCTTCACACTGATGGCTCTCTCCCTTTGTGGGATAACAAATCCATGTCTCCATTTTTTAGCTGCCGTATTTCCGTGTTCTACACTCCTCTCTTTTTCAGCTCCTCCTTTTGAAAACCTAAATCAGAGAATCGTGGAATCATTAAGGATGGAAAAGACCTCTAAGATAATCAAGCTCAACCATCAACCCATCATCACCATGCCACTCAACCACGTCCTTCATTTAAAACACATGATTTGAACATCATAAGATCCTATATGCCCACTGTGTGTGCATGGTCTTTCAGTCACCAGTCAAAGCAGACTCTGCTGCTTTGTGTTTAATCAATCAGTAAACTAACTGCAATCAAATACTAACTACATCATCTGTGCTATTTGCTCACAACATTACATTAAATGATTTTGCATAGGTTCTACAGCTGTAATTAAAATGCAATTGTAAAAAGTACAGTAACAGGGCTCTATTAATCAGAGCACGGGATGCAACCCATTGTGTGCATGAATAAAATGGTAGCAGCATTAACAAGAAAGATCCAAAAAGAGAAAGTTTCTGTTGTTTGTGCAGCTGGATGGTATTAGGATGAAAAACTGAGCTAACAATAAGGATTGAGATTAATTATTTTCTTGCATTTCATTAGATATGGAGGTGAATATATTGACTGAATAACTGCTAAGCAGCTACAGCAAAGGAAGACAAGGTACTACACCACGGACCTTGCATCCAGTGCTGTGTAAGTAATGGGTTTTGCAGCCTTAAGCAATTCTGCTGATGGTTTCCATTCATAACAGCATTGTCTTGAGAATCTATTCAGCCTGCATGCAAGTGAACCACAGAGGATATTTCTAATAGATGTTACGTCTGCATGTACAGTAAGCTGTCAGCTGCCATTTCTGCAGAGCCTCCCCAGCCAACTCAGAACACCTGTTGAAATCCTACGAATAATATTAGACAACATTTCATACTCTGCATTGTTAAAAATACATCAACAGAAACTCTGGGCCATTCTGTTCGGGAAATATGGGTCCATTTTTCCCTTTTTTCTCCCAGAATGTAGGTTCTTTAGAGCCAGAATTATAGATGTGTTCAATGCCTCTCAAAAGCACTTTTGGGTGCTATTGCAATATGAATTATAAATTACACACAAAAACCTGTTAAAAGAACATTATGGTTTCAAAATGGAGCACTTAGAAGTTCTGAAAGCCCAGCTCAGCACTGCTGTGCTCAGCCTCCCCCGAGCTCAGGGCTGTGCACACAGTAACTCCCCACTAACGTGCTACCTCTGTGCTCCAGTGAGCCCTGCTACTTGATGCAACCTGCAGCACGAATACTGCTCAGCGAATGAGTGTTTTGTTTTGTTCTCGTTCAGCATGTGACCTCTGTGGCTTATTTACTGCTAACTAATCCTACTCCACTCCAAAGATGGAATTAATCGCTTCCTCTCAGGCTTCACCCTTCTCTTTCCTGCCATGGCACTGAAGGGCTATGCAAACATTCCTGAACACACATGCAAAGCCCCGTGTTGAGCCACCCACACTGCCCAGACCCCAACATGCCTCCCACCGGTCCTTGGCACGGCCGTGCCAGTGCTGGCTCCTCCATTCTCACCCCTTCTCTCCCCCAGCCATCAGCTGCACTGCCGTCCGCCTGCCGAGCACAATGGGGCTCTGCAATCCTCACCCTGCCCCTCAGATTCCCAGCCCTTCTGCTTGTTATTTTGTCCTCTTTTGAAGTCACTGTGGAATTTCCATCTTGTGTGAGCTTAATGGTGCCATTAGCTCCAAGCTGGTGAAAGCAAGCTCTTGCCTCAGAAACCTAACAAATAGATACAGACTTCCAGAATTCGCCTTACCCTGATGACCTCCTGCTTTCCCTCGTTGGTTCTCCTCCAGCCTTCCCCAAAGCAGCGCCGTTCTGCTCCTTTCCTCCTCCCCACAGCCTCTTCTCCACCTCCAGCTCCCACCCCAACATTTCCAGTTCCCCCTCCCAGTGCCCCACGTCAAAGTGGCACCATTCCCCGCACCCAGCAGCACAGCCTGGCTGGTTAATGTTCACCCGGCCGCACAGTTAGACAGCAGCATGCTTGGGACAGACACGGACATCAAAGCCCACAAATTCAAACCAGATCCTGTTGGGTTTGTGTGAACTCAGCTCTTCTCAGACACTCATAGGCTGGCCAAAGTTGGGGTTGGTGGTTTTTCTTTTTTTTCCTACTTTGCTACTTGAAGCAATGAGAAGATATAACCCTGAGAAAAAGGCAAAGCCTCCCTCACGGAGTGCCAAGCTCCTGCCCTTAAATCTGGGCACAGCAGGCTCCTCACCAGAAGAGAAAGAACAACTCCTAACATGTGGGAAAACGGGGATTTTTTTTCCCCCCTAATCTTGTTCTTAGAAATGGTTGGACAATTTTTCCTGAATTTAACAGTATGCAGCCAGAGACAGACGCCCAGTATGGAAAATGGATAAAACAGCAATCTTGCACAACTTGGAACCGCTGGAAAGTTCACAGAACCTTTTTTTTGTGTGAAAATACCCTGTTTTAGCTGAGAAGTAGGCATTCCATAGCAAAGCGCTACAACTCTTGCGCTGTCACTTCCTATCTGTGACGTAGAAGAGCCTCGATGCCCATGACAGTCACACCAACGGCCTTGGAAAAGACCATTCAAATTCAGCACATCCTAAAAAAAAAGCCCTTTTTTCTGTATACAGCAGCCAAACAATGCCTCCTCACTCCTATACCACTTGTTTTCGAGCACAGTTTTCTCCTTGGTACCATAATAGATCCAAATATGTTCGTTCTCCTTCATACAGTATGTAAGTTTTGTACCCTTCACAGGAAGCCAGCAGGTCACAATCAGAACGTTGCTGTGTGCTTTCCACCTGCAAACAACTAAAAGCCTAACACAACATATCCAGTACACATTATTCTCATTGTTCCTTGACAAGATAACAAGAAGAACTGAGTGCTCTTCTACTGGCAGTAAAATGTTCATTTGATCGAGGAGCAGTGGTGTGAATGGGGAAATGAGATAAAAGCAAGAAGTATCACCTTTCCCTTAAAATTCCATGAGCCAAGCTGGTCTTTCTTTTTACTTGCTAAATCCAGGGCTATACAAAAATCCTTCTATGGGCCAGGAACGCCCGTTATCACAAGTAAATCTGCTGAAGTTAACAGGCCTGGTTATGGCAGCAACCATCACACCTGGTGTAAGCACTTCCAGCTCACGCTGCCTGCCTTTCAAGCTGCCACAAAAGCCGTGTTCCCGGCGGTGCAGATCACGTACAGCACACTGCTTCAAGGTGATTTCAACTCTGCCTAACTTTTGTGATAAACAAATTCATTCTGAGACCTTTAAGCCACCCCACCAGCTTTCACAAAGCACCAGTAAGGTTATCAGAAAATCGGTGACATGAAAGACTCTCCAGGACTCTGGCACCTATTTTTTTTTTTTCCCAGCAAAGGAGAATTACATGAAAAAGAAAAAATACCCAATAAACAGAAGAGGTTGGGTTGTCTTCGTTCTTGTCTCCAGGCTATTGTGCTTTTCTTTCCACCTTGAAAGGCTGCCAGATAAATGTATTCCCGACTGAAAGCCAAGCATTTACAGGAAACTCCTGTGTTTGTATGAAAATAATATTAACCGTATTTTGCCTTCACACAGCCCTTTTCCATGCAAGGATCTCCACGCACTTTATAAAGTAAATGTTATTGTTCCCATTTTACAGACAGTGAAATTAAATCACAGTGTTAAGTGCATGACCTCATCGGCCATAAAATGGCATCGCTTCCCAAGGCCAGGGGAGCCATGGCACAGCGCGGCAGCTCACAGCACAGGCACTCAGAAACAAAAAGCTCTGGTCCTCTGGCAGGACGTGTGCCAGCACTGGTGCAAATGAAAGAAGCGTGTCAAGATGAATAGCCATCTTCATGGCAATCCAACAAGGAGAACTGGCTTGTCACTGGGTTTGCTACCACTGGTGGTTCAGAGCAGCACTTACACCTATATCCTGTTGCATTTGTGTTGCTAAGTGAAAGAGGAGAAATTATTCCATCTGCCGCTTGAAAACATACATATTTTATAGCAATCTCACTTAGTGGGAATATCTTTTCAAACCTTTTTCCAATGCGATGTGCTAGAGATAGGAAGGTACTGTAACCAATGACATAGAAAATAAAAGTACCTGAGAAGAGCTTTCTTGCTATGATGACCAAGTGAGGCTTTGTTCGTACTTCAACAGCACACACTGCTTTATTTATTTCAGTGGTAGTTTGACACAAAAAGTGTTAAAACTTATTAGTCCTGGCTTTGTAGATCTAACAAACAGTTAGAAACAGTGTTAGAAAATCTAACACTGCACTTCCTTGGGATACACAGGACTGACCTAGTCCAGATTCTTTCATAAGTGGCGATGTGTTTGAGAAGGAGCTGCTGTTTTATTGATAACAGAAGTTTCTATATTTTATTTTCTTTCCCTCGGAAAAAAAAGCCGAAGAAATCTGGGAATGCATTCAGCACTGCAAAGATGGGAAGAAAACCAATGGAAACGCTTTGCTTTTTCCAAAGGGATAACATGGCATAGACACAGAAGAAAAAAACAGGTTTAATTACTTTTCTATAGCTTTTGCAATAAAGTCTGCAGGAAAAAAAATCCTATGTACTTTTCTATTATTACTCTCAAAGTCTATGGACACCTTTATCGGAGACCTTTCAAGTCTATTTCCTCCTAAAGATTAAAATATAATCATCGAGTGTCAACCAAGCCAGCTGAAGTCCTTCTCTTTATCTTTCAGAAGTGAAAAAGCACTTCCTTTCTTTTCTTAACAATGAGAAGGGAGTGTACAAAGCCAGCAGATGTGGACACATCGATGCCATGAAACGACAAACCTAGCCTCAATGCTAAAAGCTTACATGGAGCCTTCTCCTCCCACTTCTTAAATGAGACACTCCAACGTGTTTCTGTTTTTGCAACACGCAAGGGATGGTTTTGAACAGAAGCCTCGGCGCTTCCCATGCACAACTGGATGACTTTGGGTTGCCAGATAAAATACAGGAACAGAAGGATAACTCATTTGAATAAATTCGTCATCCCAAATATTTGTGACTTACTGCCATAAACACTTACAAGAAAGGTGTAAACTTGAAAAGGTACAGAACAGGACTAACCATAAATATTTACATAAAATATACATTCATGTAACTGTAACTGTTGTACACGCAGAAAAGCACACTGGAGCTTCATTAACTTCACTGATTGGAAACAGTAATATTCTGGGAATCAAACAATAAAAAATTCAAAGATGCTACATCCCAAACTATGATAAATCATTTATTTTGACAAGTAAGGGTAGTTTTGCTTTAATTATTTATTATTATACTTCGTAGCATATCAGAAAATATGCAGTGATTTATTGTGCAAAATGAAATCTTAATAAAATGAGTCCCTTCCTCAATCTACAGGATTATTAAATCTTCATGGAAATGTGAGGGTGAACTCTCAGGTTATTTTCACCATCGAGCTGGTTGGATTCTAACGTGGAAATAAGCAATGCCTCCTGCATTTTGTTATATTCTGACTTCAATCTCTTATGGGCCCAAGTTGTACAACCTCAGGGACTGTGAGAGAAAGAGAGCTCACGCACACCCAGCTGCTGCTGTGCAGATGGTGCAGCAGCATCCTACTGCTCAACACGAGGGGGCTGCTGGATGCAAACCTTCAGCGCCTACACCCCTGCTACACCTCCCTGTTAGGAGCTCTGTCATCACTGCTCTTAAGGGAGATACAGTAGAATCTGCCATTTTTATGCACTAATCTCATCCTTTTCTGTATTGATTTACATCTCTCAAGAGGTTGAAGCAGACCACCAGTGACATCCACGCTCCTGCCAGAACACGTCTGTCCAAAACAGGGCAAGCTGCAATACTTCAGTTACCCTCTCTGAGCTTTGCCAGCCTGAGCGAGACCATCTCAGCTGCAAAACACCACTCAAGGTCTTGGATTACCCACACTGAGTGCCTGGATTAGCAGCTGATGGAAAACTGTCATCTGAGCAGCTGTGCTGCCACCACATCGCTACCTGCAGCATCAGGGCAGCCACCCCATGCTCCTCAGCCCCAGCAGGCAGCTTGCTCCTTCAGGCCAGGGATTTAGAGCTGTTCCTCTTTGACTAGAGGTACAGCTGGCGACAAAGCTCCATTTATGCCTGGAGTTGATGAAGACAAACTGAATTTTGTGGCCACTTGGTCCTACCTCTTTTTCTTTCTAAGCAGAATATTGCAAAGTATTTAAAGGTCATTATGTCTATGATCTAGTAATTTCTTCTGGGAAATGAGAGTGCTGTGATAACACACAAACAAGCCAATAAAGCTTCTGCATGAAACAATTTAAGGATCCAAATGAAGAAAAAACAGTGGGAGAAGAGAGGTGATAGAGTCTAAAGATGGAGGAGAGTGGTTCATGCAGCAGCCATGCTCTATTCAACAGAACAAGAAGGTGGGAATTACACCCACTCTGATCCCCTGGCTTCCATCACACAGAACACAGAAACCTGAAGAAGTACCTGCCATTTAAAAATATTTCTCATTTTTGTCACAAGCATTTTGCAGTTCTGTACATTTCTCCTCTGAATCCCAGCTGAGTTTGGGTCAGTGTTAATTCCAGAACAGCAAAACACTGCATCAGAATCAGCAAGGCAATCTATTTAGCCTCAAAGTAGAAGTCATGCTGAGCATTACTCTTTAAAGGTAGCCATAATAATAGGGAATAAGTACTTACTGAAACATTAAAAGGAAATGTTAATTTAACTATTAAATAGATAATTATGTTAAGTACTTGTTTCTGCAATTGTAACACTTCAGCCTGATGCAAACTCACTTTTTGGTCTGTGCACTTGATTTAATTTCTTCCAGCTTTTTTCCAACTGTAAAGTGAGGCTGCTACAAAGATCACTCATTTGTAATGTTATCATTTCTGAAAGTGTTTTACAAAGACAAAGCATTGCACTATTACTACAGGGATGGTCTGCTCATCAACACTTCCCCTTCCCTCCTTGCCCTAAGGTCACAATCTCCTCCTGTCCCCCCTTGTCCCATGCTTTGCTGAGTTGCACCAACTCCCAAACTCACAAAACCAAAACAAACTTGGTCCCCTCACCCCAAATTCCTGCTCTTCTGCAGTAAGTGAGCTCCGTGTTTTTCATGAAACATTTCCAACTGCAAAGGGTGATTTCTGGGGGGAAAGGACCATGGCTGCCTCGAGGGGGAAGAAGAGGTGGGGAGGGAAAGAGGAAAGAAGAGACAGAATCACCTCTGCTGCATGACAGCACCTCATGGAACTGCACACTGTTTATGAACAGACCCAGAGTCTGCTTAATTATAACCACAATAAGGATCATGCACATAAGAGGTTATAAACAGTGACATAAAAAAAATCCAAGTACCTTTAGAAAAAAACCACTGCAAGTTTGTTCCAGTAAGATAGGAAAATACTGCCAGCATTTTTATGTAAATGGGTATCTTCCATTTTAGTGTGGCAAGCAGGAAATAAGAAATACCTGTTCCTTAATTACAACAACTTTTCTACTTGAAGAACAAACCTACTGGGTAAATAACTGCTACAACTTTGAAAGACAAACTGCCTTCGCAAGAATTACAAAATAATTCTACCAAAACATCTTTTACAACCTACATAATTTCTAGAAAGTCTATGGATTTTCAAATAATTACTAGCACTTTCATAAATATTTAATGCTGTCTACAAAAGTTCTTTGACAGAACTAAAAACCCACTGTGCAAAACCCAATTTTCCTTCACTGACTATATCATCAAACCAGCAACTTACAAATCTGCCTTCTACTTTATTAACATCTTTCCAGTGCATATAGAACTAATATAAAATACAATGCACTTGCTGTGATTATCCAGTCCCGTGTAACAAGACATCAAGCAGACTGTGGTTGGCAATAAAAGGACTGAGGCTGAGATTCATGACTGGTTTATTTATCTGAAAGGGGACAATCCTCCTCCCAGCCCACCACTGCGCATCCCCCCTTCTGTGCAACTGAATGCAAGCTGCTCTTGCGTACGTTTAAATTGGATTATAAACTCATGACCTGAGCAACTTATGATCTGCAATCTCTGATCTTACCTGACAGATGGATTAATGAAGCTCACTGACAAAGAAATGCCTGGCTGACGTTCCTCTCTATGAAACCATTACCTTTTTCATACACCACCTGGGAATCTGCATGTCCACACGCATCTTCCTCATCACCTTACACAGCCACTCCGTGTATGGAATTGAGACTATTCCCAAAGATCTGAATTCCTCTCTAAATTTAAGTACTTTCTTACTGTGCAGTAATGACTGCTAATTGCATATAAAAGAACTGTCATGAAATTCTAAAGAGGAAGGAAAAAAAAATAAATCAAAGTCATACTTAGAATGTGAGAAACTAATTTTAAATCCTACCTGATTTGCTCTTTCAAGGTCTGTCATGATCATCTCGATTTCATCAGCCCTGGGAGAACAAGAGAGCAGAGGTTCTGTTATCACACGAAGAATACCTGCAATACGAGTTCATGCATTGTACAACTGTGGCATTCATACAAACAACACCAATTGTAATTTTTTTAAAGGGCACAGAGCATAAAGACTGAGCAGCTAAGCTTTCGGCTGGTAAAATCCTGTTGGATTTCAGCTCTGTGGATTGGTTTGTAAATCTCCAAATCTTTTGTCTGTTCCAGTTTTCCAACGAAGCGTCATCCTGATATCTGAGCATATTTATTACATCTTATTCCCAAACCTCCTGCAGAATAGCTGTGTCACCTCTCGTAGATGTAAGAGTGCTTCAAAAATGATTATTATGAAGAAGCCAAAGAGTCTTCAGTCAACTGCCTGCATATGTGGAGACCCTACATGCACAGTGTGCTACTCTTCTGCTTGGCTCTTCTGCCAGAAAAAGTCAAATAGAGTCAGAAATTTCAAGTATGGAGAAAGAGTTTTTTGGGAGAAATTTAAGGAACTAAATTCAGACTTTGGCTCTTAATGCACTTTACAAATTTGGATAGGAAACTCAAAGGGTTGAAAGCCACACCGTTAAGGAAAAATGGACCCATCAGGTACATGTGTGTTAAGTGCCAGCTACCATTCCTTAAAAACCCCTTAAAAACTCCAGCATTTCTAAGACTGGCTCACAGAATCACAGAATTACAGAATCACCCGGGTTGGAAGGGACCTCAAGGATCATGTAGTTCCAACCCCCCTGCCTAGCAGGGCCACCAAACACACACATTCAGATCAGGTTGCCCAGGACCCCGTCCAACCTGGCCTTGAACACATCCAAGGACGGGGCATCCACAACCTCCCTGGGCAGCCCGTTCCAGGGCCTAACCACTCTCCTTGTATAGAACTTCCCCCTAACATCCAACCTAAATCTTCCCTCCTTCAACTTGGATCCATTTCCCCTAGTCCTGCTGTTGTCAGCCCTTTTGAAGAGTTTACTCCCCTCGTGGGTGTAGGTTCCCTTCAGGTATTGATAGGCTGCAATGAGGTCACCCCGCAGCCTTCTCTTCTCCAGGCTGAACAAGCCCAACTCCCTCAGCCTGTCCTCATAGGGGAGCTGCTCCAGCCCCCTGATCATCTTAGTCGCCCTCCTCTGGACCCTTTCCAAAATCTCAATGTCTTTCTTGTACTGAGGGCTCCACACCTGGACACAGTACTCCAGATGGGGCCTCACAAGAGCCGAGTAGAGAGGGACGATCACCTCCCTGTCCCTGCTGACCACCCCTCTCCTGATGGAGCCCAGGATCCCATTTGCCTTTCGAGCTGCCAGAGCGCACTGCTGGCTCATGTTCAGTCTCTCGTCCATCAGGACCCCCAGGTCCTTCTCTGCCGAGCTGCTCTCAAGGCCCACTCCTCCCAGCCTGTACGGGTGCCTGGGGTTCTTCCGGCCCAAATGCAAAACCTTGCACTTTGCCGTGTTGAACCTCATCAGGTTCACCCGAGCCCAGCCCTCCAGCCTGTCGAGGTCCCTCTGCATGGCATCCCTTCCTTCCACCGTATCAACCGCACCACTCAGCTTGGTGTCGTCAGCAAACTTGCTGAGGGTGCACTCAATTCCCTCATCGATGTCATTAATAAAGATGTTAAAGAGCACCGGTCCCAAGACAGACCCTTGGGGGACACCACTTGTTACCGGCCTCCACCTGGACATAGAGCCATAACCATGTGGTTCACACAAATGGATATAATAATTAGGCAATAAATTCTATCACCATACTAAATCATGGGCAAATACTTCCATCATACAATCAACTGTGAAAGTACCAGCAAAAGGGCACTGCTAAAAGAATGCTCTGCATCAACATATGAAGACATAGTACTTCTCCTAGACACTTTGCCTGTCTCATCTCTGGGCCATATGGCTGCATAAACACTGCCCTCTTCTCCTACAAGCAGTAGCTTTAACCAGCATGTCCTTTTGCAATCTGCCAACACCACGATGTCTGTTTTTTGTTCATAATCTGTAGCAGATCATTATCAGTAAAAGCTGTGAAATACTGGAATTCCCTTCTTCTGCTGATGCAAAGAAAGTTGGGATTTGGTTGGTTTTCTTTTCTTTTTTTTTTTTTTTTGGATTATCTCAATGAAAATCCATTTTTCTATGCAAGTATTTTCTGCAAAAGATGCTTACTGAGGTACACAGGTGTACTTGCTCAACTGACACTGAATACTGACTGAGTCTTCAACAACATTTGGGAAATGCAGTAGAAGATTATGATAGGTAATAAAAAAAAATAAACAAATAGAAAATTATTTTTTCATCACAGTTTTAAGGTGGGGGCAACACGAACAGCCCTTTGAAAAACCTTCTGGACCATAATGGAAAATAGATGAATATGTATTTTCTCATGCAGAAGAAGCCAGTGTGTCCTTACACTGGAAAGAAACCATGCACAAGATGTTCTGAATTAATAGATATTATTTAATGAGTCGAACAACAGCTTTCTGGGCAAATAAGGACTCAGAGCATTCAGGGTCTAACCAGGAGACCCAGACATGTTCAGGTAAACCTACAGTAACATCTTTCATCTCTTTAGCCTAGCTGTGAAGCAGTATTTTTTGTTCAGGCTCCAGGCCCAAAAGAACTCCTCCATCCTGTTAACCCACATATGGAAATCACATCTCAGATGTCTGCACAGACGTGCAAGTGACCCCAGCACGCATTCGTAACAGGGAAGAGAGCATCCAAATGCATTGCAAAAAGTTTCCCAGCATTTTACAAATATTTTTAGTTGGGATAGTTTAAGGATCCTCTCTATATAAGCTTATGTATTCAGGTTGAATTTATGTGTGAATGCCTCAGGTTATACGGAGCCAGTAAAAGATGTCTGGATTGTGTCACACGCCTCCCGGAGCAGCGCCTGAGCATCCCTCTGCAACACAGGGCTGCAGCTCCAGAGGATGCTGATTCTGCTCACTTCTTTCCGGGCTCAAAGAGCCATAAAATCCCTCCTTTTCCTCCAGATAAGGGAGCGCCGGTATCAAGTATCAGCCAAAGGTCTGAAAGGCTCTAGAGCCTAAGAGCAGAGCACAAAAAGCCCAGGCCAAGAGAAGAAAAGTGCCTTGCTTTTGCAGAGGAAGGGCCATTCTTCAGTCCAGCCGAGAGAGAGGGCTGGCTGCAGAGGAAAGAAAAAGGCTCTGATGCAGAAAAGAAGTGTGTGCGGGCATCTGGGCCCACCACAGGACCTTCAGGCACCTGTAGAGGTCACAGCAGCGAGTGCAGGAAGCCAAGGGTTGTGAAAGCCAAGAACATTCTGGATTGATGCACATTCTAGCAACATGAAGAAATTCTAATGCGTACAGCTGCAAAGGGAACGAGGAAAACCGAGCCCCAGATCCTGGAGAAGCAGAGGCGCAGCGCTGCCCTAAGGTGTGCCCTTACAGTGGGGTCTTTACAGCAGACACGAGTAGCAGTGCCAGTCTTTGCATGCTGTTTTGGCTGGGGTCACGATTTAAGAGCTCTATTACAGCACTGGTATACGCAGTCAATTACAAAAAAAAAAATGCAACCAAGGATACAGCATGCCATAAAAACGACAGTTCTGCCCTTCCTCATGCACAGATAATTCTGACCGAATCTGGTGGAGTGTCAAACTGTAGCCGAGGGCAAAAGCGTCCCTTTGTCCTTGCAGTCACACACAGGGCTGGTCCTGAAGCCCTTTTCCCCCCACATCCACCCTACCCAGCCTTCCCCACACACCTCCACAAGGATTATATTCCATCCTCACAAATTCCCAGCTGAGAATCTCCATCCTAGCAGCCTGCACACCTACCAAGGTTAATGCCGCAACCGTAAATGTTATCTTCAAGCAAAGTAATGAATTAAATTACTCTGTATTCTTTACATGCACAAGTGTCAACAGCATTCAGAAGAGCCTTCAAAAGGAATTCAGTCTTTTCATTTTAAAAGCTCAACTCCCACATTGGTAGCTGGCACTCAGCAGTGTAAAATCACTTATTTGAGAAAAGTCTCTAACAGCTACATTTGCTGTTTGCTCAGCAATAGTATTTATCATAAAATAAATTACAGTTCTCACCCCTTTTATGCACTCACAGAAACAACTTTCATTGATTTATTGTTTACAAAGCACGGTGTTGAACTCAAACCTGCGAGGCACAAGGAAATCCCACTCTGGCTCACTGAATTGGGCCCACACAGGTCAGTTTTGATGCATTCACCATCCACTAGATTTGCTCACTTTCAGACCTTCTGATTTCAGTGGAATTTTTTGACAGCTAAAAGCCCATGAACCAGTGCTGATGGCATCCTGTCCTGCAAGTTTTCACTGCAAATCTGATGGGAACCTTGCAGAGAACAGTGGCTGGGTTTAACAAACCTGATCCTGCTTTTCTGACCAAAGCCATTCCAAGAGAACTGAACTCACTCTGAAGAGTCACAAATTGTACGGTTTTACTTTTAACCTTATTAACTCCTGAAGCAAAGGTGACTTGGCCCCTTGTAAAGGCCTACACACAGCCCACCATCCCAAGAGCTACAGGCAAGGAGAACAACAGAAAACAGAGTTCCTTTTTTGTGTGAATACAGAGAACGAGGGTGATTAGCAGCAAGAGAAGCCATTAGTGAAATAAACTGGTGTTTATGGTCTGTTAGAGCAGATTTCTGCAACACGGTGGTCAGGATAAATGCCAGCTTTAACCAGGGTTTGTCAAGGTTGATACTTTCTTAACATTGAAACAGATAACAAGAAAGAGTGGTAAAAGCTGTTTTCTGTCCTGAGTTCCAAGATAGTATAACCATTAATTTGATCGAATTCTTTATAATCTCTTTGTTACAGCAGAAATGACTGTGTGTGCTCAGGCTGTTATAGTTTGTTCTATGCTGTGGCACTTCTAGCCTAAAGAATTTAGCAAATCACATTTTCAGTTCAAGCATGCGGAGCTACAGAACAAACAGAAGAAATAAAAAGAATCCCAACTACTGAAATGGCACGACCACAAACTGTGATACCTGCTATTTCCTCTCTCGCAGCTGCGTTTCAAGTGAAAAGTAAAATGCATTAGAAGCTATGGATTTCACAAGGAGTAAACTTTTACCCTTTATGAAAAAGCCCTCAAAACACATCATCTAAAAAAAAAAAAAAACCAACAAAAAACAAAATCACCCAACCCACCCAGAACAAACACAACTTCAGGAGTTTAAAAAACAACAACACTCAATTCTTATGGGAAGTAAAAAATGCAGAAAGGTTCAATTTTCTTTCAAAGCTCAAGCGAACTGATTAGGTTTGAACAGCATAACAAGCAAGCAAATTCAAGTGCTGGTAAAATGGATGCAGCTCAGTTTCTTCCTCTAAATAAATCAGATGAAAACCCTAAACACCATGAAGCTATTCACTTGCAAGCAAGAAGAATGCAGACTTTATGATTAAAATCCAGTTGATCCGACTCCTTCATTTAGATAGTAGCTTAAAGAGGCAGAAACAATTCCTTTTTTATTAACATGACAAGTGAGTGCTTTGCCAAACCTTGTGGCTGCAGCCCCCAAACATTCGAACCTACTGAACCTTGAAGGAAACTGCTGTTGGATTCTTTATAGATGGAAGAACTGAAAAACACAAATGACACTTTTGAAATTGCAGTCAATGGCGTGGCCAAGAAACTTCACCAGCGGGGCAGATTCATGTTTTGGTTTGGCACAAAACAAACAACATCTTTTCCCACAGATTTGTTCTCTTAAGAAAGGTGGAAGTTTCCCGGTCAGAGCAAACGGTACAGGGAGCCAGAGGGCTTCTTAAAGCCTTCTAATTACTGTAATGTTTATGCAATCCATTTCAAACTGAAAGCACACATTCCCAACTACTATGCATTAATGTTTAATAAAAAAGAAAGAAAAATCCTACACCTGCTATGTACCTGTGATCACCATGGAGCACAATCCAGCAGAATTATGTAGCATTTGACAGAATCACCTTACCCTCTCCAAACGAGAAGCACTGCAGCCAGCACTGTGCTAGTGCAAGAGCAACTGGGAAGTTTTAGGGAGGGTCAGAAGAAAACTGCAGTGCGCTGTATTTTTTCAAGTTTCCATGCAATTTCTACGAGGAAAAATTCCGGGGTCGAAGAGGTAATTTAGAATCACTGAACAACGTCAGAATTGCCTGCAGTCCAACGATGACGGCATTCACTCAGGGCACAATTCCTTCATTGGAACACTTCGTTTTGATGTGCTTTGAGCTTGCTTTTGGTTTCCTACCCAAACTCAAGATTCTTCCTGAACTCTGCTGGCAGGTTCCCCCATCTAACTCCTGCTCCTTGGTGCCCACTAATGGAGCATGCTGGGCCAGATTCCTCCATTTCCAGGACCAGCTCACAAGGGACACAACACACCTAACACCTTACCATGTCTCTGGCAGGAGGCAATGCAAACCCACTGCCAATCCTATATACCTCACACTTTATGAATACTGCTGCACATGCAATGCAGGCATTTTTTGAATTCATGATGATTCTAATGCAATAAACACCCACATTAGATAAATCCACACTTATTGCTAACAGCACCTCCAGAAGTGGAAGACACAAAGGCTGCACAAATGAAGAAACGTTTTATTTCAGCTAACTGTGCAGCATGTCCAAAGGCAAGAACTCACACACGTTTTAGTACTGAGTTCTCAAATCTACTTTTCAAATTGCAAGAGCTATAGGTTAATATTTTCTTTCACAGCAACCCTCTAAGGATCTTCAGATCAGATAATCCTTTTTCCAAAGTCATATAAATCCGGGCCTCTCGTAAAAGAATTTCTCTGTTCAGGGATTCATAAATCCACCAACTTTAGTAATGAATTGGGTGTTTCCTTTCCTAGGAACTCAATTGAAGAAAAAATCCTCTCTCTGCTTAGCAGTGAAACACTGAAGGCTTTAAATTGAGAGATCAAAGAAATGGTGGTTTCAGGTGCTCTGGCGATTACACAGAATGTCATCAGGATTCATCAGGGGAACAGTTAACTGTCCAGTGGATGCTGTCCAGACTCCTCTAGGCTGTCATCCCACACTGAATCAAATTCTTCCCCCAGGAAAAGGGAGAGAGACTCAAACCTAACTTTCCAGGTTTTTGGTTTTTTGGAAATTAAGTCACGTTTCTCCCCTCACTGGAAGCCCTGCAGCAACGCAGTGCACTGCATACAGATTGAAGCTGAGAAATAAACGAAACCTCATGCAAACACTTCTCATTAAACATACCACGCTAGTGCTGTGAGTTGCCTTCCCATCGGCTGCAGGTATAACCTCCAAACAAATCATGTCTCAGGTGCTTGAAAGATGTCAAGCAATCATCAAATATTGACAGAGATAAAAGAAAAGTTTATACAGAAGTTTCTAAAGCTCAAGATACCGTACAGTATTTGGACAATGCAAAACACTCTTGATTGCTAGAAGGAAATAAAATAAGCCCCTGTAGAATAAAAGCTCTTTGAGTCTGTAGATACATTGTTTTCTAAGAAAACCTGTAAGCACTTTGTTATAATAAAAGAAGAGGTATCGCTTTTGGGGCAGCCAAAAGTACACAGAAATCAGCATCGCTGCAGTGATACAACAGGGAGCAGAGTTTCTAAAGATCAGCAGTGTTTGATTAATCATTTTTTACAGAGAGAAACTGGTATGAATGACACTAACTAATAAAATACAAAGAGAAAAAAAAAAGTTATATATAACAGGAAAATGTCAGCTCCTGGAATCTCAGAGTCCCATAGTTTTACAGCACGTGACCTCAGCACACACTGCACACCAAAGAATGCTGAACGTCAGCAGCTGGAATGAAGAAGAGCGAGGGTGCACTGCGTTAAGGACTAGCCCAGCCTATAAATAGATGGTGCACTTTTTAATTCAGTGACAATCATATTTTCTTATGTATTTATAAATGTTGTACCACAGCCAACATGAATGCTGAACTCCCCTAGGGCTCACGCCTCCCTTTAAACATCCTCATTCAAGGATCATTTTGGTTTTCTCTCGACAGCAACAGCTCCTCTTTGTGCTGTGTGCCCAGCCATCGCACTGCCTGTTACAGAAAGGGACACCAGAAAAGAAATGCCATCCATTCTTTTTTCCTCCTAGGCTCATGCCCTACTTCATTAAGTATTTCTGCTCCACCCCACAGAGCCTTATGAGCAACGTTAAAAGCAGGAGTCAGGAGTGTCCCGATTCGGATTATTGTGGGTTCCCTCCCACCACATTGCTGGTAAGGATCCTTTGGCTCATAGAGGAGCTCAAAGAGTAGCATGAGATTATGTCTGCACCTGTAACCTGCAGAAACAAATGGCCTTGCTCAGTCTCATCTAAAAATCAGTTTCCAGCTTCTGTGGGAGTGGATGAGAAGCCTCAGACCTCAGGTGAGAAGTGAGGGCTCGTCCTCTTGCAGGTTCTAATGCCAGCAGGCAAGGAGAGGCAGCTCAGCAGTGCAGCTCTGGAGCAAACATTTGGACCTGCCTTCAGAAGCTGTGGAGAAAATGAGACCTTTTGGATGCTTAATTCTGGATGTATTTACACCTGAATACCGCCTGCTTTAGCACCTAGAGGCACATACACTGAGATTGACGTGCTGCACCAGAATCAGTACAAATCCATCAAATTTACAGGATGGAGTCCTCAAGGTGAGGAACACAATCTCCAGGTTCAGAACGTGAGGCACATTTGTGCTCAGAGGTGCTGATTTAGACTAACCAACATTCCTACCTGCCCTCTCCACCACTGCCAATCTGCACTGCGCTGTGCCCTGGGCAGCAGGAGTCACTGCCTGGTGCAATACTACAGCTCTAAAGATTTTCTAACAATACAAGATGACACAGATATGACAAACTCTGTATTTCCTAGTGCCTCCTATCACAAATTGAAAGAGCCTGCTGCAATTCCCCCTCCTGACTCCAGTTGATTCAATAACACATCAGAATTTAAACACAGGCATCCTTCCCCCCGTTTCACTCACACACAAAGCATATCAAAAGCATGGAATTACTCCTGACTTGGCCTTGAGCAGCCAACATGATGTCAATTTTACATGTTTTATAAAGCAACAGCATGTAGAAAGCAACTCAAATGCAGGTCATATCAAGCATGTGACCCACAGAGCAATCAAAGACTGCCTGAAACTGTCATTCAAGGTTCAATCATCTTCTTGCAGGAAAAATGAAACATCTGTGGCCCAGAGAATTAAGTTATGTATTGCATAATTCATCTGGTGTCTGCCAGAGCAGCCATTTTAATGCTCTAGTGATAAACATGTTTGATTACTTTTGTTTTGTTTCCTGTTGCCTCCGTGGTATTTTATTTATCTACCCACACTACAACAGAAAATGGAGATAACAAATATACAAAGCAGAGTTACAGTCGGCTGATAAGATGTGGGAAATCAGCAGTCTTATTAATCACATGAAGATGACATCGTTATTAAACCTTCTGGTCCTTGCATTGTACTCATTCCGGTTCTTTTGGGCACGCTCTGCAGTTTGATTTGATAAGAAAATCATTATTTCCCAAAGACTCAAACATGAGCTGTAGAGGTCCTACATGACAAATCTGCTCTCCTCATGATCAAAGCCAGTTCCTCACTGTTCTCCATCTTTTCCATCCCCTCGCTTCTTCTTGGTCCCAATGGAAGCAGGAGGAAAGCGCATCTCATGCTGGACAACGCAAAGGACCCCTTTCTTGCCCACTTACTCCACACCTGGAGAAACCCTAACTGAAACCATCCTTTGCAAGCCATTTTGGGAAGTGGCTGCTTTCTTAATGGCAACTTGATCCGATCTGCTCCCAGGCTCACAAACCTGAACACCTTCCCACCTGCCACGAACGTCACCAACTTCCAGAACATGTCCAGCAAATCAGTGGGACTTCTAAAGCTCCAGGTCCGCTCCTGTTCACCAGCTGTCTATTCCTATTGCCAGGATTTGGCCATTTCTGCAATCTATTCACAGAGCTTTCAATGTCAGTTAATTTGTTAAAGAATTAAACAGACCAGCTATCATTAGTGCAATATTTTACAAGACTTGGTCAATACTGGCTTGATCCAAAAAGGTGATTTGCATTGGCCTGATGGAAGAGAACAAGGAATGGCTTCTGAAGTGAAGCTGCATGCATTCTCATGCATTTTCATGATTTGATCTACAGGATTCCTACAACGAGCAAAATCCTCAATAGAAAGCAACAAATCAGCACCATTGCAAAATGAGATTCAGTAGGGCAAGAGTTTCACCTGACACCCTGAAATCCTGCACGCTGTTCCTGGTGATGCCCTGCACAGGGCTGAGTCAGTGGCTAAAATAGCACATTCTCCCATAAGCCTAAATACAAATAAAGCACCGTTTCCTATCGATTGTTCCTATAGCGTTGTTTGGACAGTATCTATTGTAATAGTATCAGCTGTCCCATCTGTGCTGTGTCGCTGCCCCCCAGTGCTACATCCTCCTACAATATTTCTAGGTCACTCCCTTGTCTCCTAAATATCATCGCCTCCCCTCCCTGCTCACAAATGCAGTACGGATTATGGATGCTTTCCAGCAACATGGACATGGCTGCTCAATCAACAAGTGCACAGAGCAGCTGCTGCTCTCCAGGTGCAGCCCTCCACTCACATAGCTGATCTGTCTTTCCTACCCGCTCCCAATTCCTACCAGAGACACCAGAGCTCCCTGTCCTGGGGATCTTTAATGCTGTTCATTTCCACTGAAGTCAATCACAAGTTAATTTAGGAGGTTAGCTGACCAACTGCACGCTGAGCACCCAGCAGGTTGGCAGTAATGCAGATCACAAAGCCATGGAAGCTCTGTTTCCTTGGGAAGCGGGGCTGAAAGCTGTGCTCCTGCAGTGCTAGGGCTGGCTGTTCTGCTCTGCTCCCACTGTACCATGGCAGAAATTGCCAGTTTTGCTTCTGCTTGGAAAAAAAAAAAAAAGTGTAATGAATACAAAATGAAAACGTCCTTAAAGAGCAGTAACTGATTACCTGTGCTGCTCTGCAACTTGCATAAGCTGTTTCATAATTGTTTCTTCAAATGCCTAACAGTAACAATAACGGACATGACGTGATTTTGGAAACGAAGCACCTGCAACATTTACTTATTTTTACTGATGGAGTTACAGCAGACCACGTACCCAAAATCAGATACCTTAATTGGAGGCATCCTAGGTATCATTCCTTTTTAAGGGAATGATGTATTTTAAACCCTGAAGGATCAGCAGGAAGGTTAGTCTGTGCTTCGATTAAAGATCCGCTAAATATACACACAAATATTTTTACTGAATAATGTCACTGGAGTTACAGTATGGGAAATGTGTGTATCTGCCTGGGCAAGGTCATGCACTTTGTGTTGCTGATGCTTTTTTTTTTTTGCTTTTTATTTTATTTTGGCCAGAATCATCACGTACATCTGAAAAATGACTGGGTTTCGAATAGTTAAAATCACAAAATGGACAATCTTCTCTCATTCTCCATGAATGCTAATATCACATATTTCTGTATGTTTGTTTGCTTCCAAACAAAAATAGCCTCAAAAGTTGGACTACGTTCACAGTTTTTACTATAGCAACGTACCAAATTCATCTTCAGGAGCTTCTTTCAGAGGCACTCAGCATCTCCTGCCCTTAACCGCAAAAAGAGCTGGGGAGCTCCGTAATTTGGGAAATACAGATAACTATTAATTTCTCCACTTGGTTATTTTGTATCTTTATCCATCACTGTAAGAATCTATAAAAAGCTTTTCTTTAACTCGGCCTAAATTCAATGAAACAGATTTAAATCCGTTTGAAAATAAAACAGTACAGCAAGGCAGTTTTATGTACATGTGTCACTCCACAGGCATATATCAATGGAAAATTACTGTTTACCACTGCAGCAATGACAGAACATCAGCTCCTGCCTTATGGAGAACAGTAATTTTCCAGTGGCCTGAACAAGTATTGGGGTAAATATAATGGACCAAAGAAGAGAAAGCCACACCTGCCTCAATCAGTTCTCTCTATTCTATCACACCTGACTTTGGTAACTGGCACTGTGAAGACTACAACAGCACCCCGTGGCCTTTCAAAGGATCTGCGGGCATGAAGCAAGATAAAACACATCCAGTGAGGCTTAACGTGCTCCTTCTGTGTTCCTTCAAGCATTTACTAACAGGCACCCAAATATGTTAATATCCTGCTTCCCTACCTGGTCAACTGCTCCCGTAGCACCCAGACACTGCTTTCACATTAAGTGCAATAACAATACTTTAATAACACTTTTTAGAATTTGCATGGAAATACACCTTTTTCTTTTTCCTTTTTCCTTCAGTTATTTTAAGGATATGCTCTTTGTGCACCAGAAAGGCTAAATGTTGACTCTGCAGCAACACAGCATTCAAGTGGGAGACGTATTTGAATGCTTTAGTGCTCTTGGCTGTAGAAGTGAATGTAGGTGATGTGCCTATTCTCTGCGAGCTACTGAAACAAGTATTTCCTTCTGGCTATTGGAGAAAACTGCATTACATGGTCTCTGATAAAGATAACTGATGTCCTTCTACCCAATAAATGGGCTGAAAATAGCATGAGCCACGATGGGGGATGTGTTATACCGTACATTTCGAGCAGGCTTTACCTTTCCCATGAGCTTTGCTGAAGATTAACAACCAGGATGATTGCTATCTTTACAGTAACGTATCCAATTACAAATAGAGTTTTCTCTTCCCAATTTGTTCTAGCTTTGTTCTGAAAGGAAGCACTACTTCTGTCAAACTGCAGTTATGCCACCGTTTTGCAGTTTCAGTTTATTACTATCAGTAGGATGAATCTTGCTGACCTGAGTGACAAAGCTACAAAACAAACAAACAAGCAAAAAAAACACAGAAAAACAGGCAGAAAGAAAAAACGGAGGGAAAGGAAGCAGACTGAACAGAGAAAATAAACAGGAGCAAGGAGAAAAAGCAGGTACTGCCTGAATCAGCACAGCAAGCACAGCTCATTAGTACTTAAGGGAGACCGATCACCTGAGACACAGAACAACCTCCCAGTCCCCAGATGAAAGCCTTGCCTGCCTCGCTCCCCTGCCCTGCTCCAGCCCTGCTCTCACCCCAGTGGGGCAACCTGAGAAGCCTGAGCCTCCACTTCCCCAGGAGCTGCTGATGGGTAGGCTGGCCCCAATTAGCTGCTGGGTGGGAATGAAGCAACACAGCTTCACGCCAGTCGCTGGGACCAGCAGAGCAGCTGGCATGTATTATTTTTACATCTTTGCTGAATACATAAAAGCTGCTCTGTCCTCTTCTAACTTAAGCCTTCAGTTGCATCGTATGGTAAGAGATGCTCACTGATATGACTGACAGAGTGCCTGTCTAAACAGAATCAAAACTAGGTATATACCAGACAAAGAAGTTACTTAAAATAATTGTTGGTAAAAAACGACACCAGATATTTACTGCGGGCCCTTGGAGGACAGGAATGCAGTATTTTCTAATTCAACCTCTTACAATTTTATCTGCAGAAGCACTTTTCCCGTTCTCTATTTCCCTTTCAACAGTTGTTAGCCTTTAAAAAAACTGCAGAAGTGAAACAGCTCCGGGCCTGACAATTATTGCAGGTACTGAACTGTTTGATTATTCTGTTTCAACCTTTTATGTAACAGGTTTAGTATTTCCACAGAAGTGACGTTTGAACTGGAAACAGTCTTCTGTTGCTAATGGTAGTTCCTCAGCCACTTTGCTATATCCAGACAAACACTGATGTCACAGACCTCTCCAGTGGACAAAAACCATCCTTCCTAACTGCGTGAACAGCTGCAGCAGAGAAAAGAGGTAAAATAATGCACATCTCACTTTTGGATTTGCTTATTTTTTAATAACTAACTGTTAGCCAGTGCGTCTCGGAGTCACAAGACCTGTGCATGGTTCACAACTAAGCCGACAGCACTGAGATCCTCACCTGGTGAGCTGGCTGGGCTGTAAGCTGCCTAGCTGGCCCCATGGGCTGGATGTGAACTGGGAGGCACCTGCACATCAGGGTGCATGTCTGATGGCATGCTCTGGGGACACAGCGGCTGCAAAGATGCAGTCTGTCTGTCTCAGTCTGCAGGGATCAATTGGGTGCTTCCCTGTTGCATGTGCACAGCTACACAGCTTCCCCTTCTTTTTAATTTTGGACATTTTGTGCAAGCTCCTGCACTGTATGTGTAAGAGTTTAACTTTCTAAACAAAGTGTATCTAGTCTTCCTCTGTTTTCTCTAGGCTTAGCTCCTTTTATGGCATTAAGCAGTAAATCAGTAATTCAGGGAACCTTACTGTGCTCCTGAAGTGTTTGTTAAACAAACGGAGAAGATAGGGCCAGACTCACTGGCAACTTCAGGCAGCAGAGATGAGCAAACAGGAACTAACTACAAAAAATGTGGGGGAAAGAGAGGTTATTTACTAAAGTTTAGTTAGTACAGATATCAGACAATAGATTACCAAAGAAATGGTAATAAAGATGCAAGAGAAAGGACAAGGCTTGCATACTATGCACACACAGAGCCTGTTGCACAGTGACCTGGTGAGCACTGCATGCACCTGGCTTGGCTCTGTGCTAACATCACATCACTGCTGCCAACGCAGTGACAAAAATCAATCCAGCAGGCAGCAAGACAAATAAGTCATGGGTATCACAGCTCAAATATGGTTTTGATCAATAACAGAAAATTAAGTCCTACTCCTTTGCCAAGAAAATAGATTATTTAATCAGAGTACAGGCGGATAGAGGTGTTACATAATCCAAAACAGCTCACTGTGCTATATTTAGTGGCCACTGCCTTTCAGACAGGGTGAAAGTACACCCAGTACTGGTTACCAGCCCCATGCTGCAACGGTCTTCTGCTGCGTTAAGCTGGTCCAACACACTCAACGTGAAGGAATCGTGTATTTGAAACCACACCAACAACTGTGATAGGCTGATGAATTGGGAAAGGAGAAGAAAGTCACTGCTGTTGTATGGAATTATCCAGCGGGGCCAGTGGATCATGAGAGTTCTGTAAGAATCCCAGCTAAAACTTACACACCAGAGGATCTATAATACTGCTTCCAGCCTTCTCAATCTTCTGATTACCTTGAGTTCTCCGTCGAAGGATGAAATGTTAGCATAGCACATTTGCACTTAATGACTGGTTGCTTTTCACAGTTATTTTTGTGACCTCTTAGCAATAAGCAGAGGAATTCCAGGAATTTGCAGAACACACTGAAAATCACTGATGTAGACCATCAGCACAGAGCTCGCTCAGTAGCACCGCAGCTGAGGGCCTTGCAGCACTCCCCAAACCCACGGGGCTGTAATTAAAAGCTCAAAGAAATGCTGGTCTGTGGGCAGTCCCCCAGATGTGAACAAAGGAGTCATCAGTGCCATCGTCCATCTGTCTGTCCCTCCACCTCTCCCATCGACCAATGCACACTGGAAAAAGGAGTGCAGTTAATTCTGAAGTCAAGCACTTCTGGCTTTTATGGTTTCAGATAAAGAAAAATCAAGCTACGGCCGGGCAGATTCAAGCTGGACATTAGGAAGCATTACTTTTTGGAAAGGGTGGTCAGGCACTGGAATGGATGCCCAGGGAGGTGGTGGAGTCACCGACCCTGGGGGTGTTCAAGGAAAGGCTGGGTGTTGTGTTGAGGGACATGGTTTAGTGGGAGCTGTTGGTAAGAGGTGAATGGTTGGACTGGATGAGCTTTTAGGTCTCTTCCAACCTTGGTGATTCTATGATTCTAAAAAGGAATTAGGAAAAAAACAACTCTTCAGTGATTTGCTCACAGCCCATTCAGGCTTTTAATCAGCAATCAAAGAAAAACCTACATTCCTAACTGGAACCAACTACAGCATTAAAAAATTTTTAAAAATCAGCAGAATGGCCAGTGAGCTACTGGTACTGTGCACTTCTCAGACAGGTTTTGGTATCAAAAGCAACAAGTATTTACGTCAGTGAGATGTGCATTGAGTTTACAGAGCTGTTTCGCTCAGCGTGAGTGCCCAGCTATGGCAGCTCTCCAGGCACTGAATGCAAACCGGTCAGGGAATATGAGATTCTCCGTGGCCATACCTTTAAGGTACATTTTGCTCTCGGATATTCATTTAAGACATTGAAGAGAACAAAACACTTCATGCAGACTAGAAGTTCTTAGTGGTTGCAGTATTTTAGAAAGATAACAAAACAAGCACGATAAACAGAAATCAAACAGCATGACTGCAATGTAACAGATACCTCAGAGATCCCTCAAATGTTTAGGAAAGCTAGAGAGGAAAGAAAGCGCTATGCCCATTAAAAATAATAATAATAAAAGATAATTATAGCTGGCTCCAAATGTTAACAATTTAATAGTTACAGGATCTAAGTACTGTAAATGACTAATGCATGCAGCAAATGTATTCGTAACAGTGTGCAAAACAAAGCCCTTAAATGTAGATAGCTCTGGAAAAAAAGGATAAACTGTTTTATAACAGAAACTCTGAAGCACACAACATTGAGAAAGTTTGTTGTATTGTCTTCCTTTTGACTGGCAACAAGATCTCTGTCGTTTGCCAAAGTGATGGAAAGACCAATAATGTGCAATCTGGGGACTCCACAGACCTACATGACCAGAGGAAAACCATCTTTATACTTCTGAGAAGGGTGAGATATTTTTTTAATTCACACAAAAAGTCACTGATCAACGTATTTCCAAACAGGCAGTCATACAGAAAGATTACAGATAAATCTAATTGACCACAAACTGGAAGAACTGACCGAGTTCTGCAGATTAGTTACTGCATGCCATCTCGTGTGCACATTTTGTGACAGCGCAGTCACAAACACTACCTAAATCCACAGCCCCCCAATTCTACTTTAAGAAACAATCAGCATTTCCCTCAAAAAATTACTGAAACACAAGAATGAAATCAATACATTGCCCCAAGGTATGTCTTGTTATTTACTAATTTAATGCTGATTTTATTCAACTAGAAGAAGCTGGTGTGCATTTAATGTTGTGTAGCCACTAGTTGCTGGCTGGAGTTACCCTACGGAGCATGACTGCAGTGCCAAGGAGTGCAGAAATCTGCAGGACAGCTCAGCATCCCCCCACCTGCACAAGAGCACTGACGCCTTCCATTCTCCAAACATGCCCAAAAGGAGACCATCACTTATCTCCCTCAACAAACAGCAATGCAGGTCACTCCTTCCTGCCTCTGGTTAGGAACTTCCCAGTGCTGCTGGCTTATGAGCAATGTCCCTCAGGCGCACTGGCTGGAGCTCCCGGACATGGATTTGTCAAGCAGGGAATTAGCAGAAGCCACAGATAGCAGGAGCTGTCTGGCCCTCATTTCCTTTGTGGATGGTCTGCTACTGAGCTACAGGCAGCAGCTCTGCTAGCTGAAACTCACTGCATATTTCCTATTATCAAAGAAAGAAATTCTGTTGAGTAATGCTTTCATTCAATTTGCTCACAATGTTCTCTGTCGATGAATATATCTGATTTCATGTAAGTGTGATTAAATAAATCAGACAATGCTGGGCTGTGTCAGTCTCAAGAGGTTCTAGTTCAAGATGTGAAACACTTGTCCCAATAAGCACAACCTGAACTAAAGCCTGTGCGTTATGGATCCTCTTAATCACAAAAATACCCTGCTCACCTCCTTACTGACATGAGTGTACCACCAGAACCACACATTTTGCACGTGCTGTCACGTGGATTCCAAGTCTTTCACAGTACCTAAGGACCAGAGGGAAAGGAAATGAACAGGAAAAAAAAAAAACAGAAGATGGAAACATTCCTGTGAAGTAATTTGACTTATTTGGAGCTCACAGCTTTTAGCACACAGAAGGATCAGGTAACAGGGGAACGAGGGCTGCAGCTGACACCGCCTGATAACAGAAATCGAAAAGAACAACGCTGAAATCCAGGCTGCTTATAATCAGTTGTCTACGCATGATGTTACAGGTCTAATCTGAAGTAGCCTGAGTGCTAAATCTTCATCTGCTGTGCAGAAGTTCACGTTACACCATCCTCCTTGAGAAGTTAAGGAACATCAGCCAAAGAATACAGCGATCCCACGCCACGTATTCTTTGTAGAATGAAAAAGTCTTTTTGAAAAGCTATCAGTTGAACAGCAGCGTGATTAAGAAAAAGAACTGTGTCTGGCAATGCGACCTTTCTCTGCTGCTCGCCACCAACCTGCCTCAGTCTGCACCTAGCACAGTGACAGGGTTTTCACCTCCAGCCCACTGAGCTGCTTTCTTGTTTCCAGGTACCAGGGAGTGATGCTCAAAGGATGTGACTTTATTTTTTCCTGGTGATACACCTCAAATTAATTCCAGCTATAACAACAACAACAGCAAGCAGCCCTCCTTCTACATTCAATTCATGTTAGCTGCACCTCCTGACAGGAGGCAAAGGATTTTATCTCCTTATCACAAGCCCCCAGCTCTGCGCTCCCATCTCCCACACAGCTCTGGCTGCTGCCCTACAGGGATGAAGGATCCCCAGTTTGCACATTTCTGGGATGGAATGCACCCAGAGCTGCAGCCCCTGCTCGGAGCTCTGCCTGCACAAGAACTGCTGCCACCAAGGTGATGCTGTTAGCAATTAACAATGCATCAGGGCTCGTCCCCACCCTTTGTTGTACAGTTTGCAATGAAATGGCAGACGGTGCACAAGCTGAAGGCTAATACAGAGAAACTTGGTATCTTCAGCAAGTTGGGGACAACAGTGAACAACTGTGCTGTAAGCAGAACATTATTTTCTCTGATACCATACACAGAAGCCACTGTTTAATTAAAACTAAGCTGCTTAAGCCATTAAACTGGCAAATGGCTGCAGCCAATGCCTTGTCAGTTGTTAGCATTCACATGGCAGGAGCTGTTTGTTGTCACACTCAGATGGCAAGTTGCAATGCTAATGCACTTTTCCCTACTGGCTCCACAAATCTGAAACAACCCGAGTCTGTGAAGTTATTAAAAGTGCTGCTGTGTATTCCTGAGGAATACTTTCTTACTGTGATCTTCAGAGATGCTAACACTACGCACTCAGCTGCAATTTAGTTATTTCAATCTCTGTCCTAAAAATATAAGCCATTCTAGTGATTTACGTGCATTTTTAAAAGTAGAACTTGTATTAATTCTGGCTTTGAGCCCCTGGTTGAAGCCATCATCCTCACTTCCCCAGTGTAAGAAATCCAGACATAGATTCTGTGTCCCCTGATTCAGATCCTGCATATCTCAACTTCAAAATCTTTAATTAAAAAGAGTAACTAACAGCAGCCAATTTTCTCAGATCATATGCAATTAAAAAAAAAATAATCAAAGATTTATCTTGGGTCAGTACCAGGAAAAGAACATCCGGGCCTCCCAAAGCCACATCAAAGCCACAGAAAGTGAGCAGCACTGAAAGCTGAGAGGCTCCTGAAGCCCCTCTGCCTATTGCTTGAATTGAGGTCAACAGTGAGCATTGGGCGGCAGCAGCAGCGCAGGATTTGGGATAGGACACTTTTTGCCTCTTGTCCTCTGGACCCTTCATTCCCTTCTCCCATATAGGAAGGATGAAAGCAAGGAACTTTTAGAACAGTTAAAGGCACTGAATTTGTTCATCTTTTTACTTCCTCTGAGTCATGCTCCTCAATCTTACCACTATGCATATTAGAATTTGCTACAACTCATTAAATAAACGTTTCCACTTCAACTCAGTAAAAGCAACAGACTCCCACATTAAAGCATCACACGTAAAATCACAGGTAAAATAATAAAAACCGCTATTATGCTTAAAGTCACCCACTGAAGTGAGCTAAAATCTTTTTCATTTGGTGCGGTCTTCAGAAAACAATATTTCCATTCCTACAGAATGGCCTAATGGACGGATGGCACTGTTCAAATCAATGGTCAGCAAGTGCATTTACTTTCTTCTATTCATATACATTCATTTTTACAGGCTACAATGCAAGCATCAGAACAGCGCTTCCACTTTGCCATCCAAGGACTGAAAGGCCATCCACATTAATAAAGCCTTGCCTTACCCCATGTGCCCTTTTTACATATGGCAAAACTGAGTCATCAGACTTGTTTTAGGTAGTTCACTTGACACAACAAAAATACGAGGTAGGAGCTAATTACCACACAGTAATCAACAGAGTCCTTTCCCAAGCCTTGGAATTTGTATCCAAACACAAGGCTTTTTTACAGAAGTGAAGTTACAGATGCCTAGATCTACTGAATGAAACGGCGGCATTTCTCTGCATTTAGCAACGAGCTTTGAAAACCTCAATCTCATGAGTCAGTAATAACAGTGGGGGAAGTACAGACAATCTTGGGCCTGTAATCAATAAGACAAGCTGCTTAAAAGACCTCATCTGAAATAAATGTGTACATGTCTCACCAGAGCCGAGATGCTGATTTATGATTAAAAAGTGTAAATGTACTTCTGTGATATCAGTTGAGAGCAACTCACATGTTTCATTCGCAAGGGCTTAAGGCAAATGGCTTAACATCACCAGAGCACAAACTCCTTCCTAAGCCTTTCTCCCAAATGCCATTAACACCTCTGCATGTTCTGCGTCCCATCCAATTCTCTCTGGCTTACACCAGTTCCATCACAGTTTAAATACATCCAACTTCTTTTCCATTATTAAAGTTAAACCTACAAATGCAGCGTTCTTCTCTCAACAAAATCCTGCCAAGGTCCCTGAAAGGCCAGGCCCGGCTGTGACATGATCTGCTGCCAACAGAGCTGTCTACAAACACCCCGAAGACTGTGCAAACAGACTTTAAAGGATTTGGAGAGGAATATTCCTCCAGATAATACAGCAGGCCGGGTATTGTTTAATAAGTAAAGGAATGATTTAGAAAAGCTGATGGAGCAGAAGGTGCAGTGGCATGAACAGGAGAATCATTCAGGTTTACCAGGACTGTAACAAAATGATCTGGAAAAACATTCCCACAGTAAATTAATCTACAGCTATGCAATATAAAGCTATTTCAGTTTCTTCCCCTTTTTGGGCATCCAGCATAGCAGCACAGGTCTTTATCAGAGATCAGACACCAGGCAGAACAGCGCCCACACACCCAACGCAGAACGACTGCATTACTGTTGAGCCGAGGGAAAGTAAATAGCCTTAGAAATTCTTTTTGTTAGGGGAAGAGAGAAAAGGCTAAAAACGTGTATCACAGATAATTTCTGGAGTCAAATTCCAAGTTGTTCTGTTACTTTTCCAATGCAGAAGTATCTGGAATCTTTCCACCCAAGGCTGTATTAATCTACAGGGAAATTAACTGCTACAACAGTTGGAAATGTAGGGGTTAATTCTGACTGCTGTCGAATGCCCCAAGTCTGTGCTCTGTTCATCAGAGCATTAAATCTGAAAGCTCAAGAGAGTAGTGCAGCCGTGCTGCAAGGGCTATGTTATAAAGTTCTGCATTAAAAATTCATATCAGAGGCTTGCCACAGTACTCTGCTCTGGCTGAAAGGAGAGCTGCCGGGGAAATATTAGACACCCCACTGTCTTTCTGGCAATTGGAGACATTCCTCAACAAACAGCACCTCAGGAAGGGAATGAAAGGGCAAACAAACCGTGAAACAAATCAATGAGTTCAATTATCTCTCTCTCTCTCAGAAAGGAAACTTTTCATTTTTAAGGCTGTTTCATGAAATCTTTTAATGACAGCCCTGAACAAGGATGCTGGGCGCTCTGGCTGCAAACCCAGCTGCTAGGCAGTACTTTTTTGTTTGGTTTACACGAGACACAGGTTCCCAGCACAGTGCAGGGCAGAGCCATCCCCCACCCAGACCTGCTCTACTCACCTTCTGCATCACTGTGGCCACGTGGGATAATGGGGCTGGAAGAACTGCTGCCACTTTCCCTGAAGTGTCTCCAGCAAAGAGTGAATTCAGATTTATTAAGATGGTTAGCAACTCCACGGTTAAGTTATGTGCTCCTCACTGCTGGTTAAGGCTGTATGCATTTCACAGCAATTTATGGCAACCCAGCTGGTAAGATGACATGCTTGGCAATGACAGTGATGGGTGTTACATTTTAATGAAAGGCAGATGTGCCCCTCAGGTTATCTGATGCAACCACTGTATTCAGGCAGGTTAATAATACAGGCACGGTTAAGTGGAGAAATATACAGGAAATGAAACATCAGTAAATAGTTTCTTGAGGAACCGTGGAAAGAAAGCTACCTGTTTTACAGTCTTCCCCTGCACCAAACATAATAGCAAGTTTCACTCTTCCCAGTGCTGAATTTTGAATTAAAGGTGAGCAGATGGACAAATACTGCCCTGGTGCTACACAGATAAACGTATGTGAGCATCACTCACTTTGAGTAACAGAGCACAAAAAGAACACTACAGGTGGGGTGATGGAACTAACGAAGTTCTAAGAAACTTTTCAAGGCTTTTTTTTTAGTTTTAATTCTTTGTTAGAATGCTTTCTTTTGTGTAAAACAAATAAATACTGCTTTCTGCTTAAGGCTACAGCTTGTGTATCACTGCAAGGACACTGTCACACACACATGGGGATGAATAGTTACAGGTGTCCAACTAAATCAGGCCCACAATCATTACCACAGCTGGAAACCCAACTGACTTCAACCTGGTTCGGAGTGGTTCACCCCAATGAGTTCACTCAGGAGAGCAGCAGTTTGTCACCTAGCATGTGCAGTCCAGAGAGAGTCAATGACAAGCCAAACCAAGCCCAGAGTGGCTGACAAACCCCCACAAATGCATAAAAATCTTTCAAGGTGGGAAAGAATCCCTCATTCAGTTTCAAGTTCATGAGTTAGAGGGAAAGAATGAAAACAGGCTGTATAGTCAGTGATCACAAGTAACCAGAGACCACTGAGTACAAGCCAGTGAAAGGCTGCTAGAAAAGATGAGTAACCCTAAGGCAGCATTTCAGTCAAATTTGCTTTTTGTTCAAGATTTGTTGCTAACAGGCATTTAAAACTCACAAGATTCAATCAGTGAGCATTCAGGCAGCATCAAGAAGATGTACCTAAGTGGAAAAAGGGAAGGAGCAGGCCTTCCTTCTAGCTGCTGCTTCCTCAGCGTTGATTCCTGCTGCAGCGCTGATTGCCCTTCGCTGCCTGACCAAACTCCATGTGACTCCACTTCCCAACATCTAAAAGAATGGGAGGAGAGGCTGCCAGAGCCAGAAAGCAGTTAATTAGGCTCTGCTATGATCTGCCCCTGCAGAAACACACTAGATAAATGGTAAGGGTTAGTAATATCAGGCTTACAGGATTGTAAATGCGTTTGTTTATTTAATGCTTTACATGAATGCTAATGAAGTTATTAACAGGCCTGCATGTTGTCTATTGTTTTTCTTGGTTTCAGTGCCTGCACCACACTGCCTTATCCCTCCTGCTCCATGAGCTGCCCAACATCTTTGTCATCCAAATCCCTGAATTAGTGCTCAGGCTTGGCTCCTAGCTCCTCATGTTTGGGATTATCACTTTCTTACTCAGAGACAGAATTTTTAAAATCACATTCATTAAAACATACTTTTAAAACCTCCAGATAATGAGATCTATTTTCATCATACCAGATATTTTCTGGGGCATACAAAACTGCAATCTCACATGGTGTTCTTGTCTTTCAACTGAGATCAGATGATACGTAAGTGAGGTCTCATTAAGTGCTATCTCCAGGATGAGGCTGAGCCAGACGGGACAAGCATCTCTGATGTCCAACACAGATGCTTCTCCCCAGGCTGTGCTTCAGCCACAGGCATTAAGGATAAGGGTTAAAATAGAAATAAAAGATTTACATCAGGTGGGCAGAAGAAATCCTTGCCAGAAATTTTAAAGCTCCAGCAATGGTGGCAGAGATGGCAGCTGCAGGACTCACCCTGAGCTACGTGAACACCTGAACCAGCACAGAATCACCGAATCACAAAGGTTGGAAAAGTTGTCTAAGATCACTCAGTCCAACCCTTCACCTATCACCAATGTTTCCCCACTAAAACACGTTCCTTAGTGCAACATCTAAACGTTTTTTGAACAAAATCAACAGTGGATAATATGGTGAAAACTCTTTGAAAATGTACTTTTAAAGCAACTGTGGATAAGGTAGTGCCCTTGTTTGTGTAGTAAGGCAGCTTACAGCTGTAGTATCACGGTAACTTTTTAAGGTAGGGAAGGAATAAGGCACATTTATGTGCACATTTAATGAGATGCTGAAAAACCTGTCTAATGAGGAAATAGCATATGGATACTTTAATGAAGGTTGTGCCAGACACAGTTGCTGACAGTAACTATGAACATGTTCCTGTTCTTGGAATTCAAACAAAAAAAAGAAAATGAAAACAAAGGAGGGCCATGAAAGCTGCTCATTTGGAACGAGGCAGGACTTAGGAGAGCAGATCAGCAGCTCCCAGGGCACACTCGGCTTTCCAAAGGGAAAGATCACAAATGCAGAAAGAAGAGACTGTTTTCCAGGACGCTGTTTTGATGGTTGGACCCTTGCGAAGCTTCCTCTCCATCTTTTTCCATTCCACAGGCAGCACAACACACACTACGTGACTCATTTTCTCGCCCGCTTTGTTGTTGCGTGGGAGTGGGAAATGCAGCTGGAATCCATCTACTGAGCATGGGGAGAAGAGGGTGAAGTCAATGGCACTGAGGAAGGCCTGTGTGGTAACTGCCTGGCTCAGCAAGACTGCTGCTTCTGTCAGGCTTGCAGGGAATGCAGGTTCTGCTGGCAGAAAGATGCTTGGGGTCTCTTCTGCTCAGCAGAACAATGCAAAATCCTGAGATTTGGCCCCAGCAAGGGCAAGTGAGGACAGACAGGACAAGGCTGACACTGCCTGCCTGCCTGCCTCATGGAGACCCAAGAACTGAGGAAGCTCCAACCTTACCCATTGGATTGCAGGCCCAGGACACAGCTGAGCACCCAGCACACGAGCACAGTGCTGTGAGACCCTCTGCAGCAATGCTCCATATTTACTTAAAGACTTCCAGCTAAGGATCTTGTATCAACCCAAGGTTATAGATAACAGAACTGGGTGATGACTAGAATATGCTGGAATACCCCAAGGCTATTTTTTTCTACTTTGGGCTGTTAAATAACACCAGCTTTTAGGCTACACTAGAAAAGGGAACTGAACAGTCTCACTCGAGGTTAAAAAACAAACAAATAAAAACCTTGTGTGGACCGAGGGCACTTCTGTGCTGTCAGAAAGTTACATTAACTAATTACAAGTCTAGCAAGAGACAACACAGTCCAGCTCCAGCACTAAATCCTACAAACTAAACGCTCCATTTCTATGGAGTTCTCAAAAACGCAAACTTAAAAACAAGAAGAAAATCCTCCTTTGCCAGCTTGTGGTTTACGTCCCTGATGTCTGCGTATTTCTTGATCCCAGCCAAGAGCAGACTTGCTCTGAGCATCATGCTTGTTCCTCTTGCCTCAGCCTCTCTACCCAAAAGTAGAGGCTAACAGCAATGTTTCAAAGCAAGCCTTTCACAGAGGTTTCCAAGTGTTTGATGGCAATGCTGTAATTCAGCCCTCACAGCACACAGTGTTGAGATTTTATGGTTTGACTGTAGGCTGAACTCAAAATTTGATCAACCCCCCCCCTCTAAAAAAAAATGACAAAGAAAAAAAACCAACCTGGTTTACAGAAGAGCTTTCCAGTCCTGTTTCACACAGAGCTTTACACCAAGGAACAGCCTTGGTGATTCTGTGATTCTATGATTCTGTGAAACTGTGCAGATCTCAAAAGTATTCTCACTAAAGCACTTCATGTTAACGCTGCATAGTGATTGTGCATAAGGTACAATTAAAACCTTTAATAAAAATCTCAACTTGTAAAATGCACGCAGAGCTTTCTGTAGGATACAAGAGGTTTGATTTTTCTTCCTTTATTTTTAGATTAGTTCTCTTTAACATTTTCCTTGTATTTTCATCTCCCTGCTATCACTACTCCTGGGTTTCATTGACAGCAATATGACTACAGAGAATTTAAAGAGAGAAGGCTGTAAGACACATGGTCTATGAAGTTCTCCATCTCCTGTTTTTAGGGAAATCACTTTAAGTACAGCAATAATTCCAGAGACGAGCATTAGAAGTTAATGACTCATCAAAAGAACAGGAAATAGGAAACTTTAAGACCTTAAAGGCACAGCAAAGAGAAGGTATTTCATGTCATGTACAACACAACCACCCTAACTACAGTATTTCACGCTCAATGGGGGAAGCAGCATTTGAGGACATCTATCATGGTAATTATGTAATGCTGGAGGGAGCACAACTTTATTTTTTATTCAGTTTGACCCTGAGCACCGTCAAAACAGAAGACTACAAACATTTGGAACGTGATATATGGGTATGATCTCGTACTTAAACAAGAAAGGTTTAAAAAATTAAAGTAAATAATTCGCAGGCCAGATTCAATTCTCAGGATATATTGGGAATTACTCCCCTGCAGTCAGAGTTAACTGAGACTTGCCCCAATGTAACAGAAGACTTCACATGACTACTTGAACTCTAATTCCGCCATGTAACTTTAGGCAGAAACAATTCTCATGATTAAAACTGCTGCTCCTGTCTCAGAGCCCAACCCTACACTCCCTCACGCACAAAGCCACCTATTTAAACTTCACTCTACGCCCAAAGACCAGGTCTGCTGTACATGGAGCAGGAATGCCCTTCACCCCCAACAGCCACCAAACACAACCGTGTCCTTCTGTCACTGCATTTTGGCAGTGAAATATCACCCCAAACCGCTCTTCCTGTCCCCAGCACTGGTGACTCATTCACCCTGCACTCACATGCAGGTAACAGGAGGAGACGTTTGCCTCGCTGCAGCCCTCCTGCCCGCGTTGCAGCATCACCTGCCTCCCTGCTCAGCAGTCCCCATCTGTCACCCAGCTCTGACTTTGTGCAGATTACTCGAGGATTTATTTATTTTCAAGCAGGCTACGTGGATGAAAACAGGCGCTACTTTGTCCTCCTGCTCCGTAGCTTCCACCCATTTGTCTCATTAACTCATTTGGGGTTGTCGTGATGTTAGCCCTTTAGGGCAGAGATGGCCTCTGTAAGATAAATTCCCACCCCACTGCCCCAACCTCACTGGATGAGGTGTGTGACCACCACAAGAAAAGTAATATTAAATACAAACATTGAAATGTTGTGAGCCACGTTCACAGAGCCAGGCCTTAAAACATCAAGCATCTCTCCCGGATTGTAAAGCAGGGGCTGCCAGCTCACAGACCACATTTTCATCAGCTGCACCCTCGTCATTTCCTGATTTCGTTTTCATTAAAGTGTAGCCCAGGATTAAAACCAGTCAGCTGGATCTTCTATGTGGTGCAGGCAATTTGCAATATTGCACCAGCGTTCAATCTTAATGACGCTGCACAAATACGCCCCTCTGTGTCATCCTTTACTACACTGCAAAAAAATAATAATCAGCCTAATCTATAAATGGAGAACAGTTTCCTGCTTCATATATTGGAAGACAACATGTTTTTCTATAGGTTATTAAAAGTAATCACTTCAGGATAAATCCTCTAGTGAATACGACAATGTTTTCCATTTCATTTTCTGTGCATGCACCACTTTCAAAAGATCAGAAAGTTGGAATCTCCCAGAAAATCACACAGGAATGAAAGCAGTGGCAAAGCTGCCTCGACCGACAACCTCAACCTCAACATTTTCTGCTCTGTGTTGTTTCCTAAGGCTTTTTATTGCACGATCGGGTGCAGTACCTAAAACCCTCACAAGACTATTTAACATTTACTGGTGAAAATGTAGCATTTCTGTGAAATTTGATATTTTCTTTCATCAAAGGCAGGGAGCCTCAACCCACATGTTAACAGTAATGTAACAAGCCTACTGCATGCGCTACAACTGAAGATCCTTTTCCAATTAGAATTCATTTACACTGGGGAGAGGAAGGGCAGGAACAAAGAGGTGGCTCTGGAATTCATTTAGAGCTGGAATCGGACCATCCCAGCTCGGAGGACCGGCAGCTCAGCTGGAACCTACACACTTGCTAGGACTCCGCAGAGAAACAGAAGTGCAAGAGCTTGTTAGCAGGGAGCACAGTTTGTCCTCAGAAATCCAAGGCAATGCACACGAGAACTTTATTTTTTTCTATGGAGGGTAAAGAAGATCACGTCTGTTGTATTAGGGGAAGAACTACTTAATTTTCCTGAAACTTGAGCCTGACTTTGCTTTTCAGTTCCAGCTCTGGTAGAATCTCCAGATCAAACTCATTAGCGTTTGTTAAAACCAGGTTTGCTGATAGAAATGTGTGGGACAGCAAACAAAATCAGCATCAGGCCTCGAGAGAGGATGTGCCTCTTTAATTGAAAAAGGCAGAGTAATCATTCATTTATTTAACCCAGAGATGATTATAATCTGAAAACCTTGAAATCCTCTTACACAACAACTGTTTTGGCAAGCCCCTCTGTGTTCCAACAAATATTAAACTGTGCTTGCCATTTGTCTAAGGAATCTTGTATTAATAAACATGAAGAAGAACACTTTTACCTCCCACACTCAACGACAGAAGAAAACAAAGACCAGCTGTATTCATCAATGGATCCTTGTTCTGCACATAAAGGCTAATTACATTTTACTTCAAGCCTACACATGGAAAACTTTTCTGCTGCCATCTTGTCAAATTCAGCGTCTGATGTTCCAGCTGACAGACTGCAATGACTGCACATAACGAACTTCTTTCTGCCATTAACACCTTCAGCACCCTGGGCTATCGGCGCAACGCAGCGCCCGGCTTCTGCCAAAGGCAAGGCTGAGCTCTGTGGATTCCAACGAAAGGAGCTGATTTCACTGAAGATTCGAAGTCCAGAATCCAACCCCAGCTGAAGATGCCCTGCCAGCACCGAGCTCAGTTACTCCAAACCTCCCTCTGCACACAGCGCTTTGAGCCGGGACGTTCAGAAACCCCCAGCAGAAGATAAACAAACCAGCTGACACAGTGACTTCCAACTTCAAGATCACAACCACCAGTCGCTAGGATGGAATCCAGACTCCCTCATGCTGATACTGAAGACTTTTTTTTTGAAAGCTTTTCACAGTTACAAACAGTTAAAAGACAGATTTACTCCAAAACTGACAATCTTCAAAGCACTTTTAGCTTCAAAAAATTGACAATTATCTTTTTTTTCCTGAAGGCATTCCAATTCATCTGCATCAAATAAGTGTCTGTAAAACTAACAATTCTGGCCTAAGATAAAAATCACATGTTTTTAAAACACAAAATTAAAATTGGCAATACAAGTAGCTTTTCAGACTTAGATCAAAAGAGGGTTTCTTTTCAGAGAAGAATCAAACTGTCTTTCACCATTTTTATTGGTGTTTTTTCAACTTTTCTCCCAGCTTTTACAATTAAAATAGATGACTCAATCTCACTGTCTACATTCAGTTCCCCCTTTCATGGCTTTCTAGATTTCCATATTGCAGAATTTGGGCTACAAACACCATGGATGACTGCTATTATACAAGCACTATTTCTGCCATAAATATCCAAAACAATGATAAAATATTTCTGCTGTTATTACAGTCTACAAGTTTGTTTTCACAGTGTATTAGTTTAGGAGATAAAGTACATGCCTAATGCCTGCTTCAGGATTCAGCTCTGTGATATCTACATTACAGACCCAGCCTTCATCATTGTTCTGATACAGATCACAGTAAAGCTTCTTGCAACTGCAGATCCTACTAATTTGATGTAATTTGCTGTGTGTTAGGTAAGAATTCTACTCAAGATCCTAAGAAAACATCTGTGTGAATCTTCCTGAGAAAATGAAATACACTAGAAGTGCAAGCAATCTGTTTCGAGTACATCTTTTGCACAGTGTAATATAAATCATGCTACTAAGGGAAACAGTATTGAAATCCAAAATGCAAACACTGCAAGGAAGGACACTGAAAGGAGTGAGGGGTTGAAAGGTTCAGAGCCTACAACCACTGAGCCCTGATGCCTGTTCCTGCAGCAATGACTGCAAGGCAAAATCCCAGCAACAGAGCTGTCAAGCATCAGTTATGAGCAGAAAGGGAAATAAAGGCAATTTGCAGTAATTTAAGGCTCCATCAGAAACATCATTAGTATGCATCTCTTAAAGAAGGATGAAATCAACGAAGGAAAAAAATACATTTGATCACCTTATGCAGACCTCAAAGGGGACTGGAGTTACAGGGTACAACCAAAATTTACTTTGAAGATTACTGTTAATGATGTGAAAGGTATTTCAACCCCAGACACCGATTCTTAACTGCTATGGATAGAATTCTGTAAGCTCCAACCTCCCCATGTTCTTCAGAGGGGAACTGGATCCTCTGTGCTCACAGAACCACACACTAAGAAATTAAAACTTCTTGTGAGTTTAAGTGGCCTCGAAAAACCTGATTCTGCCATGTGCCATATCAGAAAGCCACTTCCTTATACACCAAAACAAAGCCATGGCACTCTTCCCACCAAGCCTGCACTGAAGTTTCTCTCCCCAAAGCATGGAGACAACCAGCAGCCTTCTGCTTCCATTCTCTTCTGTACCACAACAGGTGGCACAGCTGGGAGGAAGGGTTTTCCTGTCTATTCACCCATCACCCTCCTACTTGGAAAAGAAGGAGGCAGTGATGCCCTGGGTGTGACACATGCAGCTGGCAAAGGATGTGCCCTTGCTCTTACAGAGGGCACCCCTTGCTTTCCCATCTCATTCCAGAAGAAGAAAGCACTGTTTGGGCTGAATTCTGGGATTGCTGCTGTTCATGAGATTTCCTTCTCATCAGAACATTTCCATAAATAAAAAGAGTGAAAAGAGAAAAACAGCAGAAATCTGTTTTCTGTCTTTTGTTTTTGGAACTGAATGTTAATAAAACCAAGGGATAATTGAGTACAGCAGCCATTACAAAGACAAGGAGATACATATATACATATATATATATATATATATATATATATATATACATATATTTGAGACTACCTGTGTTCTGCTTGAAAAAAGCAACAATTGGCAAAAAATGTCATTCCGTAGAGTTTGGGTGGATTTGGGAGAAAGATGGCTGTTATGTCACAACCAGAAAGAATCAGGTGCTTATCAGTGCAGTGGATATCCAGTGGTAAACCCATTCTTCTCAGCAAGACTGCAGAATCACAGAAAATACTGTAATCCTGAAAGTGGCCAATTTCTAAATAAAATATGAGACATGGAATAAAAGATGCATAGCAGATGCAGCACCTGAGAATTAAATCAGGAATGCAGCAGCATGTGGCCCAGGAAAAGTGTATTGTTGGGTAGAAAAACATGAGAATTAATAAATTCTCTACAGGAGACCAAATTATGACAGTGTTTACAAAAAAGTGCGGACTCCTGAACCTCTCCCATCTTGTCCATTTCCAATAGGCAGATACAAAATAAAAAAAGCAACAGTACCCTGAAGGAAGAAATAGGAGGAAAGCAGTGAATTCTTACTTTGCAGTAGTTTCTTCATCGTATTTTGTTTTCAGATCAAACAGTTCTGTTCTGGTTTTTTCCAAGGCTAAAAGGCAAAAACATGAAGCATTACAGTGCTGTAACAACAGCAAAAAGCAAGAAGACTACTCCATTCTTTTAATTGAGCCATAAATAAAGCTCTGTATCTCCTGATGAAAAATCCTTTGCTCTGTCTTCTTACCTAGGCAAATCATTACGACTTAGCAGAAATTTATCTTCTCATTTTTCGTTTTCTTCTGGTATTACTTCAACATTATAAAAATTTCCAGTTTCTCTTCTGCTTAACAAAGCTAAACATTACTCATTTCTTATTTAGCCAGCTAAACTGCTCATTAATTTGAAATATTTACTGCAATAATTCAGGCAAGAAAATTCCTTGTGTTCTCGAAGGGAACAAAAACAAACGCATCCTGACCTGGAATATGTCAGAGTGCAGAGATGGACAGAAATATTAAAGGCATGTCACAGAACAGGCAAGGCACACTAGGAGATACTGGGCTCATATTGAACCCAGCCCACTATAAATACTTATCAAAGATCAGAAATGTGTGAAACCAAAGCAAAACATTAACGTGGATGAAAAGTTCCATGGCCTGTTTTCACTGCTGTGATGTTGTAAAGCTGTATGAGCTTTGTGCTTGGCCGTGCCCACTCTATTTATCAATAGACTGGCTGCAACTCAAATGGTCATTCAAGGTGTGAAGCCCCAAAGCAGCTCTGATTCACAAAACACATTCAAGCTCTGCTGGTTCACACACAGTCCTGACTCGGTGGAGGATCTCCGTCCTCTCACCCCAGCCTGTGCACTGCTATAGGTCAGAACAGCGATGCCAAACCTGTCTGCAAAGCTTGGACTTTGTGTTCAGCTTCTTCCAGCTTCGAGGCTGTCGACATCTGTGTCTCCTGCAATTTTCTGTAAACGGAGAAGAAGAGGTGAGAACAGAGCACGCAATCATGTTAAACAACTTACTTGTATTTTGCAAATTTGGAAGATGAAGTGATTAACTGTCTCCACCGTAACCAGACAACTGACAACACCACACAGACTACAAGGTGCTTCAGTGGGACCCATAAATCATGTCACATTGCAATACTGTTCATACTTTGCAGTCCCACTTATTAAAATTTTAGCAGTGTAGCCACCTCATAACATAAGCTGTGAACATTATACAAGAGTTGACTGCTATATAAATGACAACTTCAGAGGAAGGTTTTCTTGAGCATAATTTGTTTTGGAAATGTCACACACATTAAGAAAATTGTCACCAAGCACCCTCTGTTGTACAAAGTTAGTACAAGGAGAATGATACATTTCCATTTTACTGTCATAATGAAGAAATTTCTTGCCATAAGTGATATACTGGATAGATGAGGCAGCTGTTTCATCACAGCTATAATAGTTGCCAATTTCAGTAATATTATTTAGCTACTTCAAAAAAAACTCCACATATTTCAAAACAAATTTCACATTGATATTTTCTCTATAACATAATCAGACCTTTAATATGCTCACATTTCTTATGGCCACAGGCAATATTTTCTGGTGTGTGTCAGCAATACACATTAGCATCATCCTTCCACACAGCCACTACACCCTTTGCTAACGGCTAAATGAAAGGAGTTGTAAAACTCATCTTCAGAAGAGAGTCTGTCCAGCATCTCCCAGAAGACGTTATTTTTGTGACACTGCTTTTAAGATATTCTGCAGATTTTGGAATTGTGAAATGCCTTATAAGAATACCAGCATCTGACTTGCACTCTCTAGGATACGTACCTTTATTCTCCAGCACTGACCAGACTGGTAGCTATTTGTAGTGAGAAACACACGACAGCTCCCTTCACCCCAATGACACACAGGGAGAACTCAGAATCTCCCCTATGCATTCTTTTTTTTTTTTTTTTTTTGCATTCTAATTCTCTCATTTTCTTTTATATTTATGCATTTCTAAATTGTACTTGCTGAAGACATTGCTTACATGTTACTTATCAGAGAGTAACCACAGATAATGATGACCAGAAAATGCCTTGTGTTCATAGGTAGATCCTTCCCATTCAGCTCTGAATTTAAGCAATTCATGTATCAACTAAAAAGCTCAACATAAACTGACGGGCTTCTATGCTAAGCTGAACATGTTAGCCTCAATGTTATTGTTCCATGGGAGAAATAAACTCTTCAAGGTAGAGAACTCAGCTTGAAAGAACTCCCTTACAACCCTTGGTCTCACCCAGAGAGATCTGTCTGCCCACTGACCTCTAAGATTCAAACACTCTTACTATTTGCAAAAGATCAGAAATGCATCCAAGATGTTTAAAATAAATTTTAAAAAAAACCAACAACAATAATGTAAAAATTAAAATACTCATTAATTTTAACACCAGAATGTGCAAGCTGTTTTGTAGTTCTAGTTCAGGAACACAGTCCCCTCCTTACACATGATCGTATGAGCAGGAGTGAACCCCTCTTGGGCACAGTGCTCCATCTGAAACAGCTCAGGGCTGTACCGATAGCACAGCGATATTCTGACACAGCAAGTGGGCACAGCAGAGTGAACTGCATGCAAGCTAATGGAGAAAGATTGGTGTCACAAAGGACAACGCAGCCAGTGAAGAATAAAAGCAGGTTTGCACTCTTCTGAACACGACACCCCTCCACACAACGCTACTGCCAAGCAACAATCTGTCCCTGTTTCACTCCTACACTTCCACAATTGTTTTTCTGTGCAAAGTTGAGTATCAAATGATTCTGTGTCAAACACATAAATCACCAGAATCTCTCAATAAACGACCTGTCTCAGCGCACCAAAGAAAGGATCCTGGATGGGAGGAGCAAACAGAAAAACACATCTCTCTTTTTCCACAGCACCTGCAGAGGACACACGCACTCACCTCTCCTTCTCCGCGAAATCATTTTGTAATTTTTGTTCTTTTTCCAGAGCTATGTTCTCAGCTTGGTTCTTCAGGGTCTGTTCATATTCTCGGATTTTCTCCTTAAGTGCTTTTATTGTAACCTCTACAGAAAAACAATAGGGAAAGAATGAGTTTACATGGCTCCACGTGGCTCCACAACACAAGGCTTTCTTTACCCTGTAGGCTCAGTGTGTTTTAAACTTTAGCTCTTCAACTCTGACACAAAATCAATGGATATGAGTCCCTTCAGAGACCTTTTACTCCCTAAATGTTAAATTGAACTTTAAGTGTTTATGTTGAGAAGGATCAATGCAGTTTGCTGGAAAGCAGCGAGGAGGTTTCTCTAACATGACTTTAAAAAAAAAACAAAAAAATCAATTCTAAAATATAATATCACCTTATTGACTAGTCTTGAATTAGCTCGCTGCTGAGTACAGATTAATAAAGTCCCAGTGTGGGTTTACGTATGCATTTATACATAGGACAGTTAATTTACCTCATGTGCTCATGTAAAAAGAGGCAGTTTTACTATGGTTCATGCACAGATGCAATCTAACACTAATTGAACACATATCTTGGGTACAGCTCTGTCCTGCTTCACAGCTGATGACAAACAAAGATTTAACTGCAGTACTAACAACAGATCAGATGCAACAGACACTCTGGAGCCCTTCATATCCCGTTACTCAGACTGCCTTGTCATCCTCACTGGGCTTCATGCACGAGCACCAACTATTCCAGCTCTGAGTGCATTTGCTGTGTTTCAGAGAATCTGAATAAACCCTCCTCTCAGATGAAGGAGCTTCCTTGCATTTGCTGAGCCTAGTGATGGATGAGAGATGAAGCAGAAACCTGAAGAGTCACCATGGAGCCACTGATGGACAGTGTCATGCGTGCCCTCATCCATTCCTATGTGAAAGCCCTCTGATCCCACCCACAGGAAAAGACCAAATCCTTATAGGGGCCATGAGAAGAAAAGCAGGACATTCACCAGAGTATGCTTTGTAACAATAATGGAATTTGGAAAAAGCATCAGAGTGCCAGAAGTCTTGCAGCTAGCAATATACTTCAGTGTACTCACAGACAGATGTGGCAGGTTAAAGGCATGGCTTATTAGCAGCTGCCATTAACGATGCTTTGGGAGAAACACCTTTGGATATAAAACATTTCTGGTTCTGCAGAAATACGGGAGAAAGAGTAACTCTGCTATGAAAAGTAAAGCCTAAGTACTTGGGAAAAAATATCTCAATAACACCACCAAAACCAAGCATAATCCTTTAAAAGCCTGCACTCTCAGACTTGACTGGGGAAGTGTCCCAGCAGACAGCAGATACCTGGTGATAAGGTCTGCAGGCTGGGAGCTACACTGAAGGCAGCTGGCCAGAGAGACCATGAGAGCAGAGGAGAGTGGAGAAGTGACTGCCAGCACAGCCACTGCTTCTGAATGAAGGAGTGGGATTGTGCTTGCCATGCAAAAATCAGATGAGTCTCATTACTGATTAATAAGCCATGAAAGGGACGTGATGATTTTTTTTTTTTTTTAATGAGCAAAGAGAAATGCTTCTGAGATCTGGGAAACATGAATTCTGCTCTCCTGAATAAGCAAAGGGTGCTCCTTCACACATGCAAAAGGATGCTCATTCCTACATACAAAGGATGTACTATTTGTGATGGAGGTATCTCTGCTGCAAGTATTTTCACATCTGAACCTGCAAAAGTATTCAGGTATGTGAACAAGCACAGATTCAGATAAGCAGCTTCCATTTCAATAATCTCAAGGAAATTATTAGAGTTGCATCTTATCCATTCAGAATGCCTTATTTTAGAAGAAAATAGAATACTAAAATTAATGCAAAAATGCACAAACATGGGAAAAAGTATTACTTTTGTGACAATCTGTTTTTACCTCTAGGCACAGACTAATCCTCTGCACTGCTCCAAAAACTAAGTGCCTCTTTTGCTGTTCAGGTCAGCTGAAGCTTGTTAGCCACTGCCATTTATACCAGTTTTGGAAGAAGTTCTTAAAGGCATTGTACAGCTTGTATACAGCCCTCCAAACAAAGAGATTAACTGATCAAAGCACCCTTAGCCAACAACAGGCTTTTCCCTGGATATCTTATTAATGCCTGTTTGAAATAGAGTGTGAAACTATTGCGCTGGCGTCAAACACAGCGCAAACACCAGAGTGGCACCACAGAAAGGAAGTCAGCACGCACAAGGGGAAACAAAAAGACCAGTCTGTGAGCAGCTGCTGCAAACAACTACGGAACCTGAGATCTATTCCACCTTCTGGGATGAACCCCCATGTCGTGCCTGCATGTATGGGAAGCACAGCCTCGTGGAAACTGCACAGTGAGTTACAGTTATTGTACATTTCCACTGCAACACTGCCAGTGGGCAGCATTATGGTTCCCACGTAACACCTTCTGTAGTGCAGCCTGAATCTTTGCAGGCTGGGACCTGTCTTCCCAAAGGCCATCCCTTCCATGTTAATATCATGTAGGTGTATAGATGCTCCTTCTGCTGAAAATGAGATGCAATAAATCCAACCTGGCTGCTAATGTTGCTTTCAAGCGTTACCCATTTGGGTGCAATGGCTCCACAGTCTAAGAAAGCTTCAGTGTCCCCACATGTGTAGAAAAAACCCTCATCTATGATCCAGAACATAGTACTGAATATGAAAATGACCAGCCCTACGTACAGGGAAGCAGGCATACAACCAAGCAAAATTTGCTTCCTGGTGCAGGAAACATGTTCTTCTGAGATAGAAGAAAACTTGAACAGTCCTAAAGACAAAATGCTTTAAATCTAATTGAGACTTTCATGCAGTCCATCTACTCCAGTCTCATGAAAACTTAATTAAACATAATTAGCTTGTTTACATTGTTCCACACTGTTCTTTGCACAGTTCGTACAGTAAACGTAAAGTATGCATGCTGAATGTACTCCAGCAGCAGAACGCAGATTCACATGAGGAAAAACAGAGTAAAATTTCCATTTGTACAAGTCTGTACCCATATATGAAATACTGGTTGTTTTTTCTTTGTGCATGGCTGTGTAAGACATGTGTTCTACGTGCACCCACGCGTCCATTCAGCTTGATGTCAGCAGCAGCACAGCCTACACGTAACTTCAGCTGGTGGAGTCACTTCCAGGCAGAGCTGGAGGAGGCTACAATGCAGTAACAGCCTCCTTCTCTGATGTGGTGCTACAGAAACTTTTCACGAAATGCAGAGAGTGTAACCCAAAGCCACAAACGCACAAATGCAGAAGTGGCAACAATACAATACTACACTTTCTTTACTGAATTTCAATGCTACTGTCAACTCTGCCTGTAAGAAATAAAACTGAATTTAATCTCAGTCTTCAAATGTTAGCACGCATTAAAAGCTGATAAACGAATTCATTTGCAACCTACCCTGATTTTTCACCTCGGCAAATTCTTTGTTGTATTCCTCTAGAGTTTCCCTAAGTTTCTGGTTCTCTGTTTCAATATCGTGCATACGTTGAACCTTCAGCTGTAGCTGCTGTCCTAAATCCAAAGCTGGAACTGGATCTGAAAAAGAAACAGTAAAGTAAAACATAAGGTAACAGTAACACTTCTGCAACTCCAGCAGCTCAGAGTACAAGCAGCCTTTTTCCTTTATGGATATCCAGTGACAAGTTTTAATTACTTTTCCTGTATGCTCCTCACTCCATATCCTACATAATTAAAAAATATGGATAGTTAAGTTCATCTAGGCTACCCTTTAGACTGGGGCTGCCTTCCTCACTGGGGCATTCACCCACAGGGCAGTCTGTCCTGGGTGCAAACAGGCACAGTGCAACGGCACGTGACAGCCTAAAGCTGTGTATTTTTCTGTTCAAAATGAGAAGTTGGAGGGAGAAAAGCAATCCAGACAATACCATCCACGGACAGCTGGTGTCCCTTAAATACCTTCACTTTTGCAGGACTGAATTTCTGAGCAAAATTCTGCCCTCCTGCACAGCTGAGCACTAAAAGGTTATTTGATTAGAGAGACGTAAGCTGTATTTTCTCAGAGCGACAGATCAATAACAGTGGTGTGAATTTAATACCATAAATCTTGGATTTTGTGACCTGCATTCCCCACTTTTCTTACACTTCTAATCGAATAAACATTAGAAATTATCTTATAAGTCCTTGTAACATGAATTCTCCAATGCCGGTTCCCTTCCCGAGGACACACCTGACACGTACACGGGTCATTTATTCTGGGATTTCTTCCCCATCAGGATAGGAAAACGCTGGAGTCCAGTGGACTTATAAAAGATTATTGAATACATTTCTCTTATGGGCGCCAGCATCTCTTGTGGAATGGCTGCAAAGATTTAGTCTCCTGTCGAGGAATGCTAAACACCAAACTCAGCGGATCAACAACAGTATATGTTAGGGAGTTCACTTAATTTTCAACCACCACAGTCATTAATTTTTCAGACCACCCTCAGTCTCTGGAAACACATAATAAGTCTATTGTACCTCTGTTAACACATTAAGCATGAGCCTGTGTGTTTTTTCAATATGCCAGCATTGTTTCATAGTTTATAAAAGAATAGTGCTGGGTTATGTTGAGCTCAGAGACACTGTAAGTAGCAGTCTGCTGCATTTTGTTACTTCGGTTCTTCAACAGCTCATGGCATTACCCCGTTCATAATACAAAATCTAGGTTGCTTGTCATCTGTTCTCTGTACATACATAGTTTATGACTACATCGCTTTTTCATTTATGCTTTTTAGGCCAAATACTTTTCGTTATTATTATCTGCATTAAAATATTTATAATAAATCAAACTTAAAATGTTATTGCGACAGAGACGGGGGGGGAAACAGGTAAGGAATTACACACCAAGTTGAAGTCACAGCAGTAGCACGAGTTCCAGCCCCTGCAGCACTGCTGCGCGGCCCCATCAAGGCGCAGGCTGTCACAACATGCCCTTCTCCCACGGAGGTCTGCGACCCTTTGTGGGACCAAATGCTTGTCAGCACCGTGCTGCAGAGCCAGGCCTGGGCAGCAGGGATCTGAGCACTGCTTATGGAATTCCTACAGAACAGCACTAAAATGCTACAAGGAAAGAAAGCGAACTTTACAAACCCGTGAGCGCGATTTTACCCCCACTGTAAGACCAGGCACCACAGATGCATCTTGCTCCAAATGCACGTGGCTTTTTACTTTCAAATCAGACCAAAATAACGTGGGCATTATGAAGTGAATAATGACAAACCTTTAGTCAAATCTGAGGTCCCTGAGCAGCTTTATGCACAAAATGAAAATGCTCACGATCTCATAATTATTCATCAGGACATGTATATTTAATTTAGCTCTATTAAAGGTTAATGTTCAAGTAGCAAAACAGTGGCAGAACAAACAAAATGTAAGAACAGTCTCTGTGCATTAAACTTCAAACTTTACCAGAGCCCATTTGAAGGACTGATGGCCTGCAGCCACTAAATAATGCGAAGGACACAGCATGAGCACCTCTTAGCCCTAATTTTTATCACTGCATGGCAATAAGATGACCAAGACACTGTGACCAGAGATAGAAATAATTCAGTTCTCACGACAAGCTTTAACATGCTCTAATTAAAAAAAAAAAAAACCAAACATCTAAAAGGCCATGATTTCTGAAGTATTTATGAACACCAATTAATACGAAACAAGCATAAACCCTATTTGAGTGGAGTGCACTTAAAAATAAATAAAAATACTCCGCTCTTCCCAATGTATGCATGCATGAAGAAGCATACCTTGGTGTATTAACCAGGCTTACAAAGTGTGTTTCATGTCATTTAACAGGAGGTCACTGAATTTTTAAACAAGCAATGGACCAAAACTTTCGATTCATTACACAAACAACAGGCACACACGTTTCAGACAAATCAAATGCCACTAGCTTATAGGCAGCAACAAAGACGTGCCTTTTCTGTAACTGCTAAAAGAGAAAAATCATCTCAATTAACACTTAAATGTACAAAACTCATTGCAAATTATTCTCCTTGTTTGGTTCTTATCTGGCTTGCAGAAGTTCAGGATCTCTGCATGGCACGAGATAAATAAGAAATGAGAAAAAGCACAAGAAGAATCAGCTCATCTACAACTTAAACCCCATAGTGCAAATGTTATTGCCTAGCAGTAAATGGAGATGTTTGTTTTTATGCTGAGTTCTGCACACATTTCTACATTTTCCTGCTCTGTTCTGCTCTCCTAAGCCACTTGTTGCACCCTACCCCACAGAGATGCCCCCTGCACCGTGTGTGCACACAGAGCCCCACACACCCAGACCTGATCCCTGATGAGCCGTGGGTGTCCCTGCTCAAGACAGGGCTGTTGGACCTGATGGCCTTTAAGGGCCTCTTCCAACTGTAACAATTCTGTGAATCTATGAGGCTTCCCCACACTACCGGAGCAGCGCTGCTGCTTTTGCTTCCCCAAAGACCTCGCTGAGCAGCCCAGAGGAGCTGAGTGGCCCAGCTAATGAAAATGCGAGCAAATCAAAAGGGCAACGTTATAAAGAAGTTAATATTGTCCGTCAAACAAGCGGGGTGCAAAGCAGCAGCACTTCCAGATCATTCACATGCCATGGACAACACACCATTTCTGAGCAACACTGCAAAAGAACAAATTGTCGGCGCTGCTGCTTCTGCATGTAAACAAAGCACCGCTTTCAAAGCAACCTAAAGGCAGGTCCTGATAAAACGCCGCTTTACGTTATGAGCTGGATGGAGGCAGCGCCTCACACCTGCAGCCTCAAACCGGGAGGCAAGGCTGGTCTACCCGTGACCAACGCCACTTCCAAACAGAATCTTGTTCATAAAATCCAAACCCAGCACAAAGGCAGCCCTCAGCGACAGAGCAGCGCCTGCTGCCCTCCCTGGGCACACCGGGCTGGACGCTGACATCACAGCACTCACATTGAGCAGGGGCACTCTGGGCTAATGTAATCATACGATTACATAATTAACCCAGCTGTCTCATTAAGAAAATCAACTGGAATTCAGGGCATAATTAGTCATACAGCAATTAGCATGCTGATGAGCAACTGATGAAAAGCTGTCTCGATGTGGAGTATGCTGGGACCACCCTCGTTATTTAAGCAGAAGAGGGGAAAAGCTCCGGAACGTAACGCTGCGTTGGAGGTCTGCGTTCGGTGGCGTTTCGGAAGGTGGAAGCGCAAAAGTTGCTCGAACAGCGCGCGCTGCTCGGAGCTGTCAGCCCGAAGGAAAAAAAAAACGCTGTCAGCGCTTAAATACAGAGAGAGACACGGAGCGCGCGGTGCCCGCAGCCCGGCGGGACGCTGGGGCCGCCCTCACTCAGCCCTTCCCGGCAGCCCCGGGCGGCGGGGGGCGCGCGGCAAGGCCCGGCATGGAGTCGCCGAGCGGGACGGGACGAGCCTGAGGCGGCGCTGGGGCGGGAACGGCCGCGCGCCCTGAGGTGCTGCGCGGAGGCAGCGGCCGCACGCAGCAATGAGTCGCAATTCGGTGTTTTGCAAAAGCACCCGAACCCTTTTGTGGAAGTGCGGTGCCCGCGGGCCCGCTTTGTTTGTTTACAGCGTGGGAAGGACCGCGCGGCGCTCTGTCCGTATCTTAAGATGGAGCTCCTTTCCAAAACAAAGGGCTCCGTGCTCCCTCCTCACCAAGAAATCAAGTTATGAAACAGTGCCAAACTTCGGGGGCAATTAATATTTCATTCCGCCGTAATGCGTTTCCGAAGGTTTGGGTCTAAAAATAATCCGTTTCACAAAGCGCGGCTCTGTTGCCCAAACCGTGGTGTAAGGAAGGCTTCCTCACAAACGCCCACGGCAAGCGATAACGGAGGGGAGAAAAACAACAACCCGTCCTCAGCACGGCGTCATTAACGCAACTTGAACTCTGCTTTTATTGATTATTCTTAAAGCATGGCCACAACGCTGAAGTTTGGGGGTTTCCTGAAGGCACCGCTCCAGGTCCCGCACTTCCTCAGGAGATTGAATCTGAAAATAACCCGAGAGCCTGCTTTGGAAAAAAAAATAATAATTACACTGCAGCTTTTGAATATTCAAACACCTCACAGCATACTTAATTAATTCATTAATTATTCCCCAGAAATTTCTGGGGTAAATTGATACAGCCTAGAGAGACTGAGACAAAGATTTCGCGGAATAAATGATAACTTTGCTCCTGCTCCCCCCTGACTCTGGCAGCCCAGGAACAGAGGAGCTACAGCCATGATTTCGTTCAGAACAAAGCTCATCATCTCTCCAGCTCCTCGCTTCATAAACAACATGAAAAGGTTCTTCCTTCTATCTAGAATGAAACACATTCCCTTACTCCCCCACCCCACAGCACCAGGATCTATCTACTCCTCTTCTTTTTCCCGTTTTTCATGGCATTCTCCTCACCCTGCTGCCCTCGGAGCATTCCATAAGGGCTCCATCAGCAATTCCCAGTACCCATTTCCCTCACCAGTGAGAAAGCAGGCACCAAATTGTGCTGAGCCCCCAGAACAGCAAGGCAGAATTTTTCCAGTTCTGATGCAGCCCTTCGAATAGGGATGACAAAGCCACGGCACAACAGGCTCTGCTCCCGGTTGATCGCAATGAAGTGGCAGTGGCAACTCTCTGATGCCCACAGGGTCAGTTGAAATGGTACGAGATGCAATAGGGTCGTTCTGTCCACAATCCCATGGATCCCTTTGCCATTATGTGGCTCTTAGATTTGTGGGCTGTTATTTCAAAACATCCTCTTTCTGGTGAGCAAGAACAGAACTCAAGGGAATGGCACGGAGCTGCGTCAGGGGAGTGTCAGGTTGGGCATCAGGAAGAGGCACTGCACCAGGGTAGGTGGTGGGCATGGGACAGGCTGCCCAGGGCAGTGGGTACAGCCCCGAGCTACTGGCATCCCAGAAGTGTTTGTCTATCATTCAGATATATGTTCTGATTTTTGGATGGTTTTGTGGAGCCGCAGGTTGGACTCGATCCTTGTAATTCCCTCCCAACTTGAGATATTCTATCATTCTATGATCCTTTCTTCATCTACCAGCGTCGCAACCTGCTGGAGGGATGCTCTGGCCTTGCACCAGGCCATGAGATGCATCTCTATGCCAGTAACCAAAAGAGTCGAACAAGGCAGTGTAAATGATTGATTCCTTAATGAATTGTGTCTCAGTTCCCTTTATTTTCAAAGAAGGAACCGAAATTAATCCACGGAGAAGGATTTAATATTCAAAGTGGGTACGCATAATAGGTGATACAAGATTTTATGGCACTATAATATGCCAGCTAAAAAAGGAGCTAGTGACTTATAAGAGAAACCATTGCAACTGAAAATGCTCCAGTCTATCATTAATATTCTTGTAATGGCTGAAGACATTGGAATTTACTGCTTGCACACCGAGCTCAATACAAAGCAAAGGGCATTTACAGAAAATCACTCATATGCTGAAAGTTTTGTTCCTTCTGTTTTGAGATTAGAAAAAAAGAGAACCTCCACTGTATTTGAAAGCTCTGTATATACTGAGAGGGATTTGTTCTGATTCCATTTCACATTCCTGCAACTGAGGAAGGGAAAGTCTGATATTCCCTATCACACAAGCACCCACACGCTGCCTCTTCTGCTCTGAATATGCAGTCCTGTTCCAGGTAGGAGGGCCAGGGTTGTCCTAACCCCAGTCTCTAAAGCAGGAGCTTGCACAGGGCGCTGCAGCAGCACCTCCAGGCACAGTTGCCCATCGCTGCAAGGCTCTCCTGTGTCCGTTCACTGCATCCTTCCCCTTATCTGCACCTCCCCTCTTCTTTCCGTGCCTCCAACCTACCAACTAAAACAGGGCTTGACAACCACGCAATAAATTTTTCAAAGTGCATGCTTTAGGGATATTTCTTCCTTGGAATATTTATTCCAGCTTTTACAAAGGAATTTATCCAATTATTAATTCAACAAGGAAAAATGGATGAAAAAAGAATGTGATCAGACAAGCCCAATTGGAAGCCACATATTCAAGTATCAAAGCAGTTTTTAGTTAATGTGACACTCATCTCAATAAGGATAAAGAGAACCAGGATAAAGACCAGCAGGACTTTGTGCCTCATCAGAAAATAACCACGTACCCCATCAGTGTGCCCTACCAGCACGCACTCAGCCAGCACAGATCCCAAATGGTATCTTATGCTGCGTTCCCAAGGCACGGCGCAGAACTGCGACCCCGGAGGGGAGGAGACTGAAGTGATTCTGAGCTGCTTTCCTCAGCGCTGGAAATGAAGGGTAGCAGCCACTGACCCCAGCAAACCGCCGCTCTGAATCTCCCCACGCAGCTCTTCACCCCCACCTCAGGCATTCTTTTGTGCAAAGGTTTGCAGAACAGTTTGTGGGAAAATCACCAATGCCTACGTTCCCTCATTTTTTATTCTATAGACTTCTCTTCCAGCCAAAACTGGGGCATTTTAAATATGTTTATATAAGTCTCTCTTTTTTTTCTTTAACCTGGCCTGAACATGCTGGTGAAGCATCAAAGCATCTGCCTTCAGATGGGATGCAGTCACACGCTGCATCGCTACCTGCAGCCGCATGAGTTCACTAATTTTCACTCTTTCAAGTATTAACTACGTCCAATTTTCTGCTTAATTTTATCAGATTTTCAAGTGTGTTTGAAAGACACCCTACTGCTCTCTCCGAGGCGGTGTATGCACTGCTGCTGCTGTCCATGAATAAGTTCATTTTGCTTCCTTTCCTCCTAGGACTACTCACTGTCACGCTGATTTGTTTTCTCTCTAACGTCGAGCAAAAGCACTCGTTATGAATATTCATTTCCATTGCAAAGTTAGGGACAGCAAAAATACCAACAGCCCTTTCATTTTACGCTTCTAGCTCCAATTTTATTTACGTATATTTCATTTGAGAAAGGGTGATCATTTTGGCTCCTATCACTGTTTATCAAACCTGGAACTGCTTAAGATTTTTCACATCATGTGTACTGAGAGCAGACATTCCTCAGAAGGGCTCTGTGCTGATCAGTCGTGATACACCACAAACTCATATCACAGCCTGACACTGCTCTCCTAGAGCTTCTGAAGCAATTAACAATTAGCCGAATGAAAAGTACTCTGAGAATTAACTTTTGCATGCCACGTTTTCAGCGTGAATTTCCTGAGTTGTATTTGCTCAGCTCTCTCCTCTACAGGCACAAAGGCTCTGTGTGCTTGGCTTTTAACTTCAGCACACTGTGCAGCCTTCTGGTCATCTGGGTGCAAACAGTCTGTGCAGACCTTCTCCTATCAGGACTGGTATTAACCTTTACACCTTCTGCTTAACATTACGCTCCACAAAACAATCCAAACAAGCCACATAATGACCAAGAATACGACGGCTTCATACACATTCATCACCTCCAACATAAGCAAGGGATAACTTTTCTGAGAAGAAATCTAACCTGTTTTTTTCTCATGTCACCTTTAATCACAGAACATTGATCGAGTGGCTGTTTAAATGGCAGTCTTCTCACAGTCCAAACAGCAAAGCAAGTGGCTGAAAGGTAAATGATCACAAACAAATGGAGCTGGGAACTGTGTTCCTTGGTAAAGGAATGGAGCTTTCCTCATGGGTGAGAAACAGATTTCTGCCTGTAGAAGTAATTCACTAACATTTACTTTAACTGATTACTTCTTTTACAAGAAGTTTGTGTTTCCTCAGCTAAATCACCCCCTGAAAAAGAAAGCCCTGTGCCGGGCAGTGTGAAATCTGCAAGCCTGTGACTCCTGCAAACACTGCATCCCTCCCTGCAGCCCTCCTGCAGGGCAGCCCGGCACTGGGCACACGATTTATGGCAGCCAGGAGCAAGGGAAAGACTAAATTTCCACTCCAGCCATCTCTCATGGTTACTGCTTTTTATTGTTTTGACAGGACGCATTAAAAAAATTGTATGTTTCTTCTTTCTACCCTCTATTTTGTTTTATGCTGTCCTTAGCAGGGGCTCCTCTGAGCTAAAATGCACATTATGTAGCACCAAACTGATGGCGAATCTGATCACAGCAGACCTGTGAAGAGTCTCCAATAAAAACACATACCCTTTTACACTGCAAGAGACACTTCATTTAGTTCCTTCTGGATGACATTCAGATCAAGCAGAAACGTGCACCGTTTACAGTTGAGCCCTAAACAGCAGCACAGTCCCACCAAACTGAGAGCAAGGCTGTGCTAACCTGCCCTGCCTCTGAGAACATGCAAATGCTGACAAACGTCCACCTGATTCCTTACTGCACCCTGGCAGGGTGTAACCAGGTGTGGGACAGTGGTGGGGAGGCTGAGGGCTGAGTGTGGGACCTGAGCACAGCAGCACCCGGATGAGCTTCGCCTGGGCGCAGGGAGCAGAGGAGCGGGCAGACACAGGCAGTGCTCTGCAGCTTCGGGCAGCGCTGCAAAGTGTGCTGCTCCAGGGAGTGACTGATGGCACCCAAATTCAGTTTAATTGATGCCACAGCAAGATAGAGGATTTTCTGTTTAAAGGCAGAAGTCGTTTCTTTTTGTCTACGCAGCAGCCATTCGGAACGGGAGTATTACTGAAAGCCAAGAAAATGAAAGTCTGGCATTGTGCTGTAATTGCACAGCAATAAAGAGACAGCATAAAGTGAAATTCAAGCAGTTTATGCAGATACTGCTGTCTGGCATTCACTCTGGTCTCTCTTTTAACCTTTACTTGAAAATCACAGTGAAGTTTAGTTTAAGAAAAATAAACACTGTAAGTATCAAACACAATTTTTAAAAGAAAAATACTGAATTTTTAATGTTGTTCACACTTAATATTTTTCCTGTTAAAGCTTTAGGATGAGTGAATTAGCAATGTACTGCAAGGGAACACTGTTCCTCCAAACACTTAGAAAACTGGGCTCCAGTTTCACTCTCAGTGTTTGCAAGACTAAGACCCTGGAAGCCAAGGGCCTAACATAACACACTTGTTCTATAAAATTAGAAGGAAGGCAATCTTGCACAGATGGCAGAAAGCTTCCTCAAAACACAAACTCAACCTCCCGTTACCTCACAATAAATAAATTCACAGTATTTTTAAAGGTAAGTTGTGACAACCTTGCTGATTAGTGCAATTCATGTGGCAGCATTCACTTTTCTCCAGCTCTCTGCTGCATACTGAAAGTGAGGCACTTAAATGAGAAAATTAATTCCATTAATTAAAAATGTTCAGTCTCAAGCATACAGAGTGATCTGAGTGAGAATTACAGCTGGATAAAAGCACATAAAGCAAAGTGTTTGCTGTCCCTTTAGGACGGATACGTTTTGCAGCACCAACCAATGATAATTCTATTTTAACAGTAGCCTAACACTGGAGAGACGTGGAAAGGTTTATTTTATCTCTTAGAGAGAAAACCACTTGATGTATGTAGAAAATTGCACAGAACACCACTTTTCCCACAAATTCTTTGCTTGGAGAGCCTGAGTGAAAACTCTGCTCCAATTCAGGAAAGAAAATCATTAAACTTAGCTGAATCCATAAAGCACCAGAGCTGGAGCTTCAATACAGATCACTGTGTACTGAAATTAAAATAGAAGCCCTTTTTAATTATATAAAGTGTGCACGTTATTACTGAAGAGAGGAACACAAGCTTTCCTCAAGAACCATAAAATTGGCTGCTGGGAATTAAACTTCAGCTGCGATTATTATATGGTCCTATAAAGGATATTGAACGTCTGATAAAACTGCGCCCTTGTCGCGTAACAGTGATGCTGAACGCCAAACAACCACTGCAGCATTCCAGCCATAGCTTTCTCAGAACATCACAGCTCCCTTCTCACACCAAAAAGAAAACACTGCAGGATTTCGGAGCGAAACCTCTACCTAAATATCTGAAATACCAAACGGACAGGTCTGAAGATATATAAGCCACACAGAGGCAAAACAGCGTGTGTGATAAATTAATGCTGATGTCTTCTGTACAGGAAAGCCCTCCACGAAGACATGCCCAGTGTGGAGGGCTATTTGTGCTGTGCCATGAGTGCCTTGCTCAGCCCCACCGCGCCGTGACCATTACAGTGCTGCACATTCCTAACGGCTGTTTTCCTTCTTGTTCTATTATTTGCTGTAAATACTGAGTACTGGCTGTGCTTCCACGCAGCTACAGGAGACTGGTCAGACTTTTGCAGAATCTGGAATGTGCTTCTGACGGCACTGGCGTGCTCTGAGACCCACAGATGTAACGTAGAACCAAGACCTGCAGATATTTCTAATCCCACAGACTCCAGCGCACCCACAACTCAGCCAGGCCAAAATGTTTACGTGGAGTCAGAATATCAAAGAAATACTTCTCTGACATTTAACATAAGGCATGTGCAGGGGAAGGCTGGACAAAGGGCTGTGACTGTGTGCAACGTGCTGCAAATTTTGCTCTTGCAAATGGAGGAGAACGTCCCTTTTCTGTAAAGCCATCTTCCATCACAGCATGGGAGGTATGTCCTGCCTACTCCACCAAGCTTTAGCCCGACTCTGCTATTCCAATCCCAGCACCTGTGGTGACGCAAGGCTTCAGAAAAAGCCTTTGCACGAGAGCATATGAAGGCTCCCATGGAATTCTGATGGTGAAAAATATCCAAAGCACCAGACACCAGAGTGCCCTCCCAAATTATAGCAGGAAACGAGCACTTTGGGCTGGGCTGTGATGGACAGGGAGGGGCAGCCATGGCCTGGGACAAGCACTGTAAGCTTTGGAAGTACGCACATTGCCTCTGCATGGATTTTTGAAATATATATTTTTTTAACTGTGAAGCCGAACAAATGAATTGTTCAGAATCACACAATATTTTAATAATAAAAATGGACTCATCCAAACATTGAGAAGTCAAGTCAGTGAACAGTTTCAAGAGAAGCCATGAAATGAACCTTACTTGGTTCCTTCCATTAGAAAGAATGCTGGAGCGTTTGGTTTCAGAATCAAAACGTAACTCATGTTTAACTTAGCAAAGGGAGAACAAACAGCCAGCAGCATTCACACCAAAATACGCCAGAAGATCTTCAGAATAAGGAATTCATTTTCTTACCTGGGACATCAATTAATCTCTTATAAACATTCAAGAAGGCTGCCTCTGCTTCTTTGCTTCTTTTACCCAATGCATCAATCTGTGGGGGTGAGGAGAAAGAAGGTGTTAGACTCAGTGCAATACAACTCGTGCACTCAGAGCTATAAGAATAAACAAAAACATAATACATAAAGAGGGAACCTAATCTCCTGTGTACAGCTCCTGTAGCCTTGTGAGAGTATTTCTGCTATGTCTGTACTGAATGTAATTTGAAGTCCTGTTTCAGCACAACAGCAATCGATATTTTTAAGAACACTGCTGCCTGCTGTGATTCTTCACTTTAAATCTTAATACAAAGAAAGCAAGCCGGGTGCTGGCCGGACAGGCGTCCTCCTCAGTAACTTTCTTTTACTGCTAATTAAGATGTAACACAGCAAATGGGATCTGCGTGCACTTCTGATGTCACGCTCTGCTTTCGTTGCAGGTTTCCACTAAACCTGTGAGAAGATGAAAAGATGCACTTCTGGGCATCCTCTGCTACTGAACACTAAACAGCTCTGAATCTTTCCCATGCAAAGACCCAAGGAGACCGAGCTGCCCTGCGCCGCAGAGCTGAAGGCAGGCTGCTCTGGCTTCACGTCTGTTCTTACTTTGTGTTAATTCATGCCATGCTTGTTTAGGAAGCTGCCTGCTCAGGTAAGGCAGAATAACTACCTCCCACCATCTATTATTTTCTCTGAACTTGTATTTTCCTCCAAAACTTCACTGTGGAAGGAAGGGCAGCTTTATAGCTCTGACAAGAAAGTATTCATTCCACAGCAACTTTTGGGGTTTTTTTCTGCAAACTTTTTTCTTAATGTACTGGAAAATGGAGGATTTACAGTGACTAAATATTGACAGAAAGTACCCAAACCAAGACCAGTTCCACGTGATTGCTGCTCCAAAGCAGAGACAGAAAGGGAAGCCTGGCAGCACTTTCCAGCAGCTTACTCTAATCAGGAAACTAAAAGCACGGAGATTATCGTTCCCATATTTTAATAAAAAGCAAGGAAGGATCTGAAGAACTACAGCTACAAAGGCCTGATACCAATTCTCCTGCATATTTGAAAAACAGCGAATATTATGAAGCCATTTAAAGGTGCGTACGTCAACATGTACTAAAAAAGGAAGGTCTTGTCTGAAAAACGTCCTTGAATTCTTTAACCACTTATTGATTCGGCAGATAAGGCAGAAACAATGGACAGAGTTTACTGTCTCTGCGTTTCAGGAAAGTGTTTTATTGTGGTATTTTGCTGTGCGTGCTGCCAGCCCGACGCGCCGCCGGGAAGCAGAGGTGCCAGGAGAGGAGACACGGCACAGAGCTGCCGTCCTCGGTGCCACGGCTGTGCTGTGAGAATGGAGCGGGCAGGGAAGAGGCTGGGGGTGGTCAGAGTAATGGAGGCAGGGAGCACGGGGGCAGAGCGCGGGACCTGCACGTGACTGCTGCAGATTAGTCTTATGGCTGAGAGTGACCTGCAGGGATCACTGCGGAGAGGATTAAGGGCAGAAAACTGAACTGTCAGGACGACTGTGGAAACTGCGTGGAGCGCGAGGTATAAAGCCCTCAAGGCCTGCCTGTGCTTCCAGAGCTCACCAGGAAGGGCTGTGGGAGGCACCAGAACCACAGAGGGCAGCTGATGTGACGTGCCAGAAAGCAAGGGATTGGTGCTGGTGAATAACCCATTTATTAATTTCAATCCAAGCAATCACAGATGGACCGATGCTCATTAGGAATGAGAACATAAGCAACTCAGAACGTTCTCCAACGCAGAGTATTTGAAATGAGAATATGGAACCAAGTGCCAATGCTGGAAAAGCACCGGGTAGCACAAATCTGTGCCTGAGAATCAGATGGGAGAGGGGGGGCAGCCACCAGAAAGGCTTCAGAGATATTTGCTGGGTGCACGAAGGCAGACTTTGAAGGCCAGAGCACCATATGTCAGACTTCGGGACCTCTGTGTTCCCACATATGATTCTCTCTCGCTGCTGCTCAGCACAGCGCAGCCAAATTTAAATGACTATTATTAAATACAATTAGCATTGCAGAACAGATTCTGTACTGTATTCTGAAAAACTCATTTTCCCTGTCTAGGAAAAGCAAAGCATTTAGAGTAACTGCACTTCCATTCCTACGAAATAACCAAATGGGTCTGTTTTCCTATTACAGCTTCTTACATTTTAATAAAGGGCATTTGTACTTAAGTTCTCCTTAAATATTGCACATGGTTTATTCACTCCTCGCCAGTTACACTGTGACTGAAGTATAAAGCAGAACTGAAACAACATATTCCGAGGAGATCAGAGACTTTCTGACGGAAGCCGTTTGTAAATCACAGGAACTTTCACACCTTTTCTTTTTTCCTCCCAAAATTCTGAACCAGAACTCCAAACAATCCCACCAGGCAGAAAGCTTTCATTTATTATTTTTTTTAAGTAGTTAAAAATCAGTGAAGCTGCCTGGTTTAAAGTTCTATCAAAAATGGGCTCTGCAACTACTTGATATCTTAAAGAAAGCACTGTGACAACCTTAACTGGAATAACAAATGAATTACATATGTCAGCTTCCAGCTGCGTAAGGAGATATGGGACGAGAAGGTCATCAAAATAGCAAGATATAAATAAAGTCCAGTGACAAAGGAAGCAGAGCACTGAAATGACATGGAAATAAGTGTTTGGAAGCTCACTGAAACCTTTTCAAATCTGAGTAAAATTGGTTCGGGAGCCAACAGAGATCACACTCCAACAGTTAAAGTACATTAGAAAACTTGCTGAACACTTTTATTTGACTCTTGAGAACTTGAGGGACCCAGAAAGAAGTCAACTTATAATTACACCAGTGCAATCTTGACACGAGCTAAGCTCCACATCTTAATTTATCTGAACTAGGCCCCATTATGTCTTCTGTGACTAGAAAGAAACAACGGTGACCTCTGTATTCCCTGCCACCCCCATAAACATATGTTCACTTTTAAGTTCTGGCATACTATTTGTCTTGATAATACCACTGGAGCTACATGGAGATAACAGGAATGAGACGCGAGGAATCCTCCCTCCTTCACACACCCTTCATCTTCACAACCTCCCTGGGGCCACGCGGGGAGGAGCGCGGCGAGACGCCACGTCGGGCACGGCCCTCCCTCCACCAACAGTTTTTCCAGGTCAAGTGCTGTCAGGAGTTGCTGCTCAGGCACCGAGCTGCTCCCAGAGCTGCAGGACGCCTCGGTGATGTGCGCGAAGCACAAAGAGCTCGCACGCCCATATCGAGTCTCAAACACAACGCTGTGCCAAACAGGAATGCTGCAGGCCCAGCTCTTATCGTCGCTGCTCTTCAGTTGCAATTCTCACTCTCATTAACAACCTTAATATAAAAGATACCAATTTTTACTGTACTGCTCCCAGAGCAGCAAGTAAAAATAATCAACTTAAACCGCAATTTATATTGCTGCTGTAATTCTAAACTAAATAGGGGCCTTTACTCACAGAATCATACAGATACGAAAAGACCACTAAGATCATCCAGTCCAACCATCAGCCCATCGCTCCCCTATGCAGCCCTCATATCGTTTTGCATTACAAAGTTTCTTCATTTGACTTCAGTTTTTCTGAGCTACTGAAGTGCCATTGAGAATTGCAAGAAACTTTTAACAAAGGGAAAAGCATGCCAATACCTTATAAATGTAAACTTATCTTTGCCTCAGAATCAAACAGGGGTTATAGCAAGTACTCCTGGTGCTACACAGTGGCACCATTCCTTCTCTTAAGCCGTTGGAATGGAGCTCATCTCCCTCACATAAGAGAACATCAGTCACTGTGGTGGTGTACGGGAGCAGCCCTACAGTGCTCTGCGCATGCATTAGGAAGCAAAGAGCATCGGTGCACAGTTGGCTGATCTGCCATTCTTAACACCAGCAGGTGCCTACATGGAGAATTAGTGAACATACAGAACTCATGAGGACAACTGGAAGTTTTGCAGCTGACAGAAGAAAAATCAAAAATGCTGTTTTGTTTTTCTCTTTGCTACACTTAGAATATTTCTGAAGCAAAATTAAAAGAAATGATTCCTGTGGAGCTGCATAAAGCATATGGTGTGTATTTTAGCTGTGCTATAAATTCTTTAACCAAAGCGAGGCCTGCTCAGTGGTACAGCTCCCATCCCAGCTGTCTGGGTGCTGCACAGGTACGCTGCCTGTGATGGGCACGGTGGGATCGTGGAGACCTCCCAGCTCCTTGCTTCAACCTCACATTAACGAGAGGGCTTCAAGAGGGACTCAGATCCCTCAGCTTGTCAGTTCTGCTCCTGCAAAACAGCTGCAACCTTGAACCCTTGAAACCTTTTCTTCTTTCATGCCCAGATAGATCCTGCTCTTCCCAGACAAACATCGCTGCCGGCCCTGGAGGAAAGCTCAGCTCCCTCTTGCCCGGACAGCTGCTTGTTGCTCTCTAGCCTTTGATCTGCCTTCCCAGTAAACCAACCCAGCCCAACGTGTGCCTCCAGATATTGACAGCTGAATGACAGCTCTGTTTAAACGGCTTTTCCTATCTGCCACCCTGCCTTCAGATTCCTGCAGCGGTGGATCTGTGATTACTGCTCAACCTCCCCTGCATCCTTCCATAACCTCCATGCCTTCCTCCACGCTTCTCTCTGCATTTCTGAGCAGCGTTTCTCAGTTTACGCTCTCACTCTGCTCCTCACCCATCCCAGGGCAGGCACAAAGGCAGCAGCCTGGATCCCTCCTGCCTCAGGCCACCAGCTCCTCCTGCATCAGACCCAGCAATCGCAGCAGCGCCGGAGCGTGATTCAGCTCACTGACTCAATGGAAAACTAAGCAACGGAGGAGAGAAAATTTATTTTCCATCGTGTTGGCGAACTGAACTGACTCATCTCATACATTTGCTAGACTCAGCATAAGGGAGGAGGTGGGTAAAGGGGCTGGGGCAAGGACATTGCCTGCGGCAATCCTGTGTTGGCATGGGCTGGGAATGGCGTGAAACCCGTGTCAAGGTGTGGGTGGCAAATTGGGGTCAAAGTGCTAAAAAAAGTAAAAAATATCAGGAAGTTAAGGAAGCAGAGAAGACACTTTGCAGGTGAATATGACAGCAGCTCAGTTCTTCCATGGCAAGGCAACAAAAGCAGCTGTGAGTGCAGGATGGGTGGCTCTCACCAGGGGATGCTGAGCACCCTCAGCACGAGCAGGCAATAGCTTCCGGGGACACATCTTCCAAGGCATTGAATTCCATTCTCCAAGCTCTGTGCAAGCACAGGGCAGCAGGCTGGACACCTGCCCAGCTCAGTGCACAGCACAGCAAAGGGGGAGGAAGGAGGACACGGTGTCAACCGGTGCCATCCTGCTTCACCTACAGTTTCACAGGAGGAGGAGCAGGAAAGGGAGCAGGAGCTCTCCCCTGCCCATCAGCCTTTTGCCTCAGCAGCAATGACCTGGACTCTGCAATCACTTTTCTCTCTCACGGATGTCCCATACCTTTCTATAAACTATTTTTAAAATTAGGGCAGCGGAGTCTTTGGGACAACGAGTTCATTAACTGCCTCCGTGCAAAATCTACCTGCATTTAAATACCGAAGTGCAATCTTCCGCTCATGTTTTATATTGGGATGCCCTATTAAAAATCACCACTGCTTTACTACAGCAAAGCAAAACTAGACAGTGGCCTGTGCAGAGCCGTGCAGTAATTCTGCACTAAATACAAGAGTAATTCAGTATTTGGACAAGCAGGGACTGGATTATGATGATGCTCGGCAGAATCCGGCCCTGCAGAGCCCCCCCATCCCCATTCCTTCCAGCACACTTCAAGCTCTCTTTTTTTAAGGGGAGGAGAAGATACTCCTGACACTGTGAACTGAAACAGTGCTGCCTATCTGAATTTTGCATAAATAGTTTCCCACCACTGTTAGCATTTCACCCAAACGCGTGGCAGCGGCACAGCAAGCCTTAATATAGACAGCCCACCAGCTGCCAACAGGAATTTCAGCACATTGTCAATTATATAAAAATAAGAGGATTTGGGTTGATCCCCTCCACAAAGTTACCCCGGGAGCAATGCCTGTTCCTGTAGGACTCCGCACACCAGACGGGATGGAGATGAACCCGCGAGAGCTTTGGAAAGGTGCCCCGTGTATGACTGGGGTCTGTTAGGTTTGGGACTTGGTCTGTTATCCCAGTCACTGAGATCTGTCCCAGGAAGATCACAATTACCACCAAAAATACCCGGCTGACTCCATTTTGTTACACGGCTCGGCTTAATGGGACTTTCATGGGAGGGTGGCTGCAATGGGATCGCCTCGACATGAGCTCTGCATTTTGATGTGTGCTGTTGACTTCCACAACACGGAGCAATTTGTAATAGCTTTGCCACGCTGTTGTTTTCAAAGCTCCTGCTACATCACAAGCATTTATTTCTGACCACAAAATTACATTTATTCAACAGAAAGCAGCTCAGGGTCTTTAAGAGGTTAACTTCTGGAGTGCTTGGCTGCTCTCCAGCCTCTGTACTCGAATCAGCGCTAACGCAACAGCACACAACAGCACCCAGGCTAGCCGTGATTAATAGAGTGCTGAATACGCTGCTTTCCACATACACACACTTTTCATTCCCTTGCTTCCATAGATCACGGACTTATCCTCAAAATATCTGACTGAAATTGAATTTGGCTTCTCTCTCAACCGTTCATTTCCTATGTTATGCAAGGTTATATCCTTTTCTGCATGAGCAGAACCAAACCAGCTGCAGCTTTTGAGAAGAAAATGTGTTTTCAATTATGAAGCTGGCCTGAATATTGAACCACAGTTCTACTGCTACTCTAATTGAGCCATCATGGAGCGAACCTACAGGAAAGAAATTGTATTAATTAGCTTTGTAAATTTAACATAAGGAAATTAAAGGGGGTGAATATCAGCTCAGGAACACTCCTTGAAAAACACGGAAGGAAAGTACGCCTGAAGTTCTGTAGGCACAGGCATTATTACAGTGCTGATTCAAAGGCGTGATTAGTAGCTCCAGCACACCAAACAGATTTCCAGCTTCTGTTGTCTGCATATGGAAAATTATTAAATTACGCTGCTGACCAAATTAATAGTTTAAAGAGCAATTCAGCTAAGTGGGGAGCCGGAGTGGTCTCATCAGAACGGCACTCTTAGAAGTGCTCGCTTTGTGAGAAGAATCTGAGAAATGGATTTTACAGAAATGAAGCCTAGTGTGTTTGGAGCCCGTGCCTTAAAGGGTTCTCAAATGAGGGATTACTGCATTACTGTTGGACAGTACTGCTATGCCACATGAAAAGAATGCTAATGACCTCAGGAAATCCTTTCCCAGCCTTAAAATATCTATTTGATGACTTCACAAATACGGATTCAGACATTTTATTTCCATACCACAACGTCAGTCCTGTGAATTCACATAGCCCAAGAACGTAAAGTTTTATTTTTAAGATTTCTTGGACAAATATCCATCGGCTCCCATAGACACAGCAATACAGAACTGCCTGGTGGGCAGGAACAGCTCGTCTGGGGGCTGCTGCCAATGTGGAAATGATAATGATTTTATGATTGAATGATAAAGCTCTTAAACCTCCAATTCTGCCTTGCGTTTAACCCAGCACTCCGTGAACAAGCCATGACTAAGATGCATCCTCAGGTGAATGAGAAGTAAGCAAACATGAGATTTAACATCACCAGCAGCTTAGATTTCGTTTCATAACGCTTTTACTTCAACCATCATAATAAAAAAGTTTCTTTTGATTGAGATTAATATCCACAGAACACAGAACGTTCTGGTTTGTGGGTTGGGTTGTTTTTCTGGATGAGTTCGTATTTGAAAGCAAAGTAAAGGGGTAGCAAGGTGTCAATATCCACCTCCATGCTGAGAAGCAGCACTGGTTGCACTGACGGGCGCGTTTATTTTAAAAAGTGAACTAGCCACAGTTTTACAAGCAGATGTCCCATAAAGCATGCTCAGGAGGATATTTAATTACCCGAGCTTAAGGCAACCTCTCCAAGTCACATCAGGCTTGTGAGGGTACAGTTCAAGGAGAGTTTAAGTCAACCTGTGCTGGCCCAGCTGCACCTCCTGCCCTCGGCTCTGCCCTGCTGCCTCTGCCAATCCTGCAGAGCCTGCAGAGAGCTGCATCAGCCACTGACCTGGCAGAAAACAACGCCAGCAAAAAGGGGAAAAAAGAAAACGTGCTCCTGAGGGCTCAGTGCAGCAGCAGCAGTGTGGAGGTGAGGCAGGAGCTGGGGAGGCAGCCCAGGGCTCAGCCAGAGCCACATAAAGCTCCGTGTGTGCCTCTGATTGTTACAGAACGGCACGTTCTCATCTTCTGGCTCTCCCTCAGTGCCCAGAGCCTGCAGAAAACATGGCATCCCACATGGGATTTGCAAAAGCTACTTCCCTTCTCTGGCAGAGTGATAATTTCACAGCGTAAGGCAAAGTGTCTCCAGTGGAACTGACATGGAGAAAAGCCTACATGCTGCATGGAACCTCTTTTTGGCCCACCTGCAGCATTCAGCTCATCAGCCTTCAGAAAGCCTTAACAACAGAGACCAAACATGATCACATCAGTTCTTCCAGGTTTCTGAAAGCCCGTACAGATTAGAGAAACCAGAATCACTGGATATGAGATTCATCAGCACAGTACTGTGATTTATGTGTGCTTTGCTTCAGTAAGAGGGGGTTTCTACCAATGAATTTTACTCTTAGACTTTATGAGATTGAATTTATACCAACACAAGCCTCGCTCTTACATTAGTGAAGCAGATATCTATGCAGGAAGAGTGTCTATGAGCCAAGCCAAGGCCTCCAACAGGCGAGATCTAATGGCAGGATATTCCTTCACTGTAGCAAAACTTGGATTTATGGTTCTTACTTGATCCTCAGACATTCCCTTCATTAAAGAACAGTGCTGAAAGCATACATACACTTCAGTCAGTGCTTTGCTAGCTTGAAACTAAAGTGAAAAGGTTTAAGAGCACAGCAGTTCTGAAGTGTAAATTTCTACTGGCAAATGGACTCACACAAGTCATTCTTTGTTCTCACAGATTGCTATTAGGTATATCAAGGACAAAGTTGTTCTACTTATTTATTTATTTATAGCAGTACTTGGGAAATCGGAGAGTAAACTAAGAGTTCCACGCTGCTTTTAAGATGAGAAATTGTTGCTTATTTGGGATACACGTTCAGCAGGATGTGCAAGCAATCAGAAATGCAACCCTCATTACAGATAATAGGAGTTGTGCACTTAATTCTCTAGGCAGCCTTCTAAAAACACGCTCCTGAATTTCTCTGCGCGCTGATGGGAACTGCAGCAGCACAACATCAGCCAACACCTTATTACAGATCGACAAAGCCCAAAGTGCTGCTGCTGTGACTGAGCTGAGTTCAGGAGCAGAGCTCTGCAGCAGAACACAAAGCGTGCGCCAACCCCAACCCAGGCACTGATAAAGAGAAACTTGCCAACTCTTTACACAGCACCGTCCTGAAGGAGCGCAACATCCCCTGCCCGGCCTTCCCTTAGTGAGGGAGTGCTTCAGCTAAAAAGCCCCATTCTGAGAGTGGTTCCGCTGCCTTTTCCTATAGAAACTCTTCAAAATAACACCACTTGGCTTTTAAAGCTGTGATCGCTCTGATCATGCACTTCTCATGGAGCAGTGTGAAGAGACACCAAGAACGAGCCAGGCCTGGAGCTGTGAGCACTTCGTTGGTTTTCCAACCAACACCTGCCACCTTTGAGCCTTCCAACAAGCCCTCTAAAAAACAGCTAAAATGCAGTCTTTTATAGCTGGAACAACGTGTGGTATCTTCATAGTTTTGCACACATACACCACATTGAGTTCATTAAGCACACAAACCACCAAGTCACCGAGGCATACCGAGCTAGTGTGTGCACCTGAGTCACAGCAGAAAGCTTACATTCAGGGCTGCTAAATGCAGTGGGACTGGATCAGTTTAGCTTGTCCAGCACAAATGCAATGTATCACATGCATGCCAGCACACAGGGAAGCAGAACCCCTGCAATGCTCCGTGCTCACAGCTTCCATTCTGGCCTAGCCGTGCTGACAGGCTGTGGGCACACTGATCACATGGAGCAAAAACAAAAGCACAAAGAGAAGCAGAAGCCCTTACCTCTCCCTGGAAACTCTTCAGTAGTGGAGCTACCTGTTTGCGCAGGTCCTGGAAGACAGAAGAAAATATTCCATCAGACAAATGTGAAAGGATGTGTTGTTGTCAAGTTATCTCTAACTCTGCTTTTGGGTCTGGAATACTGCTTACGACGTGGCTGTATTTTGCGGGAGCTTTGATTAAAGTAGAAGTACATCTAAAATTAAGTTTGAACAAGTCTGCATTTCCAGCTTGACACGTACCTGTATGTGTTGTGATAGTATTAATTAACAAAACTGCACTGATGTTAGGTAAGCACTGAACGTCTCCAATCTCATCATTCAGCTGAAACACTAATACGATTAGCAGCAAATGCCTCTATCTACCTACACAGCAGCTACACCTCTGAACTTATCCCACACGTGGAAGCCAGGCTTAAAGAAATATGACTGGACCATCATTCCAGCTGGGAGTTCCGTCATTTTGTACAGGGCCTGATTTATCTGTTATTCTCTCAAGACTGCTCTGCCTTCAGCCATCAGAGAACTGGAGATAGCCACATTGAAGATGAGAGAATTGTTTGTTGATTTCTGTATACTCAAGTATTTCTTCTCCAGAATTTCAACACATCATACTACTGAATGCGCTAAAATGCTGCCTACAGAAACGTCTAGAAGTTTCTAGCATAGTTTTACTCAGCAACCAACACAAGACAGGACAGCAGGAGTAGTTACACCTTCTATAAAACTCTCAGGGGCCCCACTGTTCAGCTGACTCAGGTCTCATTTTCTTAGCAGTTCTCAGAAATACCATCACATGCATGCCAGCAGAGTGAGGTCCTGTGACTTAACAGTGGACCCTCTCCATTACGCACAGCCAAAAAACTTCTTACACAGTCTGACGATGACAGAACAAGGGGGAATGGCTCTAAACTAAAGAGGGGAGATTTATGTTAGACATGGGGGGAAATTCTTTCGTCAGAGGGCAGTGAGGCCCCGGCTCAGAAATCATCCCTGGAGGGACCCAAGGCCATGGATGGGCCCTGGGCAACCTGAGCCAGGGGGGCACCCAGCCCATGGCAGGGGTCGTGGCTGGGGGCTGTGAGTCCCTTCCAACCCAGCCATTCTGTGAGTCTGTGACTCCATTTCTGCCATCATCTTCCACTGCTGAGGCACAAGCAGTAACTGCACAGCGCATCTGCAGCCAGAAAGAAAGCGCAGGAGGCGCAGCCCAAGGCCCTGGCCTTGCGTGGCTCCAGCAGGGCAGCACTGAGGCTGGTCACCCAGGACGGGTGGCCCCGTCAGAACAGTGGGTCACCATAAAAATGTGGGACACTCTCTTTTCCAGTGCAAAAACGCTTCTGTCTAAAGTCATGCAGCAAGTTGGACATCAAACCACACACCAAAATACCCTCAGCACCGGGTTTAGTCTGATTTGCTGAAGGAAAAGCAGGCTTTTGGAGAAGCGGTTGTTGTCATTTAAATGACAAGTGGCAGAGAGAGCTGGAGAAGCAGGAGCTCTTGCACTCCCTGAGAGATGGCTTAGGGGGCTGAACGTAAATGAAGCTATCAAAGACAAATGATTGGCCAAATTTCACTGCTTTCCTGGTTACTGCAGTACCACACAGCTAATCCCCATCAAGCTCAGGATAATGTCACTGCTCTATAAGCTCATTCTTCCGTACCAAACCCATAAACGCTTCTGTTTTTACACCTTAATGCTTCCTGATATTTTCTGTCGTCTGTTTTGGGACAGAAGAAGGGTAAGTGCTGCCCATGTGCACCACGACTGCCTGTCAGTAATGCCTCTCCCAGAGCAGAGCAGCAGGTTGAGCAGCTTTTCCCATCTCCTGACTACAGAGGGAGGCCAGGAGGCTTTGCACGTTTTGTAATGTGTTTTCCTTGTAGCCCGATGATGATGCCATCAAAGAAAACACAAAACCATCACAGGCAAAATAAATGCCTGTATTTGGGGCCAAAATCTTAATGCACGCTGAAATATAAAGTGAGACGCACGATGTACAGTCAGGACGCTGGCATCCTTTTAAACTTCATCAAACAGGGAAAAATTACACCACTCAGGCAAAGCAGCACTTCATGAAAGTGGAAACAGAGGAGGTTTAACCCCTGACCAACCCCAAGCCTTGCTGCACAGCTGTCATGTACCCAGCACTGCTCCCAGTGCCAATGCACGGGCACCAACCCCACCTGCCTGCACAGACAGCAAAGCCTCGTGAGGCTGTTCACTAAGATAACCCTACCTGCATGCAGGTCTCTGGGCAGACAGCACGGCTGAGGAACACACCTTCCCTGTGCCCTGCTTGTGTGCCTGCTTCGCCCCAGCTAAACAGCATCCATCTCCAGACAGCTCACAGCAAAAGGGAAGTGCAAATAAACAGGCAGAAATCTGAACCACATATGCCACGAGTCACCAGCAAACACTGTGCTGGTGACATTTCTTTTTGGCAGCTTGGAAAATTTCCAAATCGGACTCGGTCTTGAAATCCGACATTAACATCAAATGGAATTTTACCTTCTTTGTCACTAAACTGAACAGAAGGAAGGACATTAAGTTTGGGCCCGGGGGAGCGAGCGGGGCCGGTAGCAAGGAAACCGTGTTTGAGTGTGGTGGCCTTCAGTGCCTGGGCTGCCATCAGAACAGGAAAGGTGCTCAGATGCTCACATGCAGCCTGCATCACCGCCCCCCAGCAGAGCAGCTACAACCATACGTGCAACTGAACACGAAAACAAGTGGTAATTTATCAGCACAACGCAGTGCCGTATCAGAGCGCTCCGGTACAATGGCATTATCTGCCTGCTTCCCTGTGCTGCCCAGAGTGCTCGGTCTCCCTCTCTGCAGATGATGTATTGGGATGGAGCTGTTTTCTGAACAAGACTCTATCACAGACAAACTCGATATCTGAAGCAGAGACGATGAATTAGGATGCTGTATCATTGTCTGAATCAAATCTGATAGCTGAAAGCTAATGCAGCCTTTTCCTCTTTTCAGGAGCACAAACAACTGGTTTATATTTTGATTAAGCAGCCACACAATGAAATCCGAATCCAAACAATTTTTAACTCCCTTTCCATTCGCATTAAAAATAACTCTCTGGAAAATAAGCCAAGAATAAATCTATGGGAAAAACCTGGGCGACAAACGCATCGTTCACACAACTGCATTATTTCTTTCTATCTCAATACACAGCGCAGTACAAAGGACACATCAGCGGTCAGGGTACCAACGCCGTGCTGGTAATTTACTGGAGGTCTGAAGCTGCACAGCATCTTCTGATCTCCCCTCAGACTCTCGATCTCATTTACTTCCCAAACGCTTATCTCTGAATGTCACAACAAGAGCCCTCTGACCCCGGTTTGATAAAGCAGCACGGGAAGCTGAGCCCGACCTGCACGCACCTTCATCATCTGCGCAGCTATCGTGCTGCTGTGAAACAGAACCAAACCAAAAGAAATGGGCAACATCATTTCCTATGCCTGTGGCCACACTTCCCATATCTGCTCCATGTATCACCTCCCTGAGAGCAACACGGGCTGCCAGCTGCGCTGGGAAGGGCAGACGTCCCTGTGAGCCACAGCCACCTGCAGCACTGCTGACATCTCCGAGCTGCCCTGCCCCCAGCCAGCTGCCCACACTGCCACAACCCATCCCTTTGCATTCCCTCCTCGTTAGCCCACGCAGAACGAGGAGCTCAGGCCTGGTGAGGCTGAGCCTCCAACCCCAGGCACCTCCTGTGAGAGCTGCGAAACGATGATCAACCAACCAACCAACCAAGCACTGGAAGCCCAAGAGCCCAACAGGTTTGCTGCATGTATGTATCTGTCACCTACAGAGAAGGAAGGGCACAGCCCCAGGAGGAGCCCTCCTGCCAGCCCCTCTTGTGGGCCCATTGCTGCCTGCTGCTGAGATGGGACGGCTGCAAAGAAATGCAGCACCTACAGCTCCTCCATCAGAGATCCTGGGCACACGCATGGAGGTGCAACATGGGAAACAAGGCTTTGTCTCTGATTGCTTTCACTTAGCGTTGCTCTGAAACTGACACCCCAGACAGCTGTCCAAACAGGCACTGTGCAGCAGCCCACATGACTTATTTAATTCCTAAAATATAAGACAAATTAAATCATACAAGCAAACCATTTATTGCTCAAGCTAAACTACGATTTAATGAGATATAAAAGCTCTTATTGCTTAAGGGTGCTAAAGTATTTACTTGGAATCCGATCGTTAAAGAATGAATCACAATGTTAACCATTTTCTATTACTTTGTAGTTATTTGGATATAGTAACACAAAAAGATGTGGATTTTTAAGGGACATTTATAGATAGGTTTCAACACAGCACCATGATAAATAAAAAATCCCAATTTGCAGTCGCTGAATGTACACCGCAGCGTTCTGAAATATTTCAGCTCCCAGATCTTGTGCAAATTCCATTAGCTTTAATTATTTATTAGCAGTAGATTTAGATTACTGTTCTTGACCTATTTTTCAGCGCACGGACCCACCCAGCAAGAAGTGAAAAAATATTCCATTTGTGAAGGGCTGTGAGGTGTGGGCTCCGAGCTGCGAGGAGGAGCGGAGCAAAACACATGTGCTGTGATTCAGAGGGAGATGCTGACACTGTGGGGAGGTTAGCAGGGCATGCACTGCAGGATGGAGACGGGAGGAGACGCCCCGAAATGAGGCAGGTTGTGCTGGGCAGCATCCTCAGTCCTGCAGAATAGCGAGCCCAACAGCTGAGTGCTGGTGGAAATCCCCTCCTTGCTCCACAGTGTGGCTCCCAGTAACCACTGAGCATCTGGGGGCTCATCCCGTGTCCTGTGCTGGTGGAGATAAACCCTGCTTCTCTGGGCAGGAGGAAAGTGGAGCACTGGCAGAGGTGTCCCACGGCTGCGCTGCTGCGGCTGCCACTTTGCTCTGTGGCACTGCTCACTTGAACAAATCTGAACGCAATCTTCTTTCAGCTTCTTCCAAGCTCAAATAAACTGAAAGCTAGCAAGTTTACCCTGGGCTTATGCAGCAACGTATAAACAGACCAGCTACCTCACAACTGTTTAAAGAATCAGCTGTGCAAAAGAAGAACCGTTGCATACATATATGCATATATATGTCTATATATAAACACACAGACTATACATAACATTGAAAAATATTCTTTTTTTAACCTGACTTTACAAATGAATGCACAGAACCACGCTGGAACCTCTGTGTCACTTATAAACCAGCAAGTTAACACTGGCTACAAAAGACACTGAACAGAAACAATTCGGAACTTTAAAACCGGAGTTGCTAGGAAACAAAAAAGATCATTCAAACAAAAATGACTCAGGTAGGAGAGCAGTGGAAAGAGCCAATTCCAAGCAAATGAAAGGCTGATCACTAAAACCTCGGTGTAAAATGGGGAGCGTCTGAAAAAAAGGGAATTATTATGAGCCTTAAAAAATTAACGTGCCTAATGAGAAGCTAATGACACGGGCCGTGACTTTGCAGAAAAGGCCCCTACGAGTGCTGTGGTCCAATTAACAACACCAGTTCAAACACAGACTAATGCTTCACACGGTGGATTTTAAACGAGGAGTATTTAATGTGAAACCATAATTGCGCCGGTAATTTTCCACCTTCCCTCCACCACCGGCAGAGCTGTGTGTGAATCAGCACATCCTACCTGACCTACAGGTTGAAGGCCAAACCCAGTGTGCCAGCGGGGGGATTCTGTCCTGCTACGTATGCACAGTGCAGCCGCTAAAAATGACTGGGATCAGAGAATCACAGAGTCACAACATGTTGGAGTTGGAAGGGATCCCCAGAGGCCATCTGGTCCCACTGCCTGCAGAGCACAGGGACACCCACAGCTCCACCAGTGCTCACAGCCCTCCAGCCTGACCCTGGGGGTGTGCAGGGATGGGCACCCAGTTCCAAAACTGCAATGAGGTAGAATGGAAAAACGTCCCAAATATCAATGCACTGCTTTAAAGACAGGCTAAGTTTGGAAGAAGAATTATTCCGTCTTAAATATTAAAAGAAGGAAAAGGATTTTTTTCCTCCCAGATCCGTACTGACCTCAGGTGAGTCAGGGCCAGGCTGTGAGCTGACAGGACATCAGATATTGCAAAACCTTCTGCCTACCGTTACTTATCATACGGCTGTGTCATTAACCACCAGCACACCTGCATGTAGGAACACAGGTACAGATTTGTATCATTACAGTCAGCATTCCCTTCTTCCAATGTAAGTGTCAATGCTTTCAGGCTGTGGGCGCCCTGTGCAGTGCAGGCAGTGGGACCAGGCAGCTTTGGGGTCCCTTCCAACTCAAAGCGCAGTGCAATGCTATGATTTACTACGTCTAATTCAGCATGCCTGCTAAAAACACCTCAAAATCAATCCAACTGTCATCCTCCTGACCTAAATAAAAACGAAACACGGCGCACATCTTTTCACGTCGCTTTTGTACACAAAGCTATTGAAGGGAAAACAAACTTTTGCTACCACGGTGCTTCCCGGCCAAGTTCCTGCTGAACCTCTGTGCTGCCCATAGCGCATGTGCTTTGGTAGCACACTGTAGAAATAAATGAATCATCCAGATGAAAGAAAGCAAAACCTCACTGCAGCCTTCTTCAATGCATTTTGTGCTTGTTAGCTGAACTTCAGAAATAAAAATCCCACAAAAAGCGCTCTGGGGCAGCAGCATCTCCTCACGCTGTAATATATGGTCTCAGCTGGGAGCAATTGCCAAATTCATATGGCGAACTGTGAACTGCCCCGGTGCGCTGCGGGGGGATGAGAAGACCGGGGGAAGAAACGCAGAGGACTGAAGATTTAGAAAGGAGAAGAGACAGAGCTGAGTCTGTGCTGTTCTGAGCGCTGTTTTTCCATCACAGAAGGCATGCGAGCCCAGCGCTGAATCACAATGAACTCAATAACAGATTAAAATGAGACATACTTGTGTAATAATAAATCAACAGCATTAATACAAGCTTATCTTCTCCTAACTCAGAAGGGGGAGGTGACAAATTGCACTTAAGGAAAAATAGTTTTACTGTTGCTAGCACAAGCCCAGTGTCTATAGGAGACTGCTAAATTTAGCAAGCCGGCTTTTGATGATAGCAACGGAAATGAATTCAAGTTTTTTGGTGTGTTTTTTTGTTTTTAAAAAGCTCCAGAACGTTACTCATCTTCTTGAACCTCCCACCAAAAGCAGAGCCTTCAGAGCGCTGCCCTTCCTCCTGCTCCTGCTCCTCTCCCCCTGAGCTCCTCCGGCTCGCAGCACTGCGGCGACTCGGTGCGGGCTCACAAATTCCCTATCTCTTGGCTGGAGCTGTTTGGCTCTGACAGATGAATCAGAGAAGTCCATAAACGTCTGGAGGATTTGTGCAGACTTTTCCTTGTATGACTATATATGGCAACTGCAGATGGACTTATCTACCATCACTTCAGCCCAGGCTGCAAACTTTTTACCTTACTCCTAATGGCAGGATTCCCTAATCTGCAGTGCCATGGAATTGGACACACAGTCAGACCCTTTTCTCAAAACCATTTTCCTACTCTTCACAAGACTGCAGAAGTGATGTAGGACAATGCTTGCATTAGGATAGGTGCAGGTGTCTGTCGGGCACAGTCAGCAGCATGGTGGGCTGGGCTGGGGCTGGACTTGGTGGCGATCTCAGAGGTCTTTTCCTGCCCCAACATCTCTGTGCCTCTGTGAAGATACTCTTCAGTAAAACCTGAATTGTTAACAACTCGGTATTACTCTGAAACGCGTTTATAAGTACAAGTAAACCGGATTGAGATGCTGTGAAACTCACATTTTCACCTAAACTGAAGGCATGCACCTCAGCAGACTGCAGGTATCTTCCATTACAGCTTACCTGAAATACCAATTAGCACCACGAGCAGCCCAGCACTAAGTGCTAAAGGAAAAGAAACAGGGGAGGTCCAAACTGACTGATGGGACTGACAGAGGAATTCCAACAACGCCCGCAACAATCCCTAAATCCAGAAAAATCTTTTCTTTCAGCTTCTTGCCACGACTGCCTTTTGTACACGTTCATTTCTGCACTACCTCAGCTATGTCCAAAGCAATAACATGTGATAAAGTAAAGAAAGCTTTCAGCCGGATCCAAAGTCTGCTCCAAAGAGCACCGAGTCCAAGCAGCTTCCAGCAAAATACTTCCAACGCACCTCAGAAGTGACAGCCAGAGCCTCTGAGGGCTCAACACGGAGAAGACTGCAGCTCCTCAAACCCAGCACTGAAACCTGGGCAAACAGGCTGCAAGAATGGAAGTGAATATGGAGTTTTGTGTGCATGAAGGAGTGATGGGAGAGCGTGGCCCTGAGGGGACGGGGCCACCAGGACGAGCTGAGAGAGGAGCCGTGTGGACTCAGAAACTGCTTTATTGAACTATTTCCTTGAAAGCACTGTAATGAAAAATATACAGAATAAAATAAATGGAACAGCCAGCTCCTGAAAAGCAAACCAACAGAGATGGTGGAACAGCAGGGAACGGAATGAGGAACTGAACAGAAATCACTGGCTGTTTCGGGGCCGCGCTCCTATCAGCACAGCCCTGGGCTCTTCCAGGAGAAGGATAAGAAGACAGCATGAGGGATGGCAGCCCAGCTCCTAGGCAGGCAGCCTTCCCCCAGCACAGCCCCCCTGGATGGTGCAGATGGAGGGACAGGAGCAGCCCTCACAGTGTCACAGCCCTCCAGACCTCAGGGCTGAGGTAACTCACTTGTGAATGGGATTCATCAAAGCAGACAATGCTGCCCAACAAGCTGTGTTTGATGCTGCTCTTGAAGTTATCATTACAAAAGCAGGGAAATGTTTCATTGCCATTATCAGATAATGGAAGCACAAACAGCTGTTGGCTCCTATTGCAAGAGGAGGGATGGAATTCAGCTCTATTCCATATGCTTTTTAATAGTGTGGAGCTTAAGGAAGGATGGCAGCCATTCTTCTTCTATCTTTCTGCTCAATACTTCTGACAGCTCTAACCGATACTCCGGAGTGCTACCCATTAAAACCAGCGCAATGAAGCAAGCAATGTGTTCATGAAGTTCATATTTATATATATTTATCTGTATTGACAGAACAAGGGGGAATGGCTTTCAACTAAAAGAGGGTTAGACGTGAGGAAGGAATGCTGCAGTCAGGGCAGCGAGGCCCTGGCAGTGCCCATAGAGCAGTGCTGCCCCATGGCTGGAGGTGCTGGGGCCGTGGATGGGCCCTGGGCAGCCTGAGCTGGGCTCCATCCCATAGCACAGGGGATGGAGATCCATGAGCTTTAAGGTCACCTCCAACTGAAGCTGTTCTGTGTCTCATCAGCTGGAAGTACTCCATCGTATCGCCTGTAATGGGGTAAAACTTGGAAGAGTTGCATTGAAACAGCAGAAGCAGAAGGAAAGGAGAAACCCCGATCCCAACAGCGTGAAAATCATGGCTTATGCAAACTGGAGCATTGCAGTATAAATCACACTGCTTACATTCACTAATCAGGAGTTTCAGTTGATGTAAGAAGGAAGCCAGAGTTAGCAAAACCTATTAGTGAACTGCCGGAAGGTTCACTAATGGCTGTTCTGCCCCTTATCGGCTGCACAAACAACAGTGGGCATCAGATCAACCAGTGACCCACCGAGCTCTCCTACACGAGGGGTACGGAGCTCAGCTCAGCCAGGAGAGCTCACAGAGCCCAGGGGTTCTCTCAAAGGGCACATGAGGAAAGAGTTAAAGCTTCAAACTGCTGTTTCCCCCCCCCCCCCCATCAAGTGTCAGCTGTGATAAGCCGAAATTAACAGCCCTGTGCTGTGCCACTTCAAATGAAAGGGGAAAAAAAAAATTCTTTGTGCTATTCTAGGTATTTTAAGTTGCATATGAGCACGGTGTCTAAATATAGACAGCAACAACAAGAGGCGGCATTGTCCCTTTGGGCACATTGAATATTATCTCAGAATTCCCATCTTCCTGGGCTGAGCCTCTGTTTTCTTTTCCTCCTCGTTACTTTTCGTACTCAGCACAGTGTGTTAACCCCTCTTTGGTTGCAGATAGGTCAGTTTAACCAAGAGTGGCCTTGTGATTCCAAGATCATTGGTAGTTATCGCCATGGGATTAGAAGAGCACCAGAAATAGTTGTGTTTACTTAATGTTGTCATTACATTAGAACGAGATTCGTCTAAATAATGAGGTCCTGGAATAGCAACGTGTCACTTGAAAACCGTGTGTCAATAGGGCTTGAATGTGAAGAGGATGTTACACAAGACAAAAAGATTCCACTAACTTAAGGATAAGAATTGACATTTTTCAGAACAGATGTCATTGATAATTTATAGATGCCTTTAAAAATTAAACTTTATATAGAATCCAGCTTAAAAATGGAGTGTTGTCCATGTTCTGAGTGCATCGGGTACATTAAGCACAAGCGTGCACTTCACTCAAAGGTATTTAAATACTCGAGAAGTCAGGAGCAGCCACGTCAGCCAGGTCGTGTTGTGTTCAATATTAAAGGCTCACAGCAGCCTGCAGCTTGCAGTGAGTGCAGCACTGCTCCTGGGAGCTCATTGAGGGTGGTGAGGCACTGCGCAGGCTGCCCAGACAGGAGTGGTGCCATCCCTGCAGACCCCAGGGTCAGGCTGGGGGGCTGAGAGCACTGATGGAGCTGTGGGTGTCCCTGTGCACTGCGGGCAGTGGGAGCAGATGGCCTCACACTATTCAGTGCTTCTATGATTAACACCAGGCTTGGTTTTGCCTCTCCTCACTCTCCAACCAGTAAGCTGAAGACCTCACACATACCCAAGGTCCATTCAAAGCAAGTTTTCAAGGAAGCACGATCTCGAAGCTACCGCAGCACTGAGCGCTCTGGTTCTGTATGAACACATCATGCACTGACACCAGAACTCCCCGCACCATTTGTCACAGGGCAGCACAACAGACACTGCCTGCCTCGCTCTGTAATTGCACAGCACTGCCGACTGGATGCTGAAATCCTGCTTCCTGCTCATGGCCAACATAAATCAAAGAAAAAAATCTGCTCTATTAAATCTATTTGCTCTGGGAGAACGGGGATTCATCATCTTCTAAAAGAAGTGGTCAATAAGATTCAGATGTGCTTAGCGCAGACCTGGATGAGTTGGGATGGCACAGATGAGGCTGTGGCAGTGCTTGGAAGGGATGCACAAACAGAAAGGTGAACGCTGTGCTTATTTCAGTGGGCTGTGGGTTAAGTGCATGGCAAGCACAGTGGGCTCTTCCTTCTGCATCCCCTCAGGGACAATCCTCAACACATCATCCCAAGAGACACCAGCAGGAAGAGAGCAGATAGGGCTGCTTGGAAAGTAAATTTCTTACTATGTATTTCTTACATGACTGTCACAAACAGCAGTCTGTCTACACTGCACATGGAAAAGTAACCCTGTGCTCAAATAGCTGCAGCATCGCTGAGGCTCTGCTGGTGCAGAAAAGGGTCCCACAGTGATGCTCAATCCAGAAAGCAGTTTGGTTTCACACTTGGCACAAGAACTTGGTCCCACGGCATAGAAAGGAGGCTTAGATAGCACAACCACGTAGTACATATGGAAATTAATATAGCTGCATTGTACTGACAGCTTTGGGAGTTGTCAAATTAACCACAAACGAATCTCTTTTTCTCCTCCCGTTTATGAACAGGACGGTCTCATTCTGCTGCTTCGCATGTTGGATTTCTCTTCCAACATCTGAAAGCCCCGTGTGGAACCCACACCCTTCCAGCCAGGCCTGATACAACGCTCTCAATGTGATAAAAGCACTCTCCCACAGCTCCCAGCCAGCCAAAGCCAGCCCTGGATGGCGACACTGCATCTGGTTTCACTTTCCAATAACAAAACAAAACGCTTAGGCACTATTATCTGCGAGGTCCTGCACGAAGGCTTCCAAATACACTTTGAGAACAAATTAAATGCTTATTTTAAACCGAACCAATGGTAAATACCAAAGTGAAACCCAGCTGATGAGCTTGCAACGTTTTGTGTCTGATTATCTTCCTGAAAGAGGAGCTTTTGGCGCTCCGGACGGCTGTGCTGGAGGATCAATTTCCTGTTCGCATCAAGGCTTCCACGCATTTGGTTCAGCTGATTTTGGAGGGCTTTGGTCTGCCCTGGATGCAGGAGCAGACAAAGATGGTGCTTTGGATGGCTCAGCCACAGGCTGCACCCGGGGCTGAGCTCCACGGTGCTCCCATCGGACCCAGGGATGCTCCGGGCTGTGTGTGCTCAGCCCAGCACACAAACTCCATGCAGCACTTCCAGAACTCCGTGTTTTGCTTTCATTTTTTTTCTAACGTGCCAGCAGACATTTGTGAGATTCATTCCCCTTCTGCGTTTGATACAGCCAAGGAGGGAAATGAGATTCGTAAGCTATAGCCTTCATTCTGTTCCAAAATATTATCCCAGTAGCTAAAAAAAGACATGATTTGCTCCCACTATTGTTCCTTCTGACAGTTCCGTAGTGCAGCCAGCCCTTCTGCTGCTAGGGATTCAGAAGTCATCTTTATATACTGTTTACTTCTGCGCTTCCTCCACTCAAACATATGATTTTACATATTTGTACTGAGGAGCACAAAGTGAAACGCAGACGGGACGCACTCGCTCCGCACTGGCCTCTGCCCCAGCACAGACCTTCAGACAGGATACACGAGGACAGACGGCCGTGGGCTGGGGAAATGCTGCTGACACGAATAGCAGACAGACAGCAAATGGGAGCCCGCAGCTCCAGGAGCCATTTCCACGCCGCATGCTTCCCCAGGAACATCACAGGGTATAAAAAATGAGCCTGCTGCTCGTGCTTTGGTAGCACAGAACGGCTGCGGTTGGAGGGGACCTTAAAGCTCACGCAGCTCCGTCCCCTGTGCCATGGGCTGCTCCCAGCTCAGGCTGCCCAGCGCCCAGCCACAGCCTCAGCACCTCCAGCCGTGGGGCAGAGCCGCTCTGTGGGCAGTGCTGAGCCCCGGCTACACCATTTCTTCCCCTCATCTCACCCAAACCTCCCTCTTTCAGTTCAAGGCCGTTCCCCCTCATCCTATGTATATCCAATTTCAGCCCCAGACAGAAGCAGCGCAACCAGAATTAGAGGCATCTGCTGCTCTTTTATTGCAATTGTTGCCAGCCGCATTAGTATAAATTTGAGGAGTGTTTTAACATATTTTCATTCAAGCTTAATTAATTTTCATAGGAGTTTGAGCTTAATTAATTTTCACACAAGTTTGAGCTTAATTAATTTTCACAGAACTTTGACAATTTCCTCATTTGTTGTTGAAATCACAACACGACTTTTCCATATGCGAGGCAACCAGAATAATATCAGCTCGCAGAGTCGTTCTTGGACTTGTTTTTGTATTTCACAACCAAAAATACTCCCAGTGTAAACTGTTAACTGAAGCCCTGACAAGTTTTATTATAAATATTCCCGGCTTTAAAGAGAAATTTGAATAAATTCACTTAGTGTATATGCAAGGCACAGTTTAGGTCTGACAGCTTTGGGTTGTGCCTCATTTATATGGAGCAGCGATGAAACTCGTTAAGAGCAGAAGGAGCAGGGGGCCGAGCACTGCTGTATGGGATGCACACAGCACGGGGACGGCTGCACCTGCACACAGCTCACATTGCCCATGGACAGGCAGGCTGCAGCCAAACCCCTTCTCTCTGTTCTCCGTGCTGCTGAGCACCGCTGGCAGTGCTCAGTATCTTCCCAAGGTGGAAGATCACTGCAGTGCCCTTGAGATTCATCTCCTGGTCACACAAGCTGTGATGATAATCTGTTGCATGCGACATTAAATCTACTGTTACTCCACTAAAACGTGCTACAGTGATCATCTGTGCACACTTATACTATAGAGAGAAGTGCATTAGGAGATGGGAATGCAGCGCAGGGCGGTGCTGCCCCATCCCTGCAGTGCCCCAGCTTTAAGGTTCCTCTCCAACCCAACCATGCTGTGGTTCTGTAGGTCTGGGCCCTGCCTGGGATTCCCTGCTCAAGCCGGGGCAGCAAGCATGCAGAGATGCCAGGCATGGGGTGCTCCATTCTGCTTGGATAAGAACTGCAGACCAAGAGGAGGATGGGAAAAAAGAATGGAGAAGAAAGTAATAGTGATAAAAAAAAGGAGCTCGGTTGGAGAAATCCAGACTAAAAACACTGGATTAACTTTCTCGTGTGATTTACATGAATCTCAAAGAAATAATGCAGCAATTAAAGATCCGACACACACAAGTCCTGATTCCCTGCACTCTTTCTGCAGGTATGGACCTCCTGAACCCCCTGAACCTTCCGTCCCATCTTCCCCTCATCTGGGACTTCAACCCAGCTACATAAGGGCAGAATTCTTCAAGGTAAGAGCAATAAATAAAGTGCTTTAACGGCCCTCGGCACAGACTCTGAACCAATACAGGCTTTTGCCCACCTCTGGCTGATCCCACTTCTCCAGCAGCGTACAAAAAACCCTTTCTGTCCAATCCTTCCTACTGGACAGTTAATGGCAACTGAGTCTTTTGTTTTCTAATCGTGTAGTAGAAGCTACCAACAGAACACACTTTTAAACTACTCTGGCTGTGATTTTCTCATCACACAAGCTTTAAGAAGCTGCAAGCTTCATGGAGCAGCCTTAACTTGCAACCCACACTCCGGTTACTTTAGATAGGATTGCTGCTGAATTTTCCTGGTTAAGCCCTGTGATGTGAACTGCTAGGAACTGGTTCCAGGTAACTTATTAAGCACCAGTTGGTAGATTTAGAATGGCATTCTCAATCATCTCAAGCTGTTCCGACCTTGGCTGCCCTTGTCAATGCCCACATTCAGTTCCAGTCCTGCAGCTCTTGGTGCTTTATCCGCCAGCAGCAGCACAGAGTCAGACCAACTGCAAAGGGTCATTTCCTGACATTAAGCCAGAAGGGGACAACAGGGAAAGCCAGGATTGCTGATGCATTTCTTCACTGTTTTGAATATAAGACAATAACAGAGCAACCACAAAAATCAGGGTAGGTAACAAGTCTGATTAACGCCACGGCATCCCAACAACTTCAGCTGCTTAAAAAAGTTCTGTTTCACCACTGGTTTAAATCAAGGTGCGCCAAATAACAACACTCAGGTCCAAACCTTGTAAGAGTTACAAAAGCCTGGGGGTGCTGGGATTCACAAAGCAGTGACCTCGCTGGTGGAGAAGAGGAAGGGATGTGGGAAGCAGTTCCACTGCCTCTCAGAACGAGAGGAGAGCTCTTCAGGGTTCTGTACTGAAAGCTGGACTTGATGGCCTCTGTGTGTCCCTTCCAACTGAACCACCCAGTTCTACTCTTAACGTGATGCGTGCAGCTTTGAATGATGAATGCCTTACTCACAAAGTGCCCTGCGCTGGGAGCTGTGCATTTTCAGTGCCCACTGATGCTGTGCCATGGCCGTGTGCTGGGATGGCTGCTGCAGGTTGTGTGGCACCAAACCTGCTCACCTCCAGCCTCCTTCTGCCCTAAGTGCAGCTTAAAGCGACTTCAGTGCCAATGCTGCACGTACCTTTTAGCCGAGAACATTTAGCAGTGATAATTACTAACCAATTCCCTAGATAATTAGCTTATAAAAAGTGCAGTTTTGACTGTGGATTGCCAAACGCTCTGCTAATCATCTCACACCACCTCCCCACTGTAACAATTAGTGAGGAACACTTTAAAAAGGCACAAACGAGCATTCAGAGCTCAGATGCAGCGGCCTGGCTCCCACAGGCTGCACAGAGCTGGGGATGCTCCGACCCAGAGGTACGAGGGCAGGTGGGAGGGGGCCCTCATTCATCCTCTGTGAGCTGCAGGCAAAGCACACCGTAACCTGACGGAGCACCAGGCCACCCCTGGGCCCTGTGCTGTCCGTGTGATGCAGGCTTGCTTGTTCCAGCCCAACCCATAGGACTTTGTTGTCTCCCCAGGCACCGATGCTGCCTCGCGTGGAGCAGGGATCGCCGAGAGCTGCGGTGCTGGGGCTGAGCTGTGCTGGAGGTGAAGGCATCTGAAAGCCAGCACTATGTACAGCGTACACATGGCAATTTGTTACTGTGAAAAACCATCTGTTTCTCGGTATTACAATTCTCAGAGGGGAAATTATAGCTAGCGTTCAACATAAAACATCAATTTAAACCATCAACTATTCATAATTTCAATTCTTTATTGGAAACCAAGGACATAAATGTCAGGGAATAAAGCAATATTTCTTTTATTAACTGTTCCATTCATCTGGCTATTAAATAAAACCAGGACCTTAATAAATAGCATTAGCCTTTGTACTGACAGCCACCCCAACACGCACCATAATTCTAAATAAAACACATTATATTCCCAGTATCTTTGGCTTTAAAGTAAAAATTAGGACTAAAAGCATTCAGAAAAGTATCCTGTACATACAAGGCTTTAAGGAACGGCAGCAACAAAAGAATTCCCCCCACCTCATCTGCAGGCAGGTTCCCACTGCCCCATGGCCACATCCCACCAAGTCACATCCCAAAGGACACAGCGGATTCCAGCACTGATGCTGCTCGCCTGCTGCCAATGGAATTATTCTGTTAATCTCCCGCTCACAGATAAGATGTCAGCAGCAAAAACAGTAATAATTATTAAAGCAGTAATAATATTAAAGGAGGGAGTGGATGGAGAGCAGGGGAAAGAAAGAACGGCAGCGATGAGGCATGAGTTCTGCTTAGAGCACTTCACCCATCACTACAAAGAGAAAGGTCTGCATCTGAGTTATGGGGTGTTGCTGCAGTTTGGCTTTTAGGAGTGACACACAAAGACACCAACGTCCATGGAGTGGGACGCAACGGATCCGCTGTCACCCTTTGGCAAATGAAGGCAGCCCTCTGTGTTCTTGCCTGAGAGCTGCACAACTCCACCTGGTGTGACCTACGGAGGAGCCGCCCCACGTCGCAGAGAAGAGCAGCAGAAGTGTTCTCTAGGAGCTGGGGAGTCCTAAGAAATCCACAGATCCTCTGCTAATGTTCACATAATTGTCCATTATTCCTCCTTGGGAGCAGCTCCCTGCTCTTAGCACAGCCAGCATGGGGTACTCAAGAACACCATTATAGGGGAAAGGAAGCACAACTGTAATCAAAACAATGATTACTCTCACGTTCATTTAAATGCAGAGTGAGAAATGAATACAGAAATATTCACTTGAAAGTGAAAGGTAAGAATTAACTTTTCCCCATGGACATCAGAAACCTAACCTCAAAACCAGGAATTACTTGTGCATTTTTTACATCCTTTTGGAGCACACATTAGTTTTCTCCTTCTGCATTTAAATGACTGTGACGGTAATTGTTTTGATTACAGCCGTGTTTCCTCCTACCCAAAATGGTGTTCTGAAGGACCACACGCTGGCAGGTCTAGGAGCAGGAGAGCTGCTCTTCAGGAGTAGTAATGGACGATCCTAAGTGCTATCAGTGAATCCACTGACTGTGAGAGCTGCTCATCTCTTCGCTGCATGACTTCTTCCAACTCCACATACAATAAAAACCATCATGCCAGCGTTAAGAAAAAAAGCAGCAAGACTAAAACACAGTTAACTGGTTAAACATGAAAGCATCTTCTCTAACTTCTAAAGCTCCTTTATGAAGACAGAACCAGGACTGTGAAGTCAAAAGAGCCCCAAACGTTCCGAAAAATGGGCTATCAGGAGAAAGTAGCAACAATGCTTGGCTTCGTTAACCAATATTAATCACACGTATCAGCCACAGAGTTAAAGCACAGTATGACAATCCCAGAAATAACCGAGGGAGGAAGGAGAGCCCGGCACTGCCTGACAGCCAGGCTTTTCTCCCAGGAAAACAATCTGAAATCCTCTTGTCACGTTTCTTATGATGCCTCCCAACTGCACCTTCACAGCACACACCACATAATGAACGCAATTCCAGCACTTGTCAGGACACCTAGTTAACCACATTTAATAAGGCACTTCATTTCCTTACAGTATCTATTGCTTGCATCCCCCGGAAAGTTATCAGTTCTGCCCTCCCACCCCTTGTCTTCATCCATTAGCATCAGTGAGCTTCTGAATAAATGCATATACATGCATCTCCCAACTGGGTCCCCAGTACGGACCGTCACTGTGTGTTTACATCACTGGACTCAGTAAATTCAATCACAGTGTCAGTAGAACCACCTCAGACTTGACTCTGCACATTTTTAAGGAGTAAAAATCAGGGCAATCAACTTCTGTCACACCTTGTTACTGCTGCCTTCAGGTTTCGGAGCGTGTAGTCGAGCATAATGCTGAACAGGGAGCGCCCTGGGACTGTGCTCAAAGAGGAGCACGCATGGTGCAAAATGCACAATGAAATGGAGGCAAGAGCACAGAGCTGAGAAACAGAAGGGTTGTCTCAATTAGCAGCATCTGAACCAAGATTCAGATGCCTGTACATAACAAACTGCCCAACATCTCTGGTCACAACCAAAGCAAAACATTATGGAGTAGATTTTATAATGGGCATCTACTTTCAGTTTCAAATGGAGAACAAAGAATACAGTTCAGAAAAGGAGATGGAACCTGGACACCTTTACCAGCAACCAAAAAGCCCCTACAGAACAAATAATAACCTGCTTGTAAGCGCCTGGAAGAAAACCCATTGCTGAGCAATATGAAGTACCCTGCACTTTTATACTGAAAAACAAAAAAAAGCAAAAACAAAACAAAACAACTGGGAAAGAAAAAACGACAGATTGAAAAGAATTGTGTTTTCTGTAGGAACAAATGGGTGAGAAACACCTCGGCATCACAGCGGATCTCATGCTGGTGAGGGCTCAGCAGTGCCCTGCAGTTTCAAAGGAGGAAAGTATCACAGCTGTGAACAGCAAACCCACACGCATGCCAATAAGATGTGAAATAATTCCTCTGCCCAAGCAGTGCTGGGCACAGGGCTGCAGCTGTGACCTCGCTGGCTGTGGGTGCTGCACTTCTGATCCAAGAGAGCTCAACAGGACGAAGTGCAAAGCAGTGGAAGCAATGAGGGCTGCATGAAGGCAATGCTCCTCTCAGCCCAGCCTCCCTGGTCTGGCTTCTGTACAATGCAGAGCATCAGGGATGCCTCCCTTACCAACACGTGGTGAATCCAAAGTGCTGGTTTATCTCCTCTCTGCTCCACACCACGGCCACTCGTTCTGTAGACGCTCAACACCCCGCTGCAGATCCTCCCCTACTGACATTGCAACTAAGCAGCCTCAAAGTCACGAAGAACATTTTTCTTAATGCACCTTGCTAATACGCTTTGCAGAAAAGTACAACAGAAATACACCCCTAATTTTTATCTTTCCATAGGAACTGCAGTGCTTACGTATCTACAAGTACAAAGCCAGGTCCTGTTTCCTCTACCTGACTCTCTATACTGGTGTTTTCCCAGGGAGGTCGGGGGGGTCGCTGCCCCTGCAGGTGCTGCAGAGCTGTGAGGATGTGGCACCGAGGGATGTGGGCAGTGGGCATGGGGGGGTGGGGATGGAGGTGGGGATCTGAGAGCTCTTTTCCAACCTCAAGGATTCTATGATGCTGTCTGCTCTCAGCTAAGCACCAAATCATCTGAACTTGAACCTGCAGTCACTGACAGGGAAGATGCACTTCTGTCAGTAAGCGAGATCATCAAGGAATGGGAAACTTCATCTTCCTTGGATGCTTTGCCTTTCTACATTTAACAAACCTGTGTTAGAGGTGAAACAACTGCTTCAGTCAAACAGAAGAAAATCAAAACTAATTGCATAATTTATGGACAAGTCAGTGGTTTTTATTTAAAACAAGACAAGGTGTGTCTTAAAAGGACTTGAGAAATAGAAGTCCAATCTCCTACACTATGCAAAACACAGTTTTCCAGTGTGCACGAGCAGTGCATGTCCTCGCAGACTTTGTGCTCAGCCTAACAGCAGGAATCTCATTTTCCTTCACTTCTAACCTAGACTTTCCCAGAAAGCATTGTTATCTCCTGGGACCCGCATTAGGAACAACAATATTTGCACACAGGTCTCCCTTGGTCACTTCAGTTTTCATGAGCCCAATCCGACCTTAAGCTGCATTTACCTTCAGCTGAGCTCTGGCAACTCTGGGTGCTGAGCCAGGAGCTCCTACTGTGGGTAGCTGTCATCATCTGGATGGAAAATGGAATAATTCTAGAGACAGCTACAGTGAAGCTTTTAGAGAAACAGCACACTTAGTGCTAAAATGCATTTCAACATGACTTTATTACACAATTGAAAAGGCTTTAAAAATCAAAACAAGAAGCTGACTCACGCACCTGTATAATAAGAAGCAGAATCTCTTGTTTGATTTCTACATTTTGAGCCAAAGAACGCAAAGCCATAAAAACAATGCAGTTCCTTGCAACAGCCTCGTAATGAATGTGGGACCGAGCTCCTTCCTTACTTTGAAAAGCTGCTTTCACAACTGAGCAGTTAGGATTCTGGCACAGCACTTGCTCCAAACTATAAAATTCTGAGCATGATTTAACAGGAAAATCTCAGGACACTGCTTTTTGGAGGCTGCCTATCTGAAGGTGCAGGAAAAAGAAAGAAGAGGTTGGGCTACTTATGACTGCTCCAGTTCAGCTGCCCATCATGCAACATCTCTTAGAAAGAGGGACGGCCCCATCACTGCTCTGTGTACTAATCCCCTCTCCTTCCACTTCCTCTCTCCCTTGCTGCTGGTTATTGTCACGACTAACTGAGATAATACATGATGGCAATTTTAGGAACACAAAAATATTTATAAAATCTGCTCTAATTACAGTCTCCCAGAATACCTGCTTCCCAAGACATCAGCCTAACTTTCTGCACTCCCAGGAGCCTCTACAGCATCTCCAGTGGTCTGACTGCACTGCCGTGGATAGTAAGAATAAGAATAATTTACCTGCTTTTTTCTTGTAATAAAAAAGACTTTTCAATGCAGGACATCAGCAACTGCTCTATGATCTTAAAATAGTAGCTATCACAGCTATACACAGATCACCTTTATGGCCTCTGCTCCCAGGTAACCATGACAGTGTGAGAGGTGACGGCCTCAAGCTGCACGAGGGGAGGTGCAGGTTGGGTATTAGGAAACATTTCTTCTCAGAAATGGCAGGGATGCATTGCACAGCGACAGGGTGAAGTCCCCATCCCTGGAGGTGCTCCAGAAAAGGGTCAGTGTCACATGAGGGCCATGGTCTGGAGTGGCCACAGCCATGGGTAGATGGTTGGACTGGGTGATCTTAATGATCTATCCAACCTTAACAGTTCTATGATTCTATTAACTGAGGAAGAATGCTTGCTTACCAACTAAGTACGGGTTTGAATTTTTCACCAGTGTTCCAGCTTTGATCCCCAAGAACAACGATAAAAAAAAAATCTCAAAATGTTAATATACACTTCCAGAATGTGCACAGAAATGCTTTACTTGCCAGTGTAACACAACCATACGTTAATGGGACCACAACAGATGTTCAACTGCAAACAGCAACTTGAGCTGTTCTGGACCATATAAAATGTGACATTAAGACTCTCTGATGGTAAATTTGTTCCCAAGGGTGGGCACTGAAGACTCATTCACTTATAGCAGAGAGTAAGGAGCCCTCTATTTCTCCTAGAGCCCCCAAGATGAGCTAGATCCAGATCTTGCCCAGCCCTAGCATCATCTATTCAAGCGCTGTTCACAGCCAGCACTGAAAACTTGTGTGACTGCAAGAGATCAGCACTGCTTCGATAGGACGAGAGGTGATGGCCTCAGGTTGCACCAGGGGACGTTCAGGTTGGATATGAGGAACAATTTCCTCTCCAAAGAGCGGTGCTGCAGTGGCACAGCTGCATGGGGAGGGGGTTCAGCATCCCTGGAGATGCTCCAGAGCTGTGGGGATGTGGCACTGAGGGACGCAGGCAGTGGGCAGTGCTGCTGGGAGGTGGACGTTGGACTGATATCCTAGAGGCCTTTTCCAGCCTTAATGTCACTATGATTCTATTGTAAGTCTTTCACAAAATGGACTAACAGACCAGCAATTGCTGCCGATACAATGAGTCCATCCCAAAAACGTGAAAAAATGCTTCCTTTGAATTGCATGCATTCTGTGGAGCTCCTTCAGAGCAATTAAATCTGCTCTAATTTAGGAAGGACACATGATGGGATTGTAAAATGATATTTGGTGTGGCGGTTCAAAAGCAGAATGTAGACAATTTCTAAAAAGAGAAAGGCTATTAATGAAGCGAGTTGTGAGTGCTTTTTAAACTTTCATTCTCTCATTAATCAGTTACAAGAATAAGTCACATCAGAACCGTGGTGGCGGCCTCAGGGAAGCCCAGATTCGGGAAGAAATCCATTTCTGTTTACACGATCCAGAAAAACCCCTCACAGAACAACTCCAACACAACCCCTGCACCTCAGACAGCCCCCATGGAAAGAGGATTCATTTCATAGAACACACCTCCTATTTCAGAACCATTCCCATTTCAAGATGAAGAAAAATCATTAATTTTCTCATACACACGTGTTGGTGTCTGGGAGGAATCTTTCTCGAGCAGAAGTGCTCTATAAATATAAAATATGTAATTGACATCTCAATGACCCTATCATGATAAGCTATTGAGTAAAACTCTGCTCTTCCCAATCATCCTTTTTGGTGCAGAAAACATAAATTTTCATCAGCATTGAAAACGAGGTGCTTCTTAGGTACATCCATTCCGAAATCCGCCTGATGACCTTTTGATTTTGATGATAACAGCCTTGTTGTAATGACTCACATACATTTATATTGGAGTATTTAAAATGCTAGTGGAGATGAGACAAGCAATGTAAAGACTGAAATCAATGGGGCTGCCTATGCAGGTGCTCTGACTTAATTTGGGGTTATGTCAGCCTCTGTCTGCTGGAATAAGGGCTGGGATTATGCAGAAAGCAAGAAACCTACAAAGTTTTACTGACAAAGAAACACGAGTTTAATAAAAAGGGGATTTGCTTGATAAATTGTCCTCTTATCAGCAGTAAAATAGTTAGTGCTATCATTTTAAGGTGTTGCACGATCATTTTCAGGTTTTAAACAACTGTCTGAAAGTACTCTAATAAAAATGTAACTGATAATAAAAGGATGTTGCAGCAACTAAAAGGGAATTAAAATCATGCTTTCGTTGGTTCTGGGTTAAGGAACAATGGCAGGATTAGCAGGAAACTATTACGAAATTAATCTGATTAATGCCTTATAAATAATGAAGCTGTACTTAAAAGGGTCCACAAGCTTCACCATGTCGGAACGTGGATCCTACATATGATGCAAGATTAAAAAGCAGGATGCCATCCCTATTAACTAAGCAGCAATACCTGAATCCTCCCAAAAACCAAGAACAGGGAAAGGAAAAAATAAAAGGCACAGCGTGTCTGAAAAATGCACTGCCAGCAACTCCACCCTTGTTTACAATTGGTTTCAGAGGAAAGAGCAACAACACTTCATCCCCATGGCGCTCGCACTAAGGCCATGAACAAGGACACCTTCCACAGAGTGCCAGGGCATCTTTCTGAAGATTTGTTGTGGACAGTAAAATGTCTTCAGCTCCCAGATGGAGATGGCTGCACTACTTGCTGCCCAAATCCCAGCTATCTGAACTCGCTTTCTGAACAAACCTGGGCTTCCCACCATGGCCCATGCACCAGGCTGTGTAAGCCAGGCACAGGTAAGTTAATGGCAAAAAACATCAACCCAGACAAGGACAGAATTATGAAGATACGGTAAATGACAGTGATAGCAAAGAGAACAACTGTTAGACAAAATACAGTTATTGGCTGTGTTAAAAAAGAGAATGTGGAAATAGGCATTATTTCTATCTAGAATCTCCCACATAGGCAAAATGCAGTGCCAAAAGCTAAGAATAAAGCTGCAGGGGAAACTCACCTGATAATCCCTACAATACCTCTAATGATGTACTCAAAAAAGTGTTCTGCAAACAAGGAAATCGCCGATCAATGCGCCAAGGGCCGAGGTGCCAGCGTGGGCTCACCAGTCAGATCTACTGAAGCTACAGCACAGGGCCCAAAGATCGTAATATTTTAACATCAGATCTTTTAGAGTGCTGCTCTAAGTGTGCTTGAGAGGAAGCAGAGCCCTACAACAAGAAGCTGCCCTGAGTCAAACAAGGCAGAGCACGGTGTGCACTCTGCCTGTGGCACAATGTCCCGGCTGCCGTGCTGACTGAGCCAAACACCAACATGAGGAGGTGGGAGCACAGCGCCTGCTTTGCTGCTTCTTCTAAAATGCATGCATTTCATTACTTCCTTCTAAGGTATTGCTATTGGGCCAATCGAGAAAAGGGCAAAGATTTCATTTCAGAAAGTTTTGCAGGGTGAGAACTTGGCATTTCATGCTGCTTCTCTTCAACTCCAAATGTGGAGTTGATCAGGAGCTACAGAAGCTCCATTAAAGATGGTTAATGGAAGTTATGATCTAAACGTAAAATTGATTTTTGCTCTTGAAGTAAAACTCAAGCACTGCTCCTAAGGAAGTTAGCTAGGAATTCAAGGGAAAGCCACAACTGGAAAATACAGCAGTGAATGTGTTTCAGTGAACTACCAACAAAACCAATCTTCTTGTCACAACCACTATCTAGCAGGGAACGTGAAGCTGCTAAATTAAAATACTTCTTACCCAATGATCCAGCCCTTAAGCTAACATTAGAGAAATACAAGGGAACATATTAATTCTGTTCTCCATATCAGATTATTACTAGGTGACACTATCAGGAACTCATTATGGAAGCGAAATAAGTCTACAAAGTGATAATCACATTTGTTGAATATTGAAGGATAAGAGCTGGATCAGATCAGCCAGGCATGATCTCAGAAACTCAGAACATAGAAGTAACTCCTCCATGGAGCCAGCATCCAGCCCAGGCATTGCAGAGCACATCTAACATTGACCGGCTCCTTCCTGCTGGTTTAGCGAGGCACCAGAGGTGTCACATCCTGGGTCACCTGCATTACAGACAATGAAATCAGAAAAACAGTTTCACAGCATTATTCTGCCTTGCAGAATCAGTTCAGAACGCACGGCCCCATCGTGCTGTAGCGTCTGATTCTGATGTGGAACGTTTGACAAAACATTCTCAAAAAAGGGACCTGCTTGAATTTGAAACTTGCTACCAGCAGTAGAGTGAAGATACGTAAAACCTCATGTAAAGTGACGAAAAAGTCAAGTTTCTGAATGTATTTTCAATTGCATTACTGCTGCAATTGAGCAGTAATTCCTGCCCCTACAAGAACATTTTTCTAAGTGCTGACGTACCTTTGATCAATCCTAAATATGTAGATTGCTCTGCAAGTAATGCCTCCTATTTATTTCCATGGAAACTAAACAGATACAAAGAGCACCATAACTATCTAATGGAGAAAATTCTCAGCTACACAACACTATTTTTTAGCATGGTTGCCACCATCAGCTGTGCATTTCTGCCAGTGATTAAGCAGAGCTTGCATGCTGCACTCATAACCATCCGCATGGCTGTGCAGAACATGGCTTGTCTTTCACACTGCTGTCACCACTGCTGAAACCCACAGCCTCACTGTGCTCACATCCACTGTCTGGTCCCCATAAACGTTCAACAAGCGTAAATGAGAACCAATGGGTGCCATTTTTTTCTGCACGGAGGATTTCAGTGACACCTTTGCTCCACATGCTCTCCCATTTCAGATACCATTCTGTTGGACTGCCACTCTGCTGCCATCACTTGCATGGCAATAAACTGTAACAAAGCAATGGTGGGGAGGTTCGAGCTCTACTGTGACACCACCACCATGTGCCCCTGGTGTAGTGGGCCAACATAACACAGGAGGCATTACTTCTGGAGCAGCCCAAGCATGGTCCTTGGTAAATGCAAATAATTGCAAATAATGTACTTTTTTTTTTCCTTTTTCTTTTTTTAGATCTGCGTTAGATGGCATTAAACACATGCTGTATAATTCTGGATCTACTATATTTATATTGTATCACTGCAATTACCTGATGAGAGTTTTGCAAGATGGCTTGTAATTCTCTTTACAGCAGTAATTTAATGGAGTCAAAATAACAGAATAAGGAACAGAAAATAGAAGAACAGTATAAAAATGGCAATTTTGCTACGGGAAGTTGGGACTTGCCATTTCAAATTAGCAGAAACCATGAAGTGGGCATTACTGACAACGTGAATACAGTAATTGGGGCTGATTTCCTGGCACTCTGCCGGATTCTCTGATGAGTGCCTGCAAGTTAATTACAGCTCTCCTCGCAGAGTGGGGACACGCAGCAGTGACGCAGGGACACTGAGCACTCAGCCCCATGTTGGGGCACCGGGTGAGGGAGGCAGAACTCTGCTGCTCGTCCCATTCAGGGAAACCCATCTGGAAATTAGGAGTGACGGTGCACTGGGATGTCACAAATAAACAACCTGTGGGGCTGTGACACGGAAACAAGAATCTGTTCAACCAAAGGGTCATGGGCTTCACCCATTAAAACAAGCCACCTGCACCCAACACTCAGCAAGATTCTTATCATAACCTTTGCCTTTAACTAGTGAAGTTTAATTAATTTGGCAGAACTACATAACTCTTTTCTGAGCGATAACTAGCTGCCCTCCTGGGTTCCTTCTGCAATCATTTCCTTTGATTAACTTTATTGTATTTACTCAAATGAACACATGTATTTCATACATGTTACAACAAATTAGAAGAATTAAAAAGCAGCCTGCCAACTTAGGGAATGCACAAGTGAAACTTCTGAATTAAAGCAGACAGCATTATTAGCTGATTATTACATGGAGAGCGTTCTGAAGAAAGAACATGCCCTTTTCCTTTTTCATTTTGTATTACTAGTGATTACACGATATATCTTAAATTACAATTTGAGGTAAAACTATGATTAAAAATTATTTAAATATTGCACAACACGTTAATTGCTGTGGAATGTCTTCATCTTTGTTGCTGCTGTGATTGCAGGCAGTGCAGGGTCTCCACGTCTGGCCCCAAGTGCAGGCCCAGAGCACGTCGCATCATGGCGGCCACTGCGGCCTGGGGGATGGCAGGATGCGAGCAGCCACTGTGCATCCCCTGCTGGCCCCATGGCACTGCACCGAGGCAGGGATGTGGGGCAGCCCTCCCTTCCCACAGAGCTTTCTGGTATTAAAAAGGAAAAATGAGAAACAAGGGGACGATCAGCCCTTCCTCCATGCCAGCCCAGTGTCCTCATCACCAGAGCTCTTTGCAGGTGACCTCCTGGAGTGGGCATCCCCGTTAAAACATCATCACCCCATCCTTCAGTGAGAAGCTTGGTTTGACCAGCTGGCACTGCAAGACAATTCTTTCATGAGAAACATTCCTAAATTCCTCCACTAGTGGAATATTGCACTTCCAGCTTTGAGGCCAACAACAGGCTTACACATGATAAAACAGAGCTAACCCAGATTAAGGCAGTTGGTGAAATTTAGGAGTCCTGTTTAGACCTGCTTGCTTCAGTCAATGAGAAAAGCAAGAACTTCAGGCAACTTTCTGTAGTTGGGGTCAAATTAGGGGAAAGGAGAAGCTGCAATGTTGTCTAATTTTTTCAACGCAACCACAAGGAATCAGTCTCCCCAGATGAAGGGAGGACAGTGACTACACCCTTGCTGTAAGCCTAAAAATCATTTTAGCACAAGAATGCTTCTTATTTTGTTAAATCTGGATTAATCTGCAAGATCCAAGTCTTGAGATATGCATTAAAGGAGTGTATACACATAGCCCCACATAAGAGTAATTGAGCAGCCTGCCCATCTTTAAATAAATTACTTGCTTCCAAGAGTAGACACTGAGGGACATGGTTAGTGGGAATGGTGGTGATGGGTTGACAGTTGGACGAGGATCTTAGAGATCTTTTCCAACCTTAATGATTCTATGATGCAAAAACCACCCACAAGTCCTGGGAAAAGAATATGTGCCCATGCAGGATGAGACCACTTCCTTCACCAGCACTGCAGTGGGACCTGCTTACATCTCCCCAGTTGACGTGGCTGGGAGGAGCAGCAGATCTGTGTCCACGCGGCACTGAGAGCTCTCCTGGCCTCACTCGTGGTACCCAGGAGAGAAGGCACTGTGCTGCCCTGTGAGCTGTGGAGAATTACACCTTCCCATACATGAAAGCATATATTCAAAAGTGACACTGTTTTACAGAAGCACAGAATCGTTACGGTTGGAAAAGACCTTTAAGATCATCTCATCCAACCACATTCAGCACCTCCACCTGATCAATGACAAACTATGCTCCCATCTGTTCCGGGTTAAGGAAAGTGTTTCTACACTCAACGTTTTTCCAAATGTGAAAGTAATACCTTACCCTATTCCAACTGCTGATAAATTGAGCACACCATTTATGGCTTTAAATATGAAAGACGACAATGCACCGATGAAAGTAACAAACTTCCATCAGTCAACAAATAAAACAGCACAGATCTTATGGGGAGCGGCGGAGGGAACTGGGACGGTCCAGTCTGAGGAAGAGGAGGCTCAGGGAAGATCTCATTGCTCTCTACAGTGATGAGGTGGGGATTGGCCTCTGTTCCCAGGTAGCAGCAATAGGACGAGAGCTGATGGCCTCAAGTTGCCAGGGGAGGTTCAGGTTGGGTATTAGGAGAAATTTTTTCTCCAGCGTGGTGCTGCAGTGGCAGCTGTTCAGGGAGGTGATGGGGTCACCACCTCTGGAGGTGTTCCAGAACCGTGGAGATGTGGCACTGAGGGATGTGGGCAACGTTGGTGGTAGGTGTACAGCTGGACTGGATGATCTTAGAGGTCTTTTCCAACCTTGACAATTCTAAGTAGGTACCTTAAAGACTTACATCCCAAAACAAAAAGCAAGCTTCACATTCAGAACACTATAAATGATCAACCTCTGGAAATTTCCTTTGATTCTGTGTAGAAAACAATCTCTGACTTTTAGTGTTCTCATTAACTTAGCACAAACTACCTCCTAATTAGCTCATGCGCGAGAAATACAACAGAAAAGTGCAGTTGAATGTTTTAAGGCATGTGGATTTACTGATGACAAGGATGCAGATCCCTGCCAATCCATTCTAACTGGGAAGTGTTCGTCTGCAAAGCATTTTATCAATATTAAAGCAATACTGACTGCTATTGCACCTTAACACCACCTCACTCTGCCACTGTGTATAAAAATCTGGCGCCCATCCATGACTCCAGCAGAACACATAAAACTCGACAGATGTGTTTTTCAGACATGTTTTAAGAAAACTTTATACTGATTTGAAAAGAAATAATAATTCAAGTCCATCAATACAAGGAGGCAAATATTGGAAATGTACCATTTCCCCCTGCAATGCATTTGTAAGGGAAAGATCCAGAATTCTGATCTCACTGGCCAAGAAACAGAGCAGCACTGCACCTCATTTAATCCCTTTCTTTCAATTCTCATCTCCCCTTCTGCTCTTGTATGCTAAAGGAGAACCTAGAAACATTCCAGCGCACGCCTGCCACCTCTGCACCACACAACGCGTGTATCCTCAGCAAAACCACTGAGCAAAACCACTGCGGCACTTGAGAACCTGGAAAACTATTCAAGATATTTTTAGAGTATTGATAAGTGAATAATCTTTGGTTTAAAGAATTCCCATTAAGGAGCGATTGTTTTCCTTTCTGGGAATTAGCTGGTACCAGCCGAGGGACTCCACCCAGCAGCTCTGGGAGTTGTCTTTTCTTACTTAGTCACTCCGCACTGGAAAACCTCCAGCCAAAGATCCCAACTGCAAAGACCCTGCTTTTAACAAGATAAATGTTGTGACTTTGAGCCGCTGAGCACCTTTTTTTCTACTCACCTACTGACATTATGGCTAATATTTCCTTTTTTTCATCTAATAAGAGTCACTTCATTCCCAGAAATAGCTCTCCCTCATAGATTTACATACCTTCCCTCTTACTTTCACTATAGAATGTTAAGCTTATAAGCTGCCATGTATTGAAGATCAAACATGAGTGCTCTTTGCACTTGATTTTTTATCCCTCTAATATCACCTTGCTGCAGCATCACTTCTGATCGTGCACCACTGCATAAAACCATACAACCAAAAGAGAATTTGCTGCTAAATATGAAGATGGGAGGAAAGGGGACAGAAGCAGCGTGGCACTGCCCACAAATGCATCTATCTGCCGTTTAGAAACTATCCAACTTCACTGACATAAAGAAGTGAATCTTTTAGCTTTCAGAAACTGACAACAGAGGAGCAAATGTGCAAATTTTACTAACAGGCACTCTACACACAGTATCAGTGTATGATATCTGATATTGTGATAATTGAATTAACACCGAGGACATTTCAAGCCCTGTGTATTTGTTTACCAGTTATCCTTCCATTATCTTCTACAGTCAACAAACGTAGCAGTTCAGTGTTCCACATTTTCATTAATTCCAATGTTTAATTCTAATTCCTGGCACAAATTCTGAAAGATCAGACTGAGGAACATCAAAGCATGGAACACACAAGGTTCTACAAATACAACATAACCGACAACATAAATCTTTCCATCAGGCTGGGTCATTGGAATGCTCACTGCCAATTCCATCCTTGGAGAGCACGGAAAAGTTACTGCATTGGTAAAATCAAACTGTTCGTTTCAGTGGAAATATTTCTCAACAGCAGAGATGTGGCAGATTTTATATAACATCATTTACATCTGATTGTGTTGCACTCCCAACATTTTTAATCCTGCATGGTAAAACACAACTTCTTATGAAAGGGGCAACCAATGCCAAACTTCAATTATAGACCTTTGCATTTGGCAGCAGCAAGTCGGGACTTGTGAGCCATTTTCTGCTCCTTCAAATCACCCTGCCTGCTAAAAGGAGGAAACAAATCTAGAGATGTTATTAGCACTCAAGTACCTGCTTATCCTTAAAAGCTGCAAATGATGCCACATCTAAGCACTTAGCATTTGCATGTATTGACAAGGAAAAAAACACTTTTCCATCCTTTTTTATAGAACTGAAACCAAAATAAAACAAACGAGAGAACAGCAGTTACTGGGAACTATCAAATTGGTGAGCATTAACATTGTAAGTTGTATTTTTCCACATCTGTACATTGTATGGGCTCATAATTTTAGGCATAAAGTAGTGGTGAACTGTTAATTAAGAAAAAAAGTCAGCCTGATTTGGAAATATAAGAACACAGCCAGCGATGCCTCCCAAGTGCCCCAAAACAGACTTCCTGTCTTCAATGTATTCTGGATCAGAGTGGCTTGGGGTGAAAGGGACTCAAGTGAAGCATGAAGACATCATACAAAACCACTTTACCACACACTGTGCTCAGAAACCTGAGTGTCCAAGAGTTTAATATGTGATCACTGTCATCATAAGGACTTTTGGAAAAGTTACCAGATTTCATTACTCCACGTGAAGACAGCCAGTCTGTTTTTGAAGTCATACAATGAATGTATCACCAGCTACCAAAAAGATAACACAACATTCATAGCCACCGAAAGCTTTTGTTTTGAGCAGCAGCCCGACTGCATGCACTTTGCCCACTAATCTGTCTCCCCAAAATATTTCTGATATTTCAAAAGCTCACAGGCAAAAACATGTTGTGTCTCTTTCCTCTGTTATCAGGAATAGTAATATCAAGGAATGCAGACATCTTTCTTCCTTGCTCTGAAACTACACTGACTTGGAGAACAGCACAGCAATACTTAGTTTTGGACAAGCAGCAGGTTTTAACAGTCAAAAGCTCTCTAAAACATATGTTCTAAACATACGAGTTAGAACTCACGTAAATTAATACCTACTAGAAGCTGTTTTCCCAGTCCTCACTTAAGTACACGTCTAAAGTCGTGCTCATAGAGAAACTGAAGCAGGTAATATGAACTCACAGGTTACTTTCCTTAGGAAAGAATCTTGACGGTTAGGGTTGTTGTGGGCATTTTAGAACAAATTGCCACCTGTGGGAGATTGGCAAGAAGTATCCTCCACAAAAGGCAGTGGTGGCAGAGACTGAGGGGCTGAGCATCCCTGTAGATGTCCCTGGTCACTGTGGGGAGCCAGACGTGACCTTTTATGGGCTCTTCCAACTCAAAGGATTCTGTGATTCTGGACTCACACAAACCCCTACACTCCTTTGCTGCTGACAAAGAACAAGGCTCTTGCACCAGCGAACCACAGCTTTAAGTCTAAAGATGATCTTTTATTGGGGAACGATGTTAACATGCAGTAGAGCCTGCCTTTATATGCCACTATGAGGTGGGGAAGAAGTCCTCAAAGCATTACTGAGCAGAGGGAATTGCTATTAAAAATGCTACTTAGACAGATGGGCACCTGTGGAAGCCTGCTCCACAGCCTCATCAAACTCATTAAAACTATCTTTAAGTCCTGGGCTTGGGAGCATAATCCCTTTAAGAAACCTGCAGATTAGGCAGCGAGAATAAAGGTAAAGTGGGAACAGAGCTGAAAAATACATGATACCCCGTGCAGCCCCCACGTCTTTGGGCATCCCCATCACCGCACTGCTGCACACTGTCTCCCCACTGCCAATAAAAAATAATGAGTTGCAAAGGCTGCGTGATGGGGGAATCGCACGGGTTGCTCTGCAGAAGGCAGGGCAGCCCTGTCCTGCGTGGGGCATCCTGCTGGGGCGGCCTCGGCGCGGCGATGTGTGCAGTGCTGTGTCCTCAGCAGCCCTGTGCCCTGCTGGCACTGCCCAAGGGCTGCAGGAACAGCCGCAGCGCTGACTGCTGCCCCTGAAAGTCATCTGTTGGGCAAGCAGGGCCGCACCGCTCCTTGGATGGGCCACCAGGAGGCCGGAGAGGGAGATTCCCAGCACGGCGACTGGACAAAACGCAGACATGGAACGAGATGGTTCCCTGCAGGGTCAAAACAGAAAACCTGACTCTGATTAGGCTGCATTACCAGATAGAAGCAGGATCTCAATAATTTACAGCCAGAGATGGGACAAGCGTCCATTAACATTAGTGTCTACGGATGCTCACTTTCTTTTGTCCCACATACTGAAGGCCTCTGAGACCAAGGCTGGCCCTGTGTCTCTCTCTTCCTGGCTCTCCACAACCCTTTCTCCCAGGCATAAGAGAAGCATTCCTTTTCAACATCTCATGCCTCCAGATGGGAGGTAAGGAAGGAGGAGGAAGAAGGCAAGGCAATTTGAAGTGAATCCAGACCAAGTAAACAGTCTCTAATGGCATCCAGTACCTTAAATGCAGGGTGATTTTGAAGAGATGATCCAAACCGTAGGAATGCATCAGAGCTGTATGCTCTTCAGTAGCTCTTACATTTGGGAACAAAGGAGCCTGATTTATTTATTTTTTTAATCACAGCCTTCCAGTATCAGCAGTCTTGTGAACTTGAAGCCAAACAAAAATGAAGCATTAAGTACTAACACATGAAGATAATGAACTAGATCAATCATTACAGAAAACTGGGTCTCATCATACTAAGGTGTCTAAACCTCTGTAAATGTGATCCTGCCCTTTCTTCCTTCAGAAGGCAACCAAGACTGAGGAAGCTGTTTGTGCCCCTTCCACCACCGCAGTGCACGTCCCACTTCAGGACCTCTTTTCTCCCATAAATGATGTCCTCAAGCACTGGGACTCATCTGACAAACTCATCCTGTGTGACTGTCCCCAGCTTCAAAGACCCCATTGCAACACGTTTATTGACAAGCCAGAGTCCAAGCAGCGTCCAGCAGAAAGACAAGAATCAGAGCATTCATGTCCAAGACCGGATTTTTTAAAACCAGTATAACTTCTATATTGAAGTTACCTGCGCTCCTGCTCCCAGTGAAAAAGGCAAGGCAGCACTGAGTGACCTTCCTCATCAAGCCCAGGGATGGACACAGCATCCTGCGCCAGGGATAACGTCGTGATCCCACTGGGATGAACTGGGACCATCAGCAGCTTTGCCTTTCCCTCAAGGCTTCCATGGGAAGGAGGAAGGTGAGCACACGAAGCTGCCAGCCACTCCTGCAGCTGAGTAGCACCAGCCACCCAAGAGGTGGTTGCACGGTTTTGTACACATAAAGCTTGTAAAGCACTTTAGGAAGCTGCAGGATGAAAAGGACTATATAAACGCGAGATATTATTATTATTAAACCAGTGATCTGACAAGAAGAGACAGCTTTTCAAATCCGTACAACAGCTTGAGCTGAAGAGATCAGGGAGTCTAATTTGAAAAAATAATAATTTGAAATGAATCTGAGGATTAGAAGTGGCAGCTCTTTTGTGGATTCTCCATGGCAGGTAAATTTAGTAGGCTACTTTAATTTTGCTTCGTTTTAACTCCTGGCAATGTCCTGTGCATTGAATCTGACAGAGAGACAGAGTGTTTGAAGCTGCCGTGGCTACGTTTTAGTCTCCCCATTTTACAATCAGTGTTTGAATCTGCTGCTACAACTCTGGGTACGGAGATCAGAGGCTTATCAAAGAGGCATCCATTTCAAAGACAAGCAGCAGCTTTGACTTCATTCCTTCAGTGCTTAAAATTCCTGAAAAAGCAGATGAGCACACCACAAAACAGGTCGGAAAGAAATCTCTCTCTCGGCTGTAAACCTATTTTAGTATTAATTTTTTAAGGATCTATTTTGGTCTCATGTAAAACGTGTGTGCTTAGCAGAGATAATCCTCTCAACAGGTGAGCTTAATATATTCCTCTTCCTGTAACTGCAAGTACATTTTAAACTGGCTTACTGCTTTATCAAGCATTAATTGAACAACTACTTCAACCAGTTACCTGATTTTTTGGACTAAAAATGTCTTCCTAACAAAGCATCACTTCATTTCTTTTATTGGTGCCCTTATTTTCACTGCATGGATGAACCAGGCACACCGCAGGCACAAGATGTGCTGCCTGCAGGAAGTGCTGGCTTTAAAGGCGCGCTGCTCTCTGGGACTGCTGCATGCTGATGGCCACGCTCAACCTTTGACTTCCACTGAATCTCAGCATTCTGAGGGCTGGCAGCATCAGGACCTCACCAGCATGGCAACATATCCTAGGGAACCTGCCAGGAGTTGGATTTGATGATCACTAGATGTCCCTTCCAATGCCTATGATTCTGTGACAAGACTCAGGTCTTTGCGGCTTCAAGTGGCAGCAGGGGAAGTTCAGGTTGGGTATTAGGAACAGTTTCTTTGCCAAAAGAGTGGTGATGCAGTGGCACAGCTGCACAGGGAGGTGGGGGGGAACCATCCCTGGAGGTGTTCAAGGACTGCAGAGATGTGGCGCTGAGGGATGTGGCACTGGGCACTGTAAGGTGGGTTGGGGTTGGATCTGGGGATCCAAGAGGTCTTTGCCAACCACAATGATTCTATGACCACTTCTGACACACGGGGCTGAGGAGTCCCGACACATTCAGGCACTGTAGGGTTGGCACTACACGATCTTTAAGGTCCATTCCAACCCAGCACACTCACCTGGCACCACTCTGCAAACCCCAGACATGGGCAGAGCACAGATCTGCTGCAGCTTCCCAGAACTTTCTTTTGGAAAGTCAATGTATGTTTGAGAAATAAATAACCACCTCCACGCTTAAAAATGCAGAAATATCACCATAAATAAGCATTAGTGCTTCACAAATGGTGAAACCACAATTTTATGGTTTTAAACAGAGACAAGGTGGAATCGTGAATGGTAGCAATGTATTTCAGATGAAAGCTTTCAAGCAGATGAGAAATACTAACAGCAGTTGGAACCTGAGTAACTACAGTTGCATTAAATTATTCCATCTGCAAGTCCATTAAAATTTTTTAATGGTTTTGTATGGCTTTTATATTTATTGGGTGGGTTTACTCCTGTGTGAGTCATACATATTTATTGCCAGGGTCCAGATAATGGTTATTAATAAAACTCCTTTTATTTGCATACTGTCTTGAAACTGGTCTAAATATTTACAGCCTGACTATAAAATAAAAGAATCCTCCAAAATTCTCAATATTGTGGCTTTACTTTCTGTACATTTTCATCTTTTTTACTCCTTCCTCCAAAAATGGGGAAAAAAAGAACAACCTGGAAAATGCATTTTGCTTCTCAAAAGCCTGAAAGACACCACTTCTTTCAAAGGATTAAAGCACAATTTTTTGTTGAGGAAGTAAGAGATCCCAAACTGAAGGCAGCCTAGTCTCTATAATTAAGAAAACACGTATATTACTGCACATAATTATGAACAGTAACAAAAGCTCAGTATTAAAGCGGGTCCACTGAATCTCTGGAACTGTGCCTGCCAACTAAAACACCTACTATGAATTTAGTAATGGGTTATGCAAACATAAATTACAAGGCCAGACATTTTAAAAGGAAAAAAAAGTTGATTTATTGTCACATTGGAGACACGGCGGGATAGAAGCACAATTTCATTTTTCCATATATTCATCAACACTGCAGATGTGTTAATGCAAAAAGAATTCTAAAATAAAAACGACTCTCCACTGCTCTAATTCTTCTATGTCATTTAAGTTACTTAAAAATGGTTACCAGGAAGCCTTTAAAAAAAGAAAGAAGAAAAAAAAAAAAGAAAAACATGCTACAAGAATGTGGATGCCGACAGGTTTAAGAGAATTTTACCAACATTTCTCCTCTTCAGCATTTGCTATCCAAAATCTGACCCTACAAAAGAGCAACTGTGCAGGAAGTTTGTTGTCTTCTTGTTTGTTTTTTAAAGAGAAATGCTCACAGCTCTGCACTGCAGTCACTTCGTTAGTGAGCATTTTCCCTCAATGCATTAATCGTTTCTGCTCTTGTTTCAAGTAGATCCAACTTTTCACTTATCCACTGTCAGAGCAATGAAAAGAATCCCTCATTACTGGCAACTGTTATTAAAAGTTATTCACGACAACATAATAATTTTAATGAGAACAACATGTGCCTTTAATTACACCTGAGTGACTTTGAGGTGGTCCAGTGGATGAACTGGAGGAGATTTACAGAACATTTGCTCACAAAGTTAAAGTACTGATGGAAGACGTTTAATTATTTCTTCTGGTAAGCACACACAGGAAGGAAGAGCGTGTTCAGATGCTGAGTCTTGAAAATAAGTCCACCTACTGCTCACAAGGTCTGAGTGAATTTAGGTAGTGAACTTCAGAATTGCTTTGGAAGCATTCAGCCTTATCGCTGTGGGATCGGCATCTACCTACCCAGTTTCACACTTACCTTTATAAACAGAGGGCTGGAGCACCTCTCCTATGAAGAAAGGTTGAGGGAACTGGGCTCGTTTAGCTTGGAGAAGAGAAGGTTCCAGGGAGACCTCATTGTGGACTGCCAGTATTTGAATGGAGGATATAAGCAGGAGGGGGAATGGCTGTTTACGAGTGTGGACAGTGATAGGACAAGGGGGAACGGTTTTAAACTGAGACAGGGCAGGTCTAGGTTAGTTATGAGGAGGAAGTTTTTCCCCCAGAGGGTGGTGAGGCATTGGAACAGGCTGCCCAGAGACGCTGTGGATGCCCCATCCCTGGAGGCCAGGCTGGATGTGGCTCTGGGCAGCCTGGGCTGGTGGCTGGTGACCTGCACATAGCAGGGGGTTGGAACTGGACGGTCATTGCACCCCTTTTCAACCCAGGCCATTCTATGAAATAGCACAGCACAGAACACAGCAGCAGCTGCCTGTAGGTACATATCCCTCGTTCCTCTCTTCTGCAATGCAAAATACAGCACTCCTAGCATTACTGAGATCCAATACCTGCAGTAGGTATTGGAACAACTGATGCTGCTAGAAGAAAAATGCGTTCAGCTGTCAAGCATGTTAACCAGAAAAGTGCTTAAACAGAATAAATTGAAGTCACCACGAGCAAGTGGCTTCGGAGTAATTAATTACTTGAACCACATTAACACATTCAGTTCAATCAGATGGGCCACCTTCTTGAATGTTTTTGGAACTCCTTAATAAAGCCATCACCCATAGATCTCCAGCTTTATCCAAAGACTCTCGAGGTAAATATATTGAAAATTGATTATGCTGAAGGTATCTGTCCATGTTCTAGACCTGGGAGGTAATCCCTACTTCTCTGTTCTTATTATCTTGTCTCTTTACAGAAGGACATGGCAGTGTTTTACATCAGCAAGTGAGATATTTTAACATTCTGCTAAGGTTTTAAATATGTGAGGAATCTTAAAAACACAGAACAATTTTATGATAGAATAGAAAGAACACTGATAATGATGTCTGAGTCACACAGAATAGAAAAAAAAAGACTCTTTTTGAACAAACTGCTTATCTGCAAATTCATTTCGTCCTAACACCAATCTCTCCAAAGTCATGGGGAGGGTAAAGAAGAGGTGAACTTATGCTCCCACATTTTCTCGTGCACTAATTTTCAAGTAATAAGTACGGAAGGACATCTAAAGCTGGTTCTTTTCATGGCCTGCCGTGCACTGAGTTGTCTAGTTTCACACTGCACTGAGCTGTGCTGTGGCACAGCACCGTGCCCTGCTCCAAACACAGCCATCCCAGGGCTCCCTGGGGAAGGGGAGGAGGGCCATCCCCCCACTGAGCAATCTCACGAGCACAGGGAATGCAAATCAAAGCTGTTTTTAACAGCAGAAAGAAGAGGAGAAGAACCCAGCTCTAGATGGCAGCAAATCAATATCCACCCCTGCACGCAGCCTGGCGCTGTGCGTCTGCAGGAGCTGTGCTAAGCAGGGGATGCCTCTCACCGTGCTGCACAGCAGACCTGAGCTGACCATGCAGAGCTGCCAGGATCCCACCACACTTCCCTACCTGCAATTAGAATGTCACTCCTCTCGTTCCAGTTATTTTTGTCTTTCTTTTCTTTAAGCTTCGTTTGATTATCTTTTGCTGCACACCGGCTAATTCGATAGAATGCCAGAACCAAACTCCAGAACCAATGGAGACTTTAAGAACTCTGGCAGGTTGGATTTTCTAAAACGGAGCCCTCGTTTAATAATAACTGAGCTCCCCTCCTTTAATTACAGCTGCCATTGGAATGCCATCTCTGTAAAACAAACGTGGGTCTTACAAACATGCACCAACTTCATACATCATCTCAAGAATAAATCATAAATAATGCATAGAGGGGGCTGGATCACACACAGGAGCAGGACGGGTCGGGTGAGGGAAGCTCAGGGTGTTTGATTTCTGGCATCTTTCAATATTCCATTTCGCAGGGCATTTAAAAGCTCTGCTTTGAAAACACCCTTCTGCTGTCCGTGCTTACAGGTTCCCCTGTGTCCTTCCCTAACTGCTGATCCAATCTTTAATCTGCTTTGCGAAACACAGCTGCCCATTTGAGCATTTTAAGGTAATCTTGGCTTTCCAAATCTCACAGACAGAGCACATTTGCAGCCCAGGAACAACATTGAAGGGCAACAAAAGCAAGGAAACCCCAGCTCAGCTTCCCCCCAGGAAAAGACTAAAGTGACCAAAGCCATGAGCTGCAAGGGGAGGGCGATGGCCCCTGGGATGTGGACCCTCCATTTTACCATCCCTGTTGCAGGTGAGATTGGCAACAGTCAGTATAGCTCAGCAATTCGATGGTTTAGATGGCTAAATCAGACACATTTAATTGTCTTCTGTTACAATCAGAATTAAAAAGTGGCCAAAAGTGTTTGTTCAAGTGTTGGCACTCATATAAGCAGTGCCAGCCAACCTCACAACCTCCCCTCGTCCAGCTGTGTGCACAGCAGAGCCCATCCTCACCCAGCCTTCCAGGAGTCCTGACTACTGCTCCTCAGGTCTGAAACTGGACAGGAATCCACTTCATGTCACAGACACACCATCAGCCAGAGCTCATTAGACACTGAGAGCTGCAGACACACCTAAGCACAATACAACTCACTGCACTAAATAACCTGCTGTGCAAAGAATAAACAACAGGCACGCTGTAATGCATCGTTCTCCTCACTGAAACACATCTTGCTTTGGGAATCAAACTCAAAATGCAGCTACATAATGACTGTGGATTGACAACTAAGTTAATAATACACTAGAAAACTTCATAATGTTTATTAGTCTTCTGGACTAAAGCTTTTTTTTTTTTTCCAGACATTTGGAAACAGAGGACACAGAAAAGAATACAGAGTTATAAATTAAACAGCTTTAAATACCATTGTCTTCCTTCCCCACAAGCCCTTAACAACTTACTTATTTACTTATTTGGGTGTTTTTCACTATTGCTGCTAACAAGATTTAAAATCTGCACTGCTCTATGTGCTAGATCAGCTTTCAAAAGACCAGAACAGTAGAAAGGTAAGCAAAAAGTGGTTGCTCAAGCAGGCACGTGGGTAGAACCCAAGGCGAAACTACCAATCAGCATTTCAAAGTATCTTCACTTGGCTCCAAAAACCATTAATCTGTGCCACCAGAATTATTTGAGATCCTTCAAATCTCAGACTGTCCCTCCAACACTCGTGTCTTCACACCAAATCAGCACATGAGGACATGGTGAATTAGACCAAGAGCCTCACAATACATGAATATTGCAGTTGCTCACAACAGGGTGATGCAGGGTGGTGGCTCATGTGACAGATCTGGGGTTGCCTTCCAAGTGACAGTCACATAACATCAGTGATTCCAGTAATCTCTTGTCAGCATTCCACGGTAGCTGCTTGAGATGGAACAACAGAGGTGGAACAAACAGAGATGGAACAAACAGAGATGAACATACCCCAAAGCATCTGCGATAAGAGGGCCTGACACAGGCTCCTCAAGGCTGCGATGGGTAACAAGTGTTTCTGAAATGACAAACTTTCTTGAAGTTTCTGCATGTAATGACCACCCCTCCATCTGCTATGCACCACGAAATGCTGCCTCCTAGATTTATGTCCAAATTTGCCAACTCAGAAACGGTATTCTAATACTCTGCAATACAGAGCCCTGCAGTTGTTCCTATGTGCATGAAAATATTACTACGTTTCTTCTGCAATGTGATAATTTGCAAAGAAGGCAGAAATAATCCCAAAGATCTGTCACAATCTTTTCGAGTCTTCCAAAACAGCAGCATAAACATCCTCAACTTCATTAGTAGTTTTTAAAGTCCTTTTCTGTTATGCAGGAGATTGCTTATGGCAGACACTGTGGAAAGTCTAGAGGACACCTCAGACAGCAATGGATAGGAAACTCAAGGCAAACGACATTTGTTTCCTGATTTATGGTGGGAACAGCAACAGCTGAGGGCAAGAGATGCTGCAGCAAACCAAACCACTGCTGCACCAGCGGGGATATATCCAGAATGAGCAATGAAAATGGAAAGCAGGACTCTGGAGCAGGTTGTGACACTCAGCGATTCCATCCACATTCTTCATAGGAAGAAAGACGTTACTTCATCTTGGAAATTTTAATTAAGCTGCATACTGACTAATTTATTCAAAGAACAGTTCTGCAAGCAAGCAAGTTTTCTACTAGGGTTCTCTTTGTTATTAAAATAGTATGCTTGAAGTTCAGTAACATGAATGGGTCAGCTGGGAAATGCCAGTGGCTTCCTGTCCACCACAGGGAAAGGTTTTATCATATGGCGCAAGTTTTTTGATGAAGCTGAAGTTTTAAAAAAAAAATCAGGTCAAGGTGTCATAACCTTGCCTTCCATCATCCTCCAGCCCTCCAAAATGGTCTAAGCTTGGAGTATTACTCAGCATTATTCCTTATGGGGAGGACAGAAAACAGCTGAAGATAAACACAGCAGTGCTTTTGTGGGGAGGAATGCTGATGAATTCTTCCAGCGAGGACAGCAGAGCACTGTCTCACTTATTCTGGAGGAAATGCCCATACCTACCACTGCAGCCACCTTGAATGGGACAGGGAGACCCTGCTCAGCTGAGCAACACCTGCATATCTGTCTGGTAGAGCTGCTCAGTTCAGAGACTTTTTTTTAGTTTTTTGATCCCGTTTTCATTTTTTAATTCTGTCAAAGAAGAGGAGTCAGATGTTGGGAAATGAAGCTGCAGAAAGAACGCCGCAACAGAGGGGAAAGAAAAGAAAGAATATCAGCAGTCCATGCTAGGAGTCCCAGGGCACTGGATAAAGATGTGGAATCTAGCACAGATCCAAACTCCCCGAAGTGTCAGGGATGTTCAGAGCCATCGTTTTGTATCTTGTCTGTGAATGAATGAAACCCTTCCACTCCCTTCCAAAATCACAGAATCACAGAATCGTAGGGGTTGGAAGGGACCTCCAGAGATCATCGAGTCCAACCCCCTGCCAAAGCAGGTTCCCTACACCAGGTCACACAAGTCGGTGTCCAGGCAGGTCTTGAACATCTCCAGAGAAGGAGACTCCCCCACCTCCCTGGGCAGCCTGTTCCAGTGCTCCGTCACCTCACCTAAAGAAGTTCTTGCACACATTGGTGCAGAACTTCCTGTGCTGCAGTTTCTGGCCGTTTCCCCTTGTCCTGTCTCCACATGCTGCTGAAAACAGTCTGGCCTCACCACTCTGCCCCCCCACACCTCAGATATTTATAGACCTGGATCAGGTCCCCTCTCAGTCTTCTCAAGGCTGAACAGACCCAGTTCACTCAGCCTTTCCTCATAGGAGAGATGCTCCAGGCCCTTCACCATCTTTGTGGTCCTCCGCTGGACTCTTTCCAAGAGATCCTTGTCTTTTTTGTTCTGGGGAGCCCAGAACTGGACGCAGTGCTCCAGATGAGGCCTCAGCAGGGCAGAGTACAGGGGGAGGATCACCTCCCTCGACCTGCTGGCCGCGCTCTTTTCAGTGCACCCCAGGATGCCACTGGTCCTTTTGGCCACAAGGGCATAGAATCATAGAATGGCCTGGGTTTAAAAGGACCACAATGACCACCTGGTTTCAACCCCCCTGCTAAGTGCAGGGTCACCAACTATCAGACCAGGCTGCCCAGAGCCACATCCAGCCTGCCCTGAATGCCTCCAGGGATGGGGCATCCACAGCATCTCTGGGCAGCCTGTTCCAGTGTGTCACCACCCTCTGTGTGAAAAATACTATGTGGAAGGCTACGTAACTATACTTTGTAAAAGTGTTTTTAAAACTTTACCATGAAATGATTTAGCAGCAGAAGGCGTTCACCTTGTTTTGTTAACAGAACTGAACTAATAGCAAATCATTTTTTCTCTGTATCTCCTGAAGTGACTACAGATAGCACAGCTTTTTCCTCCACCCATCAATTCCCACTGAGTGACCACAGCCCTCTCACAAAGTGCAGTGCTGGATTTTTTCCCTGCCAGTAACCTGCTCTGCAAAAACAAAACTGGCCTCAAGAAATCACCCTGAGATGAATCCATGAGTTTGCTATCCCTCAGGAGCCAGCAGCTGTAGCCCCAGCCTGCAGTTCTCCTTACAGGAAAAAAAGGAAGGAAGCAGGAAACTCAAATAAGTTTTGGAGAATGAACTTAAGCTTCTAGCAAACAATTCAAAAAATGTGGCCCCAGATATCCGTTTATTTTCTGGATTTTGTATAGTTTCCTATACCTTCATATTCTTTTACCTCTCTCCATCCCCAATAGACCGTTCTTCTCTGCAAGGGGAATAAACTGATTCCTGATTGGTATCTAGAGAGAACCAACACTTGTGTACCAGCCCAAATTGATGGCAAACTTCTTTGCAAAAGAAGCAAACAGGACGAAGCAAAAAATGCCCTACGCACTGCTACGCATTCAATACAGAAAATGAGTTTTATCTATCTAATACACAACCATGCACGTGTGTGCACAGACATGTACTGCACATGCTATCATAGTCACGGAAGAGTTTGAAAACCATCCTCTCCATTCAAGCAGCACTCAGCTCTCCAGGCTTGGCCCAGCACCATTCCAACACCCTTCGCACACCACCTGGGAGCAACGCACGGCCGTGCTGCAGAGCTGTGCCCGGAGCTCAGTGCTGACCTTGTTGCATTTCCAGTGAAATCAACAACTGAACTTTGTTTGATTTCTGGTGGAAAAATGAGCATCTTTGAAGTCGTGCCCTTGATGTAGATTTATTTAGGCAGCAAAACATCACTTGCTACACCCAAGCGCTAAGAGAATTCGGTTTAACTGAAGAACCTTTTGTTTTTTTGCAGTTCTCCAGGTTTTAGATTACGACAAAATTTAGAGCGAGCCTGACTGAAGGCTGATGCTCAGACTTGCTCTGAGAAGTCAGCTCCTATTTCAGTACAACACAAAGCAGTCTCAGCAGAGAACATCACGAGAACAAAACATTAAGAAAAGAGCCCTAGATACACCTCAGCTCCTTACCTCTGGAGTGTTCTTCTTGAACTCCCGACTTTGCTCGATAAGTTTCTTCCTGGACTGCTCGCTTTCATCTTGCCGGTTGGCCAATATTGTTGCTGTGGCATCGAGTTCTCTCTGTCAAGAAAAAGAGCAAAAAAAAAGGGGGCTACAGTTAGAGTTCAGTTTATTACAGAAAAATAACATCATGTGTGCGTCCATCACACGGTCTGGAATAGCGAGGCGGCTGAGCTTCAGGGCAGTACAGAACAAAGCATCATGCTTCCACAAAATGGGCTCCCAAATTAAGTCCAACAAAGGTCTACAACCTTTTCAATTCTATCTTGCAGCCAAAATATCACTGTTTTCCTCAAAAGCATTCATGCCTCTACCACAACATTACTCACAACAGCAGCAGCGTGCAGCACTCACACCCTAATTGCCCAAATTCAGGGAACATTACCAATCTTCAACACATCGGGTTTATTTCTTGTCTGCAGACACTGGATTTTCCCTTTGTGAGCTTTTTGGTGAAAAAAGTTACGACTAACTCACCCATTGGCCAACCCTACACTTCAGCCTGCGGTTACGCTTCAGTCACTCTTAATGCCAAGTGACAATATATACAGTACTATGCTGCCATCACAATTCTTTCTTCCACTTAAATCTCTCCTTATTTGAATGTAGAATTTTCTTTTCCTACCACTGGAATCTGTTCTTCTAAAATTATTAGGAGATATCCCTCCACTCCTCCCGTCTCCTTTCCCAGAGATATATATAAATATACTTGAGCACCTGATGGAGCTGCGAGTATCCCTGTTCATCAAGGGCCTTTAAGGTCCCTTCCAACTCAACGATCCTATGACATATATTCACATCATCCAAGTTCTCTCCCCACCAGTTCCTTTGCTCAGGACTCTGCTTCCAGAATGCCACTGCACTGATCCAGACTCGACTGAACGTGTCACCTCTCAATGCATAAACCAACAGCACAATCTGCCCTGTCTGTCTGTCCCCTTCTTGCAATATTACCACATAACACCAAAAAAAAAACAAAAAAAAATCTAAATCCTCCACTCAGCTACAGACTCCATTCCCAAATAACTCGGAGTAAAGGACTGCAGTAAAAATAAAGCAGATGTTGTTAATTTTAGACGGTTGGTTACTATTCGTGGGGGCTGAATGCTGGCACCTTCAGCAACGGGATGGAGATGTGTTCCATGCGACCCCACAGCCTGACCTCTGGAGGGAAGAAGTCCTTCCTGCAGCCTCCAGCTCAAAAGAATCAACTTTTTTCCCCTTTAAGTCTTTTTTTTTTTTTTTCTTTTCTATGTATATGGACCACAGTTATCTTAATCCTTGAAAATAAGCTAAATATGACAAATGGATTTGAAGCTAGGCAGCACGCTGGAGCCAGTGACCTAAATATCGTCACTGCAAGGCTTTAAAAACACCATATTTCTGACTTTGAGGAAAAAAAAAATAGGGCAATATGTCCACCAGATCTTGGTTTGGAATTCTGTAACATATGTGAAATCTATTGCAGAAAAGTGGGAAATACTTAACAGTTGGATAAACCACATTTGAAATTCATCCCAGCTAAGTTTATGCAAGAAAAAAGAGCAACAGAAACCAATGTGGTTAAGCAGTACTATAAAGAGCAATATAACGGCTAAGCAGAAGGCTTTTAAAAAATATAAACAATCTGGTACGGCCAGCAACTTGGAAAACTATATTTAAAAAGGAAGCCCACATTTAAAGCAAAGCAAAGCAAACACTAATTGTGAAGCACGAGGGAATTTCAGCAGACCAAGGAATTCAGTGCTCGTTTTACAGTACAGAGGGCTAGCGAGGAACTCTACAAATGGACAAGTGGGATTCAGAGACCCACGCTTCCAGGTTTGGAGACAAGAGCAGTGTGAATATCTAGCCCTGGATGTGAGACCTGATATATAAAAAGATATTATGTTTTCAAGCTCCATCATGGTTAACAAGCCCTAAATCAATATTACTTGACAAATATCCTCATTTTTGCTTCCTTGCTTGATCTCAACCACGTACTCTACAAGTCTCATTTTTTCAGTGTAAATAACAGAGGATTGCAACCCACGTGCACCACTGGACATTTCCCACACTTTGTGACAATCTTATGAGATATCCCAGTTATTGCACAAATTCAACACGGCCCATGCCTTATTTCTGCAACCACGTAAGTATGATAAGGTAAACATCACTGACTCAGAGATCCCATCCCTGAGTACTGCAGGGCACTCAAAGGTACGTAAAATCCCCTTTCCCAGCCTTGCAGCCACAGAGTGCAAGGAGATGCAACAGCACAGAGACAGCAGTGCATTGCACAGCCCTTTGATGCAAAACAAAAATAGCAGACCGTGTCTGAGTGCCATTCTCCGCTTCTTTGCTATCAGTGTCCAGTGAACCTTCTGGCCAAGAGCTGGCACTGTTCAGCCATCCCCGCAGACGCAGCCCGACGTGGAACATGCGCTGGAGGAAGCAGAACAAGCAGCACTATTCTCTTTCCCACTTCTTTCCCCTTCCCCAAAGTGCCATCAATTTAGGGCAGACAGGTGACGCTGCTTGAGCCACACATAGCTGGAGAACTCTCTCTCCAGGGCTCCTGCCTTGTTGAGACAAATTTAGTGGGGGTGGGAAGCAGAGCAAAGAGAGGAGACAAAGTTTTAGGCACTAAGTGCAGAAGCCATTAAAAGCAACCCTCAGAAAACAAGCATTAGAAGGTTTCCTTTCACGCTGTGTATATAAAAAGAAAGAGAAAACAAAGAGGTCAATCTGCTATCTGCTGTAATAAGCCAGCTGGAAAGCAACTGCCTGCCTTCACAGCAGCCACCAGGTGCTCCACCACCCCCAGCGCAGTCCTGCTCTGCTGCCATCATCCAGAGCATGGGGCAGTGCAGGAGCACAGCACAGTGTGCACGACTCAGCTCACAGCCCACCTTTCCCCTCCTGTTCTTTATACTGAATCGGCACGCTTCAGCATCCCAGTTCCACCAGAAGCTGCTTTACCAATCTGCCATAACAAATAACTCTGCTTCTGCTCAGGGCCAGTGTTTCTGTGCAAATTCAGAAGTTTGGGTTTTTTTGCATCCTTTCTCAGGACTGCACGTGTTGGATCTATGACGGTTCTCAACAGGACTTTTTGCAGTTTTTAATTTCCTGTTGCAGGACAATTTCTCAGTGCAGTGATGACACCAAAGCAGAAGTGCCTGACCCAGCCCTGCATACCTGCAGCCTGTCTTAGGGGGATACTGCACTTCCCTAGCAGATGCATTATGCAATCTTCCCAGGTTTGTTTTCTGCAAGATGAGTTTGTGCTCTGAAGCCCTTTCTAACAAAGCCGAAGGAAAGATCAGAGTTCAGTGAGAGCACAGAACCGCTGCTCTCCCACCTTACGAATAAATAAAAACCTGCAAGCATGAAATAAACTTGTTTCTTAAGAAGCATTCCGCCACTTGGCAAAATGATGCAACTACCTTTCGCACGCAGAATTAGCTAGGAAATTTCAATAAACACATTTTATTTCCGCGTACTCAAGTAACTTGATTCCCAGGCAGCTTTTAAACGAGCTTTAACTGGAACAAATTCTGCGCTCTGTGCAGTATTTCTGGACTGCGAGTCAATGCGTGTGTGGCCTCTGCATGAAGCAGAGAGGGAACAAAAGCAGAGGTGCCAATGGAGCTCATCGATAAGGTGCCTTAAAAGAGAGAGAGATGTAAGAAAGTTTCTTGTGGCTTTGCTCAGGCTGACACCAGCCCCTACCGCAAACACAGGGGAAAGCCTATCAGAAAGTCTTGCAAGAGGGGAAAGTTAGCGCTGGCTTTTCAAAGGGAGCTGCTATGGGCTCAGACCAGTTGCACCAGCAACAAAACCACAGTGATAGGAGCAGCACAGCACTGTGCCATTTTTTCAGGTACACCTTTAACTCTGAGCTTTGTTAAAATGCAAACAACTGTCCAGAGCTGTGAACACCTCAGCACCAAAGGTCTGTAGGATCTATTGAATGAGCCTTTCCTCCTGCTCAGGAATAACAAAACACTGGATATTCATTCCAAGATGCAGTTCTCACCCTCTGGCACTGTTCATTCCCTTTCCATCCGGCTCAGCACAAAGTGCCCCCAGGCTGTACCTGCACTGCAGGGCCTCATTTGTCACCTCCATCATGCTGCCCCCAAAAATAGGCCTCCATGGCACTGCCATCATACCGCTCCTACAGAGAGGTGTCGGTGGGCGCTGCCATCACACTGCTCCCAGCACCAACCCTCAGACATCACCACCGTTGTGCTGCTCCCAGTAACAGGCTCCATGTTCACTCGCAGTGCTCCAGCCCTGCTCTGAGGCTCCTCGTCTTCTCACGTGTCTCAGCTGTCCCTGTTTCCCTTCCCACCTACTCTCACCCATCACTATCACCCAGTAGCAAGCATGCCCTTAATATGCCAGGCAATCCAAACTCCGAGTTGGGGTCACTGAGACCCCACAGCCTTGCTCTCTCCGCATCCCCCCGCCTGCTCCCCCCACGCTCTCTGGAAGGGCTCCCACACACAGATGCTCTGTGCCCGCACCGTAATGCTGTGAAACCACCACCTTCCATTACCTCACCTTGTCGTTTGGTTTCAAAACCTGGCAAAAGAAAACCTGTCAGCAAACCCACTCCATCAGTTACTTAACACTCCGCTAGGTCCCGCGTTTCAGTTGACTGCAGTCTCTAAGGACAGGAGTTTCCTGACCAGAAAGCGCAGCCGTTTGCTGGGGAGCCATTTGCTCCGCTGCCTTGGAGGATGCAGCACGGCCCCGTTCCAGCTCCCATCCTGCTGGAAGTGCAAACTGCTTCTTTCAAAAGCTGCAGTGAAAAAGGCCAAAGAGAAAAAGTAACAAAATGATTTAAAGGTGGCTGCAGTCAGACTTCCCAGAAGGTACTTTTGGGAGCAATCTGCTGATCTGCTGGCCAGCCATGGCCGTACAGAGTTCAGCTCCAGCTCACACCACAGCGCTGCACGCACTGCTGGTGGCCTTCCAGGGGAGGGAATTCGTTAGCTGATTGCATTGGCTAATTACTTTGCAAGCAAAAAAAAAAAAAAGCCTAGGCTTCAAACTTGTTATTTCATAGCAACTACAGGGTGCTGGGGAACCAAAGGGCATCATCTTCTGCCAAATGAACTACAAGAAACCAAAGAAAACCCACTTTGCCCAGACCCAGCAATAAGACATATCTGCGCAACCTTCTGTTGGGGGGGTTGATCCTGAGCTGAGGAAGACAGTCCATGCTCTTGTGCTCAGTCTCACCGCTCTACAGACCACCCCCTCTTAATAATAAATAAATAATAACTAATTACAAACTGCTTAATGCACTCCTCTCATCTGTTTCAACTAACTACTGCAGCACCACCATTCAGGTGGAGGGATTTGCACTGCCATCTTGTAGCAGAATGCCTCCACAACTTCAGTTTATGTCCCATCTCCACCTAAGATTCATGAGTTACCCAAACTAATTCTTCTGACCACCAATGAAAGCAAAATGCAGTATTAAAAGAGCGGCTCGAATAACGAAACATTCAGCCCTGTATCCAAGTTCTGCTACATCATTTAAAGTATTTGGTTACTCCTCTTTTCAGCCTAAGCTTTGCTAGCAAATGAAGCATGACCGTCCTTTAAGCAAGACACACACTGTAACACACACTGGGATTTATAAGTTGCTCCAAAGGCTGCCACTAATAAATCAATAATGCACACACACACAGCCTCGTTTCATTGTGAGTTCTGGGTCCTTATTTAAAAGAAATAAGCTCAAAGTTTTTTTTTTCTTTTGTTTTGTGTTTGTTTTATTCTAAATGAAAACAAACTCACTGCTCAGACTTTATTTAACTTCACCCAAACCCTCACTACACTATAATTTAGAACAAGATGTCACAATTGTTTTTCCTTTGATGACATTTTATTCTTGGAAGGCTTTTAACATGGTTAACCATTGAGGACAGACCAACTGTCTGCCCCCAAATCCATCACAGCAGTCACTCCACAATCCTTCAGTCTCCAAATGCAATCACCAATCTCAAAGCTACTTAAGCTGTTTCTTAATGTAAAATATGGACAATAATCACTGGACATAAAATATTTACCAACGAAAGAATGAGCACATACTGAAGAAGAGACCTAAAATATTTTGAAACCACATTCCAGCAGGAGAGAATCACTGCAGCCTTGAGCTAACCAACCTGCTGACTTCCTTCTGATGTTGGATGCAGCAGAAGAGGCACGGTGGGTGAATGAACTGCTATACCTTGTGTATCACAGAACAGTTTGGAAAGGTGGAATAGACTCAAGCTGGAGCTTCCTGTTATTAAAGACCTCAACAGCAGACGTGCCCTAGGGAAAGCCCACAAAGTGTATCTTGGAATTACTGTCTGGTTACCCCCTCCTGGAAGGCTCTCCCTCCTTGCACTGAGGGAGGGACACATTCAGACACATACAGGTCCTTCACAGCCTGCCTGTCCTGCAGAAGAGCTGTGCACCCAGACTCACAGCACAGCTGCACAGACAGACAGACAGACACCGGGACAGGACAGCGAGTGCAGTGCTTCTCAGAGGAAGCTGGATGGGGAACTTCTATTAAGAAATCAGCAGTAAAAAAAAATATAAAAATAAAAATTAAAAAAAAAACATCAGAAGAAAATTACTGGCAAATGAAATTGTTGTTTGATAAACAATTTGAGCAGGAAGAGTATTTGGCAGAGGGTTTTCAGAGAACGGTCCTTGACTCCTGACTAACACGCTTCCTCCCTTGGTCTGAGTTTGTTGACTTTCTGGGCACGCTGCAAGGTTTATGCATTTTCCCATGATGGGAAAAATACAGCATTTTTGTGAAGCTGTCTGTGAATGCAATTGGTGGATGTTTTCTAAAAAATTACAGATATAAATAGGAAACAAGAAAGCAACATTTTCTTTATTTAGATGTTCGCTACTATCGAAGTTCCACTTACAATCTTAGTATTCTTTCACATCTAAATTCCCAATAATGGCTCAGCTTGCTATGACAATACATGACTTTACGTTTAGCTTTTAATACCACAGCAAATGCTACATAATTTGGACAGTAAAAAAGAATGCGATGCCTTTACAGCTTTTAATCTCTGATCTGGTCCCTGACAGTTCAGCACAAGCAGCACGCTTTATGCACAACTTGGATCAGACTGCAGAACGCCCTTCCTGGCGAGGTGTTTCCCAACAACACATTGCACGGCTTGGTTAAGCTCATTTTCTGTGGCATGAAAAGGAAAATAGCAGAATTGACTCACGGAGTAAAATTAGCTGATGTACAGTCACAGGGAGGTTGGACTGAGGTGACAGCACACGGAGCAGCACCCCACAAAGAATAGCGTGCTCTGTGTTAAACGGTGTTGGAGCTAATTTAGAAGCAGAAGCACTCTTCTCATTACTGTATTTTTAACACAGACTGCTGATTTTTTTTAGATCAACATTTCTGGTAACGTTCCCTAAAGTGCACATATATATATATATATACACACATGTATATATAATACTGGCCTTCTAGATCATGCATTAACAGTCACACACAGAATGTTCTTAAACACTGCAAACCTGACATCCTCCAGCACTGAGGAACAGTGAAAGTTCCAGGCCTCCCAGGATGAACACTGAGCCAAGGGCAGCCCACGTCTGCTCACTCCATCAACACAACTCAGGTGTGCAGTACAACCTAAAAACCTTTGAACCTGAACATAGATATATATATACACACTTGGTGATAATTTATATAATTCCACCACTATTCACTGTGACAAAATCACAGTAAAATGAGGATTGCTATGAAAACAACAGATTAAGCTGCAGTGCCACTGTCAGCTTTGCTGTGACACGCTGTCACTAAAAGTCCTTAATTTTGGTTATCAAATACAATTTCAGCTCCTTGCACTTCAGAGCACTAAAAACAATTCTGTGTAAACTGTGTGTTTACAATCCTTCAGTAAAGAATGCAGCTGCCTCAATCAATGCTGATTGTCTGTTAATTAGTTCAGTTTTAGAAGCTGATGGAACAGATTACTTCATTCCCTTCCCACGCACAGAGAAAACTCTACAAATAGAATTATCTGCAATACAGCAATTTTTGCTCCCCAGCAGTTTCAGGAGGTAGATGATGTACTCGGGGAAGAAGTGCTCTCTCTACCAAGATGTTTCAGTTTGGATCTTTTCTAGGCATTCTCTCATACAGACTTTCCATTCATATATATATATCCTGGAAGTGAACTAAACAGCAACGCTTCCAGACACGGTGGGACCACATCCCCTCTGTTTTGCAGAGGCTGAAACCATGCCTGAAGTTATCCCAAGTCCTCCAGAAAAAGCAGTCAGAATTTGCTGTGCATGTGATGTACGTAATCATGTATATGCTGTATGTCATCGGCAATGCATCCTCAAATGGAAAACAGCATTCAAATATTGGATGCACAGCAGCAAGCTGAAGGTTTGCACTGACTGATCTGAAGCTGTTATTGCCATCATTGCCTCTAGGGTCTCATTCTCCTTAAACTAGAGACTCTTGAAGAAGAGACACATTTTAATGCTCATATGTGCACAAGAGTGTTGGACACTCTCCTCCCAGTGCCAGAAAACACTTCTGTTGAAAAAAATGATGAAATAGTGTAAGGCCCTGGGCCTGGCCATCAGGAATGATCCTAAATGCCTCTTTGGAGATGATATGTGTTGAATAATAGCAATTTCGGTTTGAGATCGGCTTTTTTCCTCCCTTAAGAGAGAAAGAAAAGGTTCTGTGTGATTAGGAAAAAGGTTTTGGTCGAAGAACCAAACGTTTTGGTCCATGTATTTAAAACACAACCCATTTCTGATATGATCAGAAGGTCTAACTACTCAGCTTATAACAGAAGAAGCAAGTGGACAAATACCAGGTCCCACAAAACCATGGAGATACCAGCCCACAGGAGCTGGATTCCTGACAGTGCATCTGGCTGAGCAACACAAAGTCTGAACCGAATAAAACCACATTGACACCTACAGATGCCAGCTTCAACAGCAGCATCACAGAGAGCCTAAAATCTCTTCATGCTTTTCAGAGTTCAATATAGAAAACATACAGAAGCTTTATTTTTGCGTTATTATGGAGACAGGCATTCAAAAGAGATCACTGAAAACACCTTGCAGGAAATTCTCTGGAGCCACAGAAACAGCACCAGAGGAGGAAAAAGTTTTGGAAAGGGCACTCACCTCCTTAAAGATGTTGACCTGAACTACAAGGGAACCAAGACTAAAAGCCACTCTGCTGAAGCCTCATTTTTTCAGTTATCGTCTTCCAGTTAACTTCAGCTAAATTATCTTTCCACAGTTCTATCTGCTCAAACCCACTGCATGTTTATTCTTCATTCCTGCCTCTCCACTTCTCTTGCGTTGTCCAGGCAGAATACAGTTCTGCCTTTCCCAATCCCTTTTCGAATCCAAATTCTCAACCCAGAATAAACATGGAGGGGTTATTTTTGGTTGGTTTGTTTGTTAAATCAGTTTTACCTTGGCATTGCTTTGGGATTCATTTATTTCAGACACGTTCAGCAAGCTTCATTACCCAACCCCTGATTCCAACAGCACACAAACCACCTTTGCTAAAAGTCTGGCACCAAAGGCTGCATTCAGCAACACAGCCTCAATGACAGCCACAACACTCAGCCACTGCTCTGGCTCTCCTGTCCCATGGAGCAGACCCAGGACCCTGGGAAGTCTCCCCCTGGAAATAGTGCCATTCTGCTGTTGTAACATCTGAGTTGCATCCTTTCCCACAGCAGGGTGAGATGCCTGCCTGCTGCTGGCTCTGTGCAGACTGGACCTCAGGCTCCACTGCCACCAGTTCCAGATCTCACACGAATACTGAATTCCCATCAGAAGAGATTGAGCTGAAAAGGAACTGCTGCCTGCTGTTTGATATACTGCTGCAACTTAAGCACCACCTCTATATCCCCAGAATTATTTCCCACCACATCTCTAGTTATACTGGCCACGGAACTATGAATCAGCCTTTAGTTCTTCTGCTTTGTCTGCAGTAATACAGAGGATTCTGCAGATGCAGAAGGAAATCACCAAAGGACTTGCTAAGCCCTCCTCGATCTCCATCTTCAGAGGATGCACGCTTTGCAGCCAGCTGTGGGATGAACTCAAGAACTAGAGAAACATTTGGGAAAAGTCCATACATGCTTTGTCAACTAATGTGGGGTACCACCATTAAGTGACAAGGCAAAACAGTCACTTAACGTATTTTCTTATTTTTGTGCATTTTTGTGTATTTTTCCCTTCTCTTTCACACCTTGTATTCCAGACGTTGCTGGACAGACACACTGACCATTGGAGATAAACTGGGAGAGTAAAGGGCCCTACATCATGGGGCTACAAATCATGCTTTCAAAGTACAGTTTCTTCTGTATTTCTGTCTATACAGTAACGTGGGGAACAAAGGCAACCAACAACAGAGCCAGAAACTGAGCCAAAGCAAAGACTGGGCACCAGGTCTGTCCAACCACCATGCTGCAGAGAGGCTATTTGGGGGAGCAGTGCTTCTTTTCTCCCCTTCTTTTGGAACTCCTCCTGTGTACCTTAACCTGATGCTTTAATCCAGCCCTTGGTGGGCAAGGAATAAGCCCACCTCTGCATTTTACTACTGACTGAATAGGTCCTAATAGTGTCTGTCTGACTAATAGTGTCCTAAATAGGACCAAAACAAGAATGACAAAACTCCACATTACTTTCATCACAGTGCAGAATGGTATTTGCATAATGGATTCAGCCTGGAGTGAGTCTGGACTGTCGGGGCCAGTGAACCTGAGGTAACCCTCCACTGCTTATTTACTGCATCTCTAAAGCATTTCGGATTCCAAGCTGAATATATATTTCACACTGTACCAAAACTTTTAAATATCCACATGAAGATTTCATTTTTATAGGCAATAAACATTAAATCTAAAGGACTGGAACATAAAAAGTGTTTTAATACCATATAAATCACCTTTCCCTAGACAGAATAAATCTCTGAAGGTTTTAAGGACTGCAATATAAATTTTTATGGCAAATTATCTACATAGAAATTATCTGCATGAGATGCACTTTCACTTCTCTTTCTCATTTACATAGTGCTGACAATCTTTTCAATCATGACATCCAATCCAATTTGGGAAGTCCAGAACACAATGCACAGAAATGCCAGCCGAACACTGGCGGCTTCCTCCTCTTCTTCATCAACATTTTTCTGCCTCTGCTCTCTATCAAATACAGAAGCTCACCATAGCAGATAACAACACTAACATATGAAAACTGAGGCTTAGATGAACAGCTACATCCTTTTTCAAAAGAATTTTCTGGCTTTCTAACACAGAGCCCCAAAGCAGGCATGGGCTCACTTCATCTTGCCTGTGGGAATCCTCTGAAGCAAAAAGGCAACAAGAGCCTTAGTGGGGAGGTTTTGGACAGCAGAGCAGTAGCCAAAACTGCTCCTCAAGGAGCTCAGAGTAGACATTTGCACTGCCTTCTCAGCACAGGACAGCACTGAGAAGTCACGACGGCTGGATTTTCCTCCATCCCTGGGGGTTGCCAGTGCCCTGCTCAGACAAAGCCACAGCAGAGCTGCGACCTGGAGGACAAACCCAGCCCCACATCAGGGCATCAGACTACAGACGTGCCCCCAAACCAGCCTCCCTGCAACGCCATGAGTCTTTTTTCCACGCAGCCAGTTTCAGATGTCTCTAAATGAGAAGAATCATAAGGAGATGACATCCTTGGCCAGATTTTTTAAAGGCTCAGGCTTCCAACCAAACAGTTAATAACTATGGAAGGGGAGAAGATGATTATTACCCACGCTGAGACAACAGGTGATCACTCCTGAAAGCTTCTGCCTCGGCCTGTCGGCATAAATACTTCCTCATAACTAAAGCAGAAACACACACAAGATGTTCAGTAACCAGGGATCCAAAGCACACACCGCAGAGGCACGGTACTCAGTACTCCACTGCTACCAAAATTATTTGCCATCTCATTACAGTGAAAATGTGCTGACAAGGATTCTCATGGAAAGAACTGGCTTTTGGAGCTCCTGGCGGAGTCAACTCTGAGGGGTTCTGGGCACCTCATCGAATCATAGACACAACACTGAACTACGTGAAGAGCAGCAAAGCCGCAAGGAAAAAATAAAAAGTAGGAAGTTTGCAAAAAAGAGCTAACTCTGTGTTTGTTCCAGCCTGTATTTCCCTTACAAAATATTTTCAGGACATCTGTACCACCAATCAAATTAAGATAAAGCAGCAGGGGAAGAAACACAAATTGGTTCCCAGACGGCTTCCTATGCTTCAAAGGTATTTATTTAATAAGTGCCACGTATGGATGAAATGAGATCATCAGCCCAGTCATAAGATGGCTCTCCAAATTCTTAATGAAATCTTGCACTTTGTGATTTAAAGAGTGATCACCTGCTCACACTGACTCCAGAAAGCACACGCAGCAAGCCTGGCTGCCAGAATGCCCCAAGAACTGGAGGGTTTGAGCTCACAATGTGAGGGGGGGAGGAAAAAGTGCATTGACATGTATGAAACGTAGCGACTCACAAAAGAAAAGAATTACAGGGTCATTTCCCAGACACAGATTTTTGGCCAATGAAATGAGGAATTTGCTTTCTATCTGATGAAGGAGTGAAGTGACATAAAGCTTTCTTCCATATGATTTCACAAGCTTTTATTACTTTCCTGAATTATCATTGAATCTAGAGGACAGAATATTATTTTCCTTTGAAATACCAGGTTGTTGCTAACCTTCCCACTTCTTCAATCCATAAAACCTATTAACATTTTCATAATTAATGCTAATACTTGAGAAAAAAAGCCATTGTGTTAAGAAATGCTTTAACGAGATCAAGAAGGAAAACAAGTGCTTCTCAAACTGTACATAATTTATTTTGCTACATGAATATTTCTTCCACAGAAAACCAAGCCGGGACTAATATCCCTGTGTGCCAGCACTCCTCATATTCAGCTTTTTGCTCTCTTTCCCAAAGCAGCCTTGCTAGGAGGACATGAAGATGGCCTCACCAGGCTCACAACACTGCGCCCTGCGTGCAGACGAGCACAATGCATGGGAGCAAGAACCAGGATTCCCCTTTAAGTCAGGGTGATGAACTTCATAATACTGGAGCCGGGACACACTGAACTGGAAAATTTGAGTCAAGTTGCAACTGTTTTTCCAAACAGATCATCAAAGAATATCCAGCCCTAAAGTCAGAGCAGCCCAACTATGCATTTTATAGAACACTTATCTATGAATCAGCAGATCACAAACATGAAGCCCAGACATTCTTCCCACTCCAGCCTTGAGTCATCCCATTAGGAGAACCAAAAAAGAATTCGTTGAAAAACTTTTTCCTGGTATTTTTCAGGAGAAAAAAGGGTTAAAAAAAAAAGAAGACTAAAACAATAAGGAAACAGCAATCATGAAACTAGCAAACACAGACATTCGAACAGGAAGAAGCCGAGGCCTGAAACGCCAAAGCAAACCGTGCTTGATGTGGGGGGCATCTTCAAAATAAGTAAAGAATCACAGAGAACCATTCTGGCTGAAAGGACCCCTCAGACCCCACGTCAGACCCCAAGTCCGACCCCAGCCCACCCACCGTGCCCACAGACCACATCCCCACAGCTCTGCAGCACTTCCAGGGATGGAGATCCCCCCCTCGCTGGGCAGCTGAGCCACTGCATCACCACTCTATTGGAGAAGAAATTGTTCCTAATATGAAACCTGAACTATCTTTAAGGAAGTTTGAGATTACAGACAAATCCCCTACATAACACATCCAATCAAAAGGCAAGTAAATTCCTCAGAAAAATCAACCCTTCTGTAGAAGAAATGGGCGATGAAGAGAAATTTGGGAATTTCTGTCAGCTGCGCCCTTCAAGCGGAGCTGGAAAGCAGCACAAGCAGAAGCTGCACCTGACAGGCTTGACTCCATCCCTCCACTCACCAAAACCCACCCCAGCAGCAGCAAACCAGCCAGGGAAAACCATCTAATTCAGGCAGCAATAATCCACAGGCCGTTGTACATCCTGCTGTCATCCGGTGACAGGAGAAGACAGCGCTCAGCACTTCGGGAACTGAATCGCTGCCGTTTACTAAATTACGGTTTTGCTATTATAAGTTCTAGTCATCTGTACTCAAATATTACAGCAGAATAATGCTAACCCACACTGCCCACAGGCACCAGCCGAGAGCCGTCCCCAGCTCACCCCAAGCGTGGGGACGAGGGCCGTGTCACAGGGTATAGACTGCAGGGTGGGCGACACCGGTACCGACGGACGTGACAGAACTTCAGCCTTGGCACTTTCTTCAACTACTTGCCCAAAAATGATGTGGTTCTCTAGGGAGAACTGTAATCCAAAGTCTTAACCACAAGGCCTTTCTGGATGGTACGAACAAGACCGTACCATTTGCTGTTAAGCTTAATGAGCTCCGCCACAGCTACACGCAAACCTCAGATAAATCTGTAAAACAAAATGTTTTGCTTCTGGGCATGGGTCAGTTACAGTTAATTGACTTTTTCAGACTTCAGCCCCTGGAATGCCTCAGCTACAAAGCTGAAGAGATGGAGATATGCGCCATATATATAAATGTGCTGTCAGAGGACTCTGTTACTCAAGGCTTCAAACACTTTGCCCCACGGAAAAGATACTTATTCTTTTACTTCATCCCACGTTCCTCATAAAGGTCTTTGGGGACATCAAGATCCAGATGGGTTACCATGTTACTTCTGGGCAACTCGTCTGGCTTGGCTCAACCATATGATCAAGCCGCATTATTTCCCTTCAAGCATATGCAGCAACATTTCCTCAAGCTGACATTCTCCTGCATGCATCAGCTAGAAGGCAACGTCCTCTGGTTGTGATGAATAAATCAAACACCCCATCCCTTACAAACCAGGTACTTTCTGTGCTTCCCACAGCATCACAGACCCAGCAAAAGCCTCCTACAAACCTTCCTGGCACAGGTTACGTATTTTTGGATTCAATGCTCTTGCTAAGATTCAGTTCAGTACTTTAAAAACGTGTACTCATCCAAAGGAAATCTGAGTTTGGTAAGATACGCTCTGCCTTCATGTGCAGCTGGCTGTGAGAGCCCAGGGCAGGCTCAACCCTAGATGGCACTGCTCATCGCCTGCTGGCACGCTGCAAGCGGGGAACTGCGCCAAGGAACGCGTTCATCCCATCACAAATTATGCATTCAAAGGTATACATTAAGACCTCAGCCACCCTGTATGAGGGCAAGGAACCTGCAAGGTCCCAGGAAGCGGCGTGGGACGGGAGGCTGTGCTCACACCGCCATCACCCACCTGCATGAACCAAGGGTGGCAGCGGGGCAACTCGTGCTTCAATCCCATACAATTCCCCTGGTGTGGGGCTGCCCCTGGGGAGCAGTCTGGGTTTGATGCATCGCTCTACAGAGTGAATAAAGTCCCACGTTGTTTTCTCAAGAAATCCACTGAAACCACCCCCCCCCAAAAAAAAAAAAAAAAAAAAAAAAAAAAAAGATGCCAGCAAGCTATGATACGAGAGATAGCAGAAACACAGCTGTTCTGTGCAGCAGAAGGTGCTGGATTGGATTTCTGAACATTTTTGCTCAAATATAAGTTAGAATTGCATATCAAACTTGCCGATGAAGTGTTAAACAAGATTTGATAATGGCTATTTTCAGAATACCCTACAGTGTCTGGTGCTCTTTAGTTAACATGGTCTAAATACCAATTCCCCCCTATCTCCTTCCCACCCTGCTCCCAACCCCCACCCCCCCGGTTTGTTTTTTTTTTTTTAATATCTGCTCACATCTGTACAGCAGCAAAGGATTTCACAATTTCAGGACAGACTCTGGGGTTCTCATTATTTTCTACAGAAAACTCTGAAGTAGGAACAAAGGAGACCTCTCCTGCTGCTGCCCCAGACGGAGCTGACTCCGCTGCCAAGCAGAGCTCTGCCCTCTGATTTTAACAAGCCCCTTGCAGGTCTGCACCTGAAATCGTTGTGCATTTCAGGCAGCAGCACAAGCAGCATCCCAGCGCCCCGGATGAAAAGAGATGGAATTTATTGTTCTCCATCACATGCAAAAATTGAGAACAGGACCTCACCGCTACGCTTTTTATAACCTGGTGTGTTGTGAAACTGTCACAGATTATTAAAATTTCAGATTGATTTGATAATAGTTTTGACATACAAACATAGGTACGTTTTTGTTTCCAGAAGATCTGAAATAACAAATCAACCCACTGTCAGCTTATCGTCTTCCCTATCTACTCCAATTTATTTACCTGTTTCTACTGTCTGCAACCCTAAACCCGGGGAACAAAACCTGCAAACAGAAGGCAACACATCCTGTTAGGAAGGCCATTGGGAATCCCCTCTTTCAATTTCTTGCCCATCTTTCCCTCTGCATCCCAACATTACCCATTAGCAAGCTTCGTTTCCAGCCAGCAACAGAAGCTGGTAAGGAAAATGTGCTCATTACTACTCCATTTCTACACCAGGTTTAGCACATCAGGATGTTTCAGATGTCAAATTTGGGAGAGAATTAAAAATTTCATTGAGTCCTTTTAAAGGTTTCCAGCCATGAAAGGTGGACATCAAATAGTTTCGACAGTAATCAAATTTGGCAGGGAAATAATATGAGGTTGATAACTGGCATGAAATTTAAGAACTGAAGTCTGAGAATTATGGTAAAGCTCTACAAAGCTGAATGCCGTAAATTTAAGTTGGGTATCAGAAGGAAGTTCTTTACTATGAGAGTGGTGAGGTGCTGGAAAAAGGCTGCCCACACAGATTTATGGATGCCCCATGCACCCCTGGAGGTGTTCAAGGCCAGGTTGGATGGGGCCCTGGGCAGCCTGGGCTGGTATCAGCTATGGAGGTTGGTGGCCCTGCCTGCAGCAGGGGGGTTGGAGCTCGGCGATCCTTGAGATCCCTTCCAACCCAAGTCGTTCTATGATTCGATGATACCCAACCACCTGAAATTGAACCAAGGAATACAGTAAAGAGGAAAGCAAAGAGCTAAGGACAGGTTTCCAAGGTTTTCAGCTTGCATAGAAGAAACAGTGAGAGAAAAGGTATCTTTAAAACAAAAAAAAAAAAAAAAAAAAAAAAAAATAAGAAAAAAAAAATAAGAAAAAAGAGGCGATACACATTGCCTTGCAGGAAATCCTGCTAGATAACATCTGCTATACAAAACTGGGATTTTTCAGAGCAATGAAATAATTTGCATAGGTTGTCTTAAAGAAAGAGAGCCACTGAAAGCAGTGATATTATCCCACCCAGCCCGGTGTGCTCTGGGGATGTAGGAAGAACAACAAAAAAAGACCGCTGTAACTTACAAATTATCTATCTATTTTATTTTTAATACCTAATACTTCATGTTCCAATGTAAGAATGCATGAAGTTTAAGCCACAAAAGATAAAGAGAAGTTGGGAAACCTGTTTACATTTTTGCCTTTGCACAATCTCGTGCGTTAGCAGGCCAGCAATAGTAACGAAAGTAACTCGTCACAAACAGCTCCAGCCTGCCAGCAACGAAAATTAATGGGAAGGCACGGATTTTCTTTTGATGTTGGAAAGACTCCAGTAAAAACTGGTTTGTACATGGGAACATGGTGTCAGACTAGAGGAGAATCAGCTTGTCTGACTTGTGGTTTTCTTGACAACATTCATCTTCTCTTGGCCTGATAGAGAGCAATTAGTGCTTGTCAGTTGAATCATGTGTTATTAAGATCATTCAGGCATTTTTTAATTATGATTACCTAAACAGACAGCAAAAGAAATTCTCAAGCAACTTTAACAATCTACTTCCTTTTCAGATGCTTCCAAGTCTTTCTTCCTTTCATGTTCTAAAAGTAATGTTTAATATTTTACCTGCAAAAACCCTTCGTGCATTTTCCATTTTAACACATTTGCCAGAAGAAAAAAAAAGCACCGCAGCCCCAAATCCATGCTCTATCACTTCATCGGATGCTGTCTAATAATTTTTTTTCCCCAGTTTAAAAGCAGATCAGACTTCAGTACACCCAGTAAGCTGCCCTATATGCCAAGACTTGTTTTAAAACATCTGAAACAATGCCTCACGAGTTCGTAAGGAGAAGGCGCTCCTGCTGCATACTGCTTTCTTTCACCATCACAGATTGAGAATGGGGATATGCACAGTGTCAGGAATGACATCATCTCTGGGTGTTGTTTGAAACTCCTCCCCAAATAAAAAAATGGTTCCTTATCACCGACTTGGACAATTTTTCCCACTGAAAAGAAAGCTAAAAGCAAGGCAAGACCAGACAAAAAGTTTCTAGTTATTTAAATTCCAGATATCAGAGTAATTGGGTTTTACAGACCTCGCAAGGGTGAGATCAGGATAGCTCTTTAGTTTGATGCTTAGGATGAGAATACCACTTCTAGAGCAATACCATTGTTTCTCCCCTTTGGCATTTCTCCCTTCTCTTTATCAGGGGATTTTGCAAGTTTCTATATTAGCATTTCCTTTTTTTCCTGCTTGCTATAAACCTTGGCCCACAGAATTTGCAAGCTCTCCCTGCTCAAGCATCTGCTCCATGCAAGGGCAGCCAAAGGCTGCAAGTACCTCCGGGAACGGGGAAAGCAAGGTCCTGTTCTGCAAAAACACCCCATCCCTGGGAGCCCAGCAGCCATTCCCTGAGCTCTGCACTTACACCGCAGATGCAACAGAAGCTCACTGCAAAGGAACACACATTTCAAAACAAACAGTAAATATTTAGCGTGCGCTTTGATTTTAATAGGCATCAAACCCTTCCTCCTAAAATGAATGATATTCAAGTATCTATTACCAATTCCCAGGAGCACACCTAATGAAGGATCCTTGAGGAGTTTTCTTTTTGGAGGGGATTCTTGACGTTTGTTTGCAGCAACAGCAGTGAAACAGAAGAGTCACACGCTGACTTCGCCTACATTCAGATCCAATACCCAATTTCATGGGTGATGGTCTCAAATGGGGAACTGTGAGAATTTCAGGAAGAGGATGGAAGATAACAACCCGTTTCCAAACAAGGAACAGAAACACACTTGCTACGACCCAGCTAAAAGCCTGCTACAATGGCAGCTGGGCATCCGAAGGATGCAAGCACTACTCTTTGTATGCAGATACACACTAGATTAAGAAATTGACCTCTTAGGATCATTTTAATTCAACTTCAGTTGCCCTATAGACTCCGGTTCCAGTGTGTTATGTGCCTCGTTCTTCCACTGGGGAGAATCTTACAGACTAGTTCCGGAGTACTGTGAACAGAAAAGGAAATTACTCATTTTTGGCTGAGCTCTGAGCAAAGCACTATTTGCAGGTTTATGAATTATGGAACTATGAGGGCTGAAAAGGTAATTTTGACCAAAAGTTACATCTCTAGGTAAGGTCCTCAGCTGATCCCTGAGAAACTGGACAGAAAACCAAAGTGACACCCAAGACCTTTCTGTCTTCTCAGGAAGCATTTTGCTGTTTTCTGGCCAAGTTAATCAAAAACCACCTTTCTGCTTCCTAAATTAAAAATCTGAGTGAACCCTTTTGCTGCAACAGTCGATCATTATCCAAAGCAACTACTCTCATCAACATCAGACTGGATGTATTCAAGGCTTAATTAAACAGCACCGAGAAAACTCTTGGAAATTAGAAGAAACGAGCTCTTCTATTGTGGATTCAGCATCCCTTGGTAACAGGCTATTCTAGGGAATGCAACGTTCCCATTCCACCACTCAGCCTGTTCCACCTTCATTGGCTTCTCTTACTCGAGTACTTCCACACACGCTTTGTCTTTTGTATGGACTTGAAATATTTATATGGATTAAAAAGAAAACAAAACAGATCACAGGGATAAGAATTTGTTGCGAGATGCTGCTTTATGGCCTAAATAATTCAGGCCGACAGTAAGTATAGCAACAAATATTGAACACCTGGAAGTTAGAAATATTTTTCCTCTGTTTAGAAACTCCTGAAATCATGAATGCTATCGAAGCACTCAAAAGTATGTATCCAGAATACCTGAGTCATTCAGATGCTTATTTCCAGATGCTGGTCAACAGCTTAGCTACCAGATGAAATTTCTGGATGAGAACAGCCAATTTTTGGTTCAGATTCTTCTGCTTTCTAGCAGGGCTAAATGACAAAGAAACAGGCTCCCATCAATTACAGGCCATGCTCGGCAGCCAAATATACTTTAAAATACAGACAAGGCTTTTACTTAGTGCTGCCATATCTATTTTGAATCAAACCCTCGAGCTTACAGAAATGCTGCTCAGTAATGCTCACTGTTTAAACTGGCCGTTTTTTAGTGCAGCGGTGGATTTAGATTACAGGTATAAAATTGCCCCCACTCTCCCCAGTAATTCCCCCCTGGCTACCTGTGAAACACTCAAGCAAAGCAGCCCTGCTGAAACAAGTGCTGCTGCTCAGACATTCCCCCTCTGCAGCAGGACAGCAGCTGTGGTTCACGTTCCCCCTGTCACAAACAACTCACCGTTTGTTCTCCTTAAGCAGCCGTAACAGATATTTCACCTCCCTGCTCAGGGCAATGCTTACTGTTCAATACTTTGCCCAACCCTTGCTGCCACCCAGCCACGAGATTTTTTCCAATCTTCCTTACATAAATTAAGAGAAAGGTGTCAAATATCGAACTGCACATTCTACACTCAGCTGTGCTACTTGCCTTTCCATTAGCCACCTTATTTTGCTGTTTAGTATATTATTCACTCCTGCTTCTCGCCCTCCTCCTCCTGCAGATCACCCACTGATGTTGATATAACCCACAAACACCATCAGTCACATCAGGTTGTGCTGCTGCCCTGAATGCTGCTGCAGAGAACTGGAGTGCAGCACTGAGCTGAGCAGGCGAGGCTCCAGGATGACACGGGGGCAGCTGCTCATATCAAGGAAGCCACGAGCCCCATCAGTGCCTTTCTTGCCACTTTATTAGGTTTTGCACAGGGATCTGAAGATACAGCAAGCAGCATCCCCACTCCTCTATGACAGAGGTTAATGCTTGTTGGTTTTTGGTTTTTGTTTTTTTTACTATTTTAAGTATACAGAAAATATTCCCTAATTCAAACGACGTTCTGCACAGTCTGTAAAACCACACCCAAGTCAGAGCACCTACAAAAAGCTCTCTAAGAACAACGCACTTCACTTGCTATTGCTCATTTATTAGCAACAAAACAAGACCTCGCAGTACAGCAGCGTACTTCCACTGAAACAAATCACCTGCAGCCCCAAGCACTGCTGCCACGACTTTCATTAGATTCATGTCGCAGCAATGTGTTCTCAAGGTGGAAACCAACCCGAAAAAAAAAAAAAGTGAGGTAAGCAGAGATAACGGAAAAAGATAAGAGGCATTTTTCCCTTTGTAGCTTACACACTCCGACCAAACACGAACTATTGCACATGCACAGTTCCCTTCCTTAATGTCTGCTGTACCACAACAGTGAAGAGAACTGCATTTAAGAAAACGTAATTACCAGACCACAAAGAAGAAAAAAACTGACTAGAAGGCAAAGCTCCTCAACCTGGTGATGTCTGTGTTTGTTCTGGGAAACAAAGGTTTTCTGTTTGTCTGTGAGGTCGGAGCGGAGCCGAACGCAAAGTGAAAACTTCACTGCCAGAGCCTGCAATGCATCAGCACGTACAGCCCTGCACTCACACACACAGCCATCTGATAACACCACGGTGACAAAAACATACAGAAATGGCTCCATTCTCAGCAGCCATTGGCTTCTTGTTTTATAGCAAACCAGCTGTTTCTGGACAGATCTCTCAATGTGAATGGTTAGTCCTTAAGTTACGCCGCAAAGCAAAATTGGTCCTCGAGAAATGTGGCTGCTTTTAAAGCAGTTTCACAGAAAAGAGAAATTTGTAAGAGCAAACTTCTCAGAAAGTACTGAAATCGATTCTAAGCTTGTTGGTTTTTTTTCCCCTTCCTTCCTCTTTCTAGAGGACAGAGAGGAGGAGAACGTGTTCAATGTGCACCCAAATTCAACTGCCAAATTTGAAAAAGGTATTTCTGTTCAAATTCACCTGTTAACCACCTCTAGCCGAAGTACCAACAGAGGCACAAGCACAACACCAGTTTGAAAACTGCAGCTCTCAACATGATCTCTTACACACAGCACTGACACGAGGCGCAGCAGAGAGCAGGCACAGCTCAGACACACACAAACCATGCTTCTGAGCCGCCTGTCACTGCCACTAACAGAAAGGAGTCCCCTAATTCTGAAACGTGAAGCACAGTGTCTTAAAACCACAAAGAAGCGAGGCAGAGATGAGGCTGGACGTGGCTCTGGGCAGCCTGGTCTGCTGGTTGGTGAGCCTGCACACAGTAGGGGGCTGAAACTTTGGAACTGGATGATCACTGTGGTCCTTCTCAACCCAGGCCATTCTGTGATTTTATGATCAGTGTTAAGTGTTTCTTTCACAGCTGGGAATCATCCAACTCTCAATCATTCTACAAGAAAACCCTAGTGCGTCTTACCAAAAAAAACAGAAATTCAAGCCATCTAGAACAAGTCCGACTCTCTGAAATGAATGACACTCCAAACATATTCACTAGCTAAAAATACAGCAGCTCTTCTCAAAATGCATGCCAGGCGTCTTCACAGCACCCTGCCCTCCAACCCAGTCCTTCCCCCTCCTCCCACATCCCTGTAAATGTGTAGGCAGCTCGGGGAGGGCTCGGTCTCACTGACTTCATTAGAATCCACAGATGTTCTGAAATCTGTTAAAAAAGGAAAATCAAGCGAGTATCTGAGTCTGTATTTTCTCTAATAACAGATGCTTCCACTGAAACCTAGATGAATTCCAAAGATGACTAAAGCCCCTGAAAATTAAGAGCACGAAGCCTGTCCCTTTACTGTATTTATACTAAAGGCTGAATCACCAAAATTAAAAGATTACTGAGATTATGGGAAGAAGCCATTACTTCTAGAAACTACCAACCACCAAACCAAGCCTGCCTCCGTCAAGGAACCTTCAGCTGGAAGCATCACTTTGTTCACTGCGTTACCATTTGGAGACATCTATTCCTGCATTACAAAACACAAAGCCTAACTCACCCATCACTAAATTAAAACATCTAATTCTCTTACAGAAGTGACCTGTGGGGAAAAAAAAAAAGAGCCACAGACAAGCAGACACAAAAGGTGGCAGTTATATTCACCAGTATGGAGTATTCATAAACTGCTGGGCAGGAGAAACGATCCCCATTTCCACCCATGCAAACGACAGGTGAAAGTACACTACTGTGCACTGAGCAGGGAGAGCTTAAAATTAATGCCCAGTTCCCACGAAGATTATCCATTTTCAAAAGAATAGTTTATTTTTATGTAAACAAGTGGCTAATGTAGAAATCTACACTGACCCCCATCACCATTACTCATTTCCACTGGAGGAAATGGTATTCTTACCCAAAAGGAAAAAAAAAGAACAAGACACTGAAGTTATTCTTTTCCTTTTCCCTGGGAACAAAAAAGGAAAGGCCAGATATTGCTCTAAGTATGTATTAAGTATTATTACAAAACAGACAAGCACTGGAGGAAAGTGAATGATTGGACAAGCAAGGAGTAACTTTACAGGGCTGCACAGCATCAGAATGCCGTATCAAAGGAGAAAGAAATGGATCCTTTCTGCAGAACAGGCAGTTCTTCTCACTGACACACTTCTCAGTTCCTACGTATGGTTCAAATCACACAAACTTCCACATTATTCGATACTCCCTTCAAAAGCACTTAGCTTTAAGAACCATTAATCTTAATAATTAGTGCTATTCCCGCATTATGGAGAAACAGAACAGCAAGATGCTTCAAAATAAGGCAGCTGGAAACGGGGAAATTGGGTGGGAGAGCAGGCCAGATACCTGTTGAACGTGCTGCAAATCTGATTAGGCTGCTTTAGCTTAAGAACAGACGCTTGTTTTTCAGTGGCTGTAGCAATGCACAGCTCTGCAGCTACACAGCACTAAGGAGCTGCCACAGGATTGTGAAGGTATCCAGGAAGCCCACCTCACCGCTCACCCATCTGCAGACATTAATACAGCGATCAGGCCCGTGCCTGCGTGGTTTAAACACATCATTAGACGAGATGCAAAAATTTTACAGATCAGAGATACGGCGAGCAGAGCCCTCCTTCACTCAGCTGGATCTCTATGCTTTATAAATGTCTTTTTGTGGTCAAGTTGAGGGTAAAAGCTCCACCATGTGGGAGAAGCTTAGCACTAGCCTAGGGTACTGGTGGGGGATCCCTGAAGCATCACCCCAGGGGTCCCACCAAGTCACCCCAAATATGGGGACGGCTCCCAGTTCAGAAGCCACAACCCCGTGTGCTACGTGTTGGTCTAAAGCAGACACTGCAATACGTGCCACCTCCGATCCTTAATGCCCCTCTGAATGTGGCTCAGAATGCTTCCTATGCTTTTGTTTTGTGAAAGAGCAACTTTTTCCAGGAACATGAATAATACTTCATGCTGTACGACCGAGGACGACGAATGAAAACTCGGAATAATCGCAAAAAAAGGGAACTGTTCCATGTTACAGTGAGGAGACAGACTGCCAAAACAAACATATTATGACTGCAAAGGAAAGTAATGTGTCTGTAATTTTAAACTCTGTCCACTTTAGTAGTTCAACAAGTTTTTATCTCACTCAAACAAGCAAAGCAGTAACAAGCGGCGAGAAAACTGCACAAACTCATGTGTAATGGGAATGTGGTGGGGGAGCAATGGGCAAGGCAACCAAAACGACATCCATGAAATCTTATGACAAATCCCTCTACAGAGCCCAGTATAAACAAGCAGGACACTGTTTCACATTTAAAAATACACATTTTAACAGAAATACTACAGGTCTCTCACTCTATGAAAGACGGAGGCATTGGAGCACGTCCAGAAAGAGGCAACAAGGCTGTGAAGGGTCTGGAGCAGAAATCTGATGGGGGCAGCTGAGGGAACGGGATGGGTCAGCCTGGAGGAGGCTCAAGGGAGATCTCACTGCTCACTCCAACTGCCTGAAACGTGGCTGGGGCAAGTGGGGGTCGACCTCTGCTCCCAGGTAACAGCAAAAGGATGCGAGGTGATGGCCTTGTGTTGCGCCAGGGAAGGCTCAGGTTGGATATCAGAAAGAAATTCTCCAAAAGAGGGGTGATGCAGTGGCACAGCTGCCCTGGGAGGTGGGGGGGGGAGAGAGGGGGGTCACCATCCATGGAGGTGTTCCAGAACCGTGCACTGAGGGAGGTGTCCATGGGGAGGTGGGGTGGGCTGGGGTGGAGGTGGGGATCTGAGGTCTTTTCCAACCTGAGTGATTCTATGATTCGTTCTTACAAGCAGCTGAGAGAATTCAACAAGCCAAAAAAAAGGGGAAGAAAATGTTGTCTGAATAATACGAAAAAATGCTGACAAGTGTTTCAGGGTTGCATTTAAACCAGTAAGAACAGGGATGCATTAAAGCGTTCTTCAGCGTAAGAGCAAACAGTTGAAGAACTGCACGTTAAAAGAAAATAATTGGGGAAAATCTCTCCATTTCAGAATTGAAGCGTATTCACACGAGATTTTTACACACAAGAGCCCTCATCAGCGCACAGGGACTTCAGAGCGCCGAAAGATTTCGCAGGTGCTTTTGGCCGCCCCGTGGAACAGCCAGTCGGTTAAGCCCCAGTTGATTAAACCCCAGTTGATTAAGCCCCAGTTGATTAAGCTCACATGGGGAAAAAAGCAGAGGGAGACACGGGGCCCTGCCCAGCTCTGGGGCGAACCCCGAGAGCAGCGTCCCGCTGCAGCGCTTGGCAGCAGGCTGCCGGCTGAGGCCTGCTGCACGCTGAGAGACACCGAGGTTACGGGGCAGATCCAGACAGGTTCGAAACGCTTGCAGAAGTGCATGCCGGTTTTCAACGCTGACATGACAATCTGGCTGCGTGCCTTCACAGCAGCGCTTGGGATCTGCACGGCACCCGGCGCTGAGGGGAGCAGCCTCTGCCCGCCATGGGCGCAGCACTGCGGCCCTCTGCACCTGCACGGACCCCTGCGTGGGGCTGGCAGCCAGCAGCAGCACCTACACACAAAGCTCAGCCCTAACAAGCCCTTCCTTTTAAAGCCCCGTTCTCAGAGCCTGCTCCAGGCTGGTTTTCAAGCATTTTACATCCCGCTAGATGCTCAGCAGCCTGGGTGGGAAGGCGGTGGGGCTGAGGGATAAAATCAGCCTCTGTCGTTGTTGCTGAGAGCAGCCTCGTACCATGCAGGCAGTTGGCACCAGCCAACCATATCTCCGTTAATGTGAATTGATGCTAATGCTGTCACTCATCATTACCCAGCAGTCACTCCTAAACCAGCTCTCTGGGAACAATCCCAATTAAGCCCTATCCTTGCTATGAAAGGATAGAAGCTAGATTTTAGGAACTAGTCTTTCCCTAAATAAGGCTGACTCAGAACTGAAGGCAGTGCTGCCTGGAGAGCTGTGGGTGCCCCTGTAGGTGGCCATGGCCATGGCTGGGGCCCTGGGCAGCCTGAGCTGGTGGGGGAACCAGACCACAGCAGAGGTTGGAGCTCCGTGATTTTTAAGGCCCCTTCCAATCTAAACCATTCTATGATTCTTAAGGCACACAGGAAAGTCCTGCTCAAAGCACGTGCACCCACTTCTTTCCCAAGACAAGCCATCTTTTCAAACCCCGCTGCAACATTTAAATGGCTCTACACTAAGGCTAGTTCTGCCCTGCACAGTGCTCCCAACCAATCTGCTCAGAGCAGTCCCTGTCCTCAGTGCCAAAACATCCCAGGAGCAACACTGCTTTTGACATGGACTCCAAAGCCAGTTAATGGAACTGCATCCAGGTCCAACCTAGGTGACTTTAATTTCCAAACAGAACTGAGCTTTTGACTTAAGGCTTTTATGACTGTTGGTCACCACAACTCCTGGGGTGCCTATAGACACAGCCAACATCTCCCCTCCCATTAGAAGGGTGGACTTGCCCTACTCTATGGCAAAACACCAAACAGGCCAGGCCTCTCCTGCACAACAGAGATGACTCCTGCTGCTTGTTCCCAAAGGCTGGTGCTGATGGATGTCCGGCAGCATCATCGTAAGAGCCCTCTTAGGAAACTTCCCGTTGAGTAAAATCTCAGCTGCTTTGTATTACAAATAGGAATTGTATTACAAGTATGAAGCGTTAACTTAACATTAATGAAACTTATGGAGGGAGAAAAAGCCGTAGACTATTCACACGCACAAAAACTAGGAGAATATTTGAATAAAATGCTAATGCCCCCATGCAAACGGAAAAGAATGCATTCAGAGACACATAGATCTATTTTATGTCTCATCTCAGGAATCATCATTATGTCACTATCTACAGTGGAGCAGAAACGAATTGATTCCAGAGACACAACTCACTGGAGTCACCTGCAGCGCTTCCTATAGCAGTGAAATATTCATCACAGGTTTGACATCTAACTACTGACTTGCACCGATCCTGCTTAACTTGTCAGATGTCTGATGATCCCCGAACAAGGCAATATATCCATAATCAGTCATTTCAGTGGTCCATAAGTTTTGGATTCAAAATACCAAGCGCTGGGACATATTTCACTTATACACTCAATGGCTACAGAGCATAATCTTGTCATTGTTCAAACTGCTTAATCTGTCTCAGCGTTTAAAATTAAGTTGAAAAGAACCACTAGTGCTTTTAACTGTTCTTAAATTACATTAATTGTGCTGTTAAGCACTTTAACGACCTTACGAAGGAAGCTAAGTAAATCACCCCTCCAAAGAATGTCTGTACAACCATTTCCACAGGCAGGACAGAGCTGCTGATATCCCCAAAGTGCACAGCGAGGTCCTTTCAGACTTGATCAGACCAGCAGCAGATCAAAGCAGAGGCTACTTGTACCATTTGCCCAGGCAATGAACGATGTCAACATCAGCTACTGTAACATCATTGCATTGTACGCGCAAAGAAGTGTGCAGAGTACTGGAGTTGTGCTGTCATGATGCTATTTACACCCTGTCCTGTTAGCAAGGCAACTGATGTCATACGCCTGTGCACAAAAGAAACAAATTCACAACCTAGAAATTTCTGCTGGCAAGAGATCAGCAGGCTGTAATGAGCACTGAAAACAAACGATCCAGCCCTCAGCCAGACCTCACTGATGTCTGCTTGAACTATTACACGAGGCTAAAGCTGCACTGTTCTGACTACAAAGAAGTCATTACCAGCTTCAGCAATAATCTGAAGCAAAGCCAGGGACCACAATCTTTGGATTTTCAGACCTACGAGCTTATTTTATGGTATCTGCTTTCTTCATCCTATGTAACTGAAGCATATACACAGGTGTGGTGGTCACACAGCTTGACAGAAATATCCCTGTGCATTTTAAATCAGCATACCTGCACCAACACGCAGAACATCTGAACCCATCCAAAACAGATGCCTTTTGCTGACAAGGCCTTGTGGCAGAAGTTAAACCCGATATGGCTCAGAATGTTTCAAGAATAGCCATTTTTATATCCAGAGATACTGAATATACTGAAAAGAAACAAAGGGATGAAATAAAGAAATTGGAAAGTTTCAAACCATCTGTATGTATCTGCACTGCCTATCAAACCATCTGTATTATATTCTTAGATCAGCAATAGCAAACCACTGGCACCAGTGCCAAGTTTGGCAGCACAGACGATTTGGACCGCCACCAACAAGAAGGAGCTACCATGCCTTTTAGAATGAATTTTGTAGCAAACACCAAAAGGGTTGATCAACACAGATTATCACAGCTACAACAAGCCAACTAGTTTAAAAAACAGCATTTGCCACCCCACAGGATTTGATTTTGTGCTTGTATGACATCCGCCTAAAAAAAAACCACAATGAAACCCAATCATTCACCTTCTCCCCATCCCCGTCCTCTCCTTTCTGAGCTCCCTGCCAGCTGTGAGGTGCTGAGCTGCCCGCACCATTCCCTGCTCTCCCCCAGCTCCAGCCATTCCATCGCACCCTGCTTCGCCCGGGAAATTCCATCTATCCTTTGAAGTCTAGCCTAAATTTCAAAGGTAAAAATGCCAAAATATCCTTGAGGATAAAGGTGCTGATGTAAAGAACATCGACTAACCCCAGCAATTTTATTTTCATATTTTAAAAGAGCCCCAAAATAACTATTCATCACCTTTTCCTCTCCTCAAGATTTTGAGAACAGCCCGCCTACCAAAAAGTCTCATTCTCTTCGTGCAAAGAATTTTGCATGGGTGGAACCCTTTAGCTAAAAGTGATGATAAATAACACCTCCTCACTCCTGAAATCTTTCGGAGCTGTTTATGGGAACTAATACTGATTTGATCTGCAGGGCTAAGTCCGAATTTCCCAGCTCTCTGACGTCCAGCTCATTTATACTGCCTGAAGACCTCAAGGTCTGGGTACCACAACTTGGCTCCCAGCAGCCCTGGTTCTCTGCTATCTTCTGTACCTTTGCTGCCATGTTAATGCGTAACTCCTTGATGTTTCCTGCGTGTTTAATCACCAAACATAAGTCTTGCCGTGACCAACATACAAACAGCTCGTCCATCACATCCCACACACAGCTCTGCAGGACCCTCTGCTTCAGCAGGGAGTAGAAGGGCATCCCTAAACTGAAGGTACAAACCTCTGCAGCCAGAAATCGTTCGGTATTCAGAGCACTGAGGTGTTAAACCAGCAATGTTAAGCAGCACTTTTCCACCCTTCTGTACAGCTTACACATCAGCTGAAAGACAGGACTAGAAGCTCAAGAACTCATCTCTTCTCATTCTCCACTACAAACCTGCCACGCAAAGAACAGACCCCCACGTTCCTCTCCTCAGTGTAATGGGTACAACTTCAGCATCTGCTGAAAGCAGAGCACCTGCTGATTTGTCTCAAACAAAAGGTATCGAAGAACAGCAGCTCTTCCTTTCGCCAATAAAACATATTTGCACCTTAAGCTATGCATAATGTTTAAGTCTGTTAGGAATCCTATTAAGAGAAACTTATTTTATGAGTCTGCCAAAAAGGATGGTTACCAGAAGCATAATCACAGTAAGCAATAAAGGCTGACATGGAGTATATTTCTAAGCATTTACAGCAGGTGTTTTAAAGGCATAAAGCCGCATTGTTATAAATCCATTTAGAGGCACAGACATGGAAAAAGCAAAAGGCTACCAGAAGGCTGAAAGCCTCGCAGCAGCCCAGCACTGCTCCTCTTCCCTGCAGCACCAACCCACCTCCAACCTGAGCAAGTCAAAGCCATGCTGGATTAGGCATTCACAGAGCAGCGTTACAACTGAAGCACGAGCCCTAATGCAGGATGCAGCACACGCTGAAAGCTCACAACGCCTTATCATCCACAGATTGCTAGAGCTGTTTTAGAATACTACGAACCACCACTTCTTCTCAATGTAAGCAGGGTGATGTGGAGCATCCCAGATTGTGAATACGGTTGACAGAGGAAAGGTTGGGATGGGGGAGCTCCTAAGTGCCCAGTACAGCGCTGGGTACTTTGTACTGCACTTCGACAAGTCCTGCCCCGGACTTACAAGAACTTGCAAGTGAAATCCAGCTACAAAACGCTGGAGGAAACTCAGGGAAAGCTCCATTGCCAATGTAACACATAACTTTATAGAACAATTGCTGGTTATCAGAACGGCGCATGCCAACAGACAACACCGACTATAAATATGACTACCAGCTATTCCACACAACCCCGAAGTGCCCTGCCAAGCCCTCCTTCATGTTCTCTCTCTCTCACACAGACAAAGGCCTCAAAGCCATGGGACATCTGCCAGGGAAACAAATGAAGTTAAAAAACCAGCAGAACACGAACATGTACGAACCTAAACTTGCGTGTTCTTTCTTCCCAATTCCTCCCCCGACGCCTCCCCCTACAAAGAGCACGTCTCGCTTTGCTGTACTCTTTTCCTTCTCCCAACCAGTCTTAACTCTTGGACCAATGTTTTAAAGTTTCCCTACCTTTGAAAAAATAATGTTCTGCTCTTAAATGTTTTGCCAGATCTGGACCACACCCTGCCCTCTCCCAAAATCTCGGCTGTTTGTCTCCTATTGCACGTAATCAATTATAGCACTTTCAGGTTTGGATTTTGCATGGTGGGAGCTGATCCAGGACGGAGATTGTGCCTGTGTGAGCTTGTGTGTTTACACAAACACACATACATGCATGCATACACACACAGCTTTGTAAAATTGTTTTGTTTCCATATATCTTTAGGGGATTTTCCTCAAACTGAGCTTTTCCCTTGCATGCATACCCTGCCCGATATGAAAACGGAGCTGAAAAATTTCCACTTGCAGGTCATGCTGATTATCAAAAATACAAAGGGAAAAAAGAACCCAAAATCTTTGCCATTCTATCACTGCCAGAACTGAACACCAACCCCAAGCAATCACACCACAGAAACACACAAATCCACCCAGCAGATATCTCCTTTCTGCCCTGCGTTTCGCCCTCTCTGCTCCTTCCCAGATTCAGTGTCAGACACCAACTCTGATGTTTGACAAAAAAGGGATACGGCAGATTGCCCACCAGCCGCATCGTGCGCTGCCAAGTGAGAAATGCAAGCTTGGAAACAGGCTCGAGATTCCAGCCAGGACAGCAAGGCTCGGAGCATCGCAGAAGTGACAGAGCTGAGCGTGGTGGGCAGAGGCTGGAGGGGACACAGCGCAGCCACCCAGCCCTGCCTCCCATACCAACACAACTCCATCATTCGGGGTTACTGAGGAATAACTGCTGTTTTCTTCTTTCCGATCTTCCCTTTTTAACTGAGCCCAGCTCCCTTAGCGACTGGAAACTTTTTTGTGAACGTTCTGCACCTGATTTTTTCTATTAGCCATGGCAAAGCAGCAGCCATCAGCTCACAGCGCAGCAGCGCTCACCCTGCGCTGAGTTCACCGCTTCGGACTCCTACAGCACCTAAAAGGAAAGTTTACCTCCCAGAAAAGAGACAAGAATCATCTTGTTAATTTGTTCGGTAGCTCATACAACAACAGTGCGAACACCACGTGCAGACAAACACTCAATTTGTCTTCAGACAGTTTTTGGAAGACAGACATTTTATCAGCCTATCTGTTAACACTTTCCTTCAGAAAATATGTTTCGCCTGCCAGCAAACAAACAACAAAATAACGTGTTGGATCTGTAAGAGGAGAGGGAAATAACCAGGAATCAGCTTCAAAGTGCTGAAAAAGCACCAATACCCCAATGCATGAGACCACATGTGAGTGGTGACGTGTCTTCAGGTCCACAAGCATCACTGTGACTGACTGACCCACTGGTCTGAGCAGCAAGGAGAAGAAAATCCAGGGTGGGATGCTGTTATCTTTTGGCTATCTTTTCCTTTAGCTGTACACACCGAGAGCTTGGGAGGTTTTCAACTTCCAACTCAGAGCACAGAAGGAAATTTTAACTGGCAAATGCTGCTTGGGAGTAGTTCTGAGCAAGACTTCCAAGGTCCTGAAAGCATTTTTAGCAAGTTCCATAAACCGTAGTTCTAATTAAGGATTAAATGCAAAGACTAAACACCTCTTTATTTGAGGGCAGGAAGGTTTGAATCTTTTTGTATTAATGCTGAACTCTATCATCTGATAGTTTGATATGACCAACCTATAAAACCTGTCAGCTTCGCTCAGTTTACACAGGGCTCTAATTATATTTAACTAGAATGTGAATGATCTAATTACTTAACATCTTAGAGCACAAAGTACCGAGGACATCTGGTTGAGCAACTGGCAAAGGAGGCTGAGGACTGAAGGGAGCATTTTGTGCTGCGCTGGGAGCAGCTCACGCCAGCCCCAGGCCCCGTGCCATGTACCTGAGGGCTGCTCGGACGGCAGTGTGTGGCACACAGAAAGGTGCCACTGCAGCCCGTTTGCACAGACAAGTTCCCAGTTTGATTTCTTTCCCTCGGAAGCACTGCAGTCCGTACCCACCAGATTAACGTCACGCAGTCAAAGAGGTAAAACTAAAAGTTCTGGATAAAAACCCAGTGTGGCTGCTGCTCCCCATCCTTACTTCTGCTTAACGAACAGATGGAACCCAGCAATAACCATCTGCGTAAAGCAGCAAGAACTTTAAAGCACAATAATTCCACAAAAATACACTAACGAGGTCACCCGAGCGCTCCCCTAATTGCGCACTGCCCGCGACCTCTGCCAAGGATTTCAGATGGAAAACAAAACCGAAACAACGCGTGAAAGATGTTGCAGCACCTCTGCTGGAAGCACAGTCCAACCCCACGGCCCGGGGAAGCCGCGCTTTGGGAAACAGAGCCCTTCCCTATGGCCAAACCCACTGCCCAACAACCACAGCGCAAAGCTCCCTGCGTGTGCCACACAGCGCCGGGTGGGAATCCTCCGAGATCAAAGGCACTCTATTAATAAACCCGTGTCTTTAAGTTCCTCGCAGCTGAAAAACCCAATTAAAACATTACGGTGACCTTTTAGCAAAGAACTCACTGCTGTGGCACCGAGGATAGGGTATCAGGAGACGCCCTGAGAAAAGCTCCAGCAAAACGGGGATGGATGCGGTACGGCAGCGTTACACCTGTCTGATTTCAGTCACCGGGGTGGCAAAGGATGGCCTAATTCAATAGAAAGATCTGAGAGGCTTTTATTAGGTCTCCCAAGGAGTGTAACTGACAGTGAAACAAACAACGTGTCAGGCCTTAAGTCAGCATTTAGGAAGTAAATTTATAATGAAGAGCTGACAATCAAGGCGCTGCACAAAGGGGATGCTGCACTCGCAGAGCTCAGCGCAGCACCACCGCCTCCGACCGCCGAAATTAACTTCACAATTTGTCGGAAAAATGATTATAGCAAATAAATAGGGCGTAAAACCTGTGATGTATGACTTCATTTTGCCATGACATACCTTGAAGCAAATAAGATAAAGAGCAACGCATGGCCTAAAACAACAGAAGTAGGCGCATCCTTTTCAAACCCAGGCGCACCTGCTGCCTTCCTGCTTCCACGCACCTGAGCTAAACCCAGCTTTGGATGGGAAAACCCAGCTGTGGGTGGGCATCACACGCAGACATCACTCCCACCTCACTGCAGCATCTCCCCAAGCCGGGGAGCAATGCCTCCCAGTGGCTCAGAGCATGGAGGCACTTCAGAGCCCCCGCAGCCACGGCAATGCTCACAAAGCACAGCAGGGAGGCCCTGCTGACCGCTTCCCAGGACTGCAAAAACAACCTGAACTACTAAGTTCTTCTAATCCTATTTAAAGTAGGTTTTCACCGTTCCAATTTTAGACTTCAAGTCCTATTTACAGGACAGAAAATCCCAGATAGTGACATTAATCAAGTTTTCCTTTGCCTCGTGTAAGACGTGGCACATTAGAGGACAAACTGTGCTCGGGATGTGCCAGGATATCTCAGATGCGAATGGATTTTAATTTATTGCCCTAAACAAGCTGATCACAGCACTGTCTGTGCAGTTTTAATCACTTCTGCTGTATTTACCATAACAACCCAAGGACAAAAAAGTTCTTGTTTCCTCATCCCCCCTGGTCCTGTGCTGCATGGAAACAGGGGGAAGGGAAGGGAAGGGAAGGGAAGGGAAGGGAAGGGAAGGGAAGG
>NW_024884900.1:6010730-6011430 GCF_019232065.1 Centrocercus urophasianus
AGGGAAGGGAAGGGAAGGGAAGGGAAGGGAAGGGAAGGGAAGGGAAGGGATTTCTGTCCTCAGAACATTTCATGTTTTTAAACACAAACGCTTCTTGTGCTCACATAAAAGATATGAAGGTTACAGTTCTGTAAGTAACTCTGCACAGAGGTCTCCCCACAAATCAATTGCCAGACTCCTGGCTCCTGCCTTCTAAATGTTTAATATTATCCCATCTCCACAATTAGTATTAGCAAAGCAGCGATGCTCATACCAGACATACCGAGCCCAAGTTATTCCGGCACTATCAATATTAACACGTGCACACAAAAGTTGCGACATAAAAATAGATGCACACTTTGCTGACCAAATTAACGCGATCGTATTTCAGATCACAGACAAAGGGTACATTTTATTTATGTCTCAAAACGAAGCAAACATCTTTAAGTGATAACGTGACATGAATTTACTTTGACGCGCATCCGCAATAAAACGTGTAAATATCCAATAAAAATAAAACGGAAAATAATTGCAGACAAAAGGCCAAGTATAAATTTTATTGAGCGATTCTGACGACATTTATAGTTGACATCCACAGAACAACGAGAAACAGAATGAGGCTGACTGGAAATGGGAGGTGGGGGAAGAGGTGCTGGGCATGGCAGGAGGGGTGAGGATGGGATGGGATGGGATGGGATGGGATGGGATGGGATGGGATGGG
>NW_024884900.1:6011440-6016745 GCF_019232065.1 Centrocercus urophasianus
GGATGGGATGGGATGGGATGGGATGGGATGGGATGGGATGGGATGGGATGCACACCTCCACTGACAAAGCAGCCCCTTCCCCACTGACCTTGGAGATTCCAAGTACATGATCTACAAATTAAGCACAGGTGATGATGCTGCCTGGGCCAATGGCCCCGTACTGCGCTGAGCAGGGATGGAACCCATTCACTTTGCAAAGTTCTCCAAGCTGTGCACAGGGACCAGTGCTCCCCACACTGCCCCAGGGCTCTCCAGGCAGCGAACGCTTGGGAAGTGAGCAGCAGCCGATAGCTCTGATGGCACAGGAGATGTCTAAATCACAAGCACTGGTCCTGCTGGCAGCCTCAGCATGAGGCCATCAATACCTGGGCTGCAAAACCTGACCTGGGATACAGGTCCTAGAAGGAGAAGCTGGGGGGTGGCACATCTTGTGTAGTTGTGTGAGCACAGAACGCCCGTCCCACACAGCCCTGCTCACTGACCTGCCCCATGGCCAACCACGCTCTGACACGGGCAGCTTTAATGATGTACTCACAAACCAATGGATATAGAGTTCAACACTTACACCTCCAGCTGCCTACAGTGTGGATTTTAAGCAGCCTTTAATGTACAGAGAAATCTGAAGGGAAACCTGATGAGTTGTGTATCTCCATTTGGTCCCAATCACAAACAACGCTCGTTTAGGACACCAGTCAGTTCTCTGTTCACATTTACTTGTAGATGCTGCTTCCAACAACAAACCTGAGAAATATTTGCAGTTTAGCAAGAAGCAGCTCTTACTCATCCAGAAGAGAGAACCAAGCAGAAGAACGGGGCACTGCCAAAGCACTGGCTCACAGCCCTCCATCTCAGCACACTCCATGGCAGCAGCACTGCACCCAGAGCAGCGCACAGCTCAGCAAGGGACACTGCTGCTGGTTACAGTGAACTAATGCATCCCAGTGTAAGTGCACCACCCTATTAAGAGTGCTTTTCCTAAAGTAGGGGATGGACCCCACATACAAGCACCACAGGAGGTACGGGAGCACGGCAGCAGGACAAAACCCATCCAACTTCTGCACCCCATTACCTGCAGCGCTGCGCCTCAGCCTGACAGCTCCATTTCTGTAGGAATAAGCCATGAAATTGTCATGCAAAGCATATGATCTTCTTGAATGTATACCTATCTGCTGAAATGGGTTCCCCTCTCCTCTCCAGTGCACTATAACCAAAGTTTCACCCCAGGCGCTCCTGAACTCCTTCCCCTTTTCCCTCTGTCCCTTCAGCTCCAAGCAGCATCCCTTCCCCACGCTCCACTTGCTTTTATTTCTGCATCCTTACAGCTTGTCCTCAAGAGCCCCAGACTGAAGCCACCACGTCCCAGCAAGGGAAGACTCCCACAACACCGGCACCAGCAAGGACCCACATTACACAGAAAGAAACACTGGAGGAACCCCCGGGGACCCGCAGCACAGAGGCAGTGCTGTTAGCAAGAACCAGACACCCGGGTCTCAGCTCCATGCTGGCGTGGCTCTGGGCTCAGCTGACCATCAGCTGAATGGAAGATCTCCACTGCAACACCACTGCCACCATTTAGCAACACTTAGCCCAAATCCTCCCGCTGCTCACAGAAGCCCTGTGCCAGCACTTCCAGACGCCGTAACTCCAAGTGTGCTGGTGGGCACACACTCACACACACCGAGGACAGGAGCAGGATCTGAACAGTGCTGATGTTCAGCCACAAGAGCCCCAGAGAGCTCCAACCTCCCGGGCCCTAAAAGCTCACAGCCAGGGGCACGGAGACGCGGGAATGCAAAGCATCCAAGTCAGGCACCTTACAGACCTCTGCACATCCGCTCTGTGCTCCCAGGTGGGGTCAGCCTTCACCTCTGCCCTCCCAGAGCAGAACCCTGCAGAGCCATTAACCCACCTCTGGGGTTGGCTGAGCACCCCGAGCCCCAGCTGCAGGCACAGCACAACATCACTGCAGGGCAGGGCAGCGTGCGAGCCGCCAGCCCAGCCAGCAGCGTCAGACAGCGTCCGTCTGTCTGCACAGTGGGGGCTGCTGCAGCATGGAGCCACGGGGCGCTGCCGGCTCCCAGAGATGCGGTAATTCACACAGATACACAGCTCTGAGCACAGAGGGACCAAGGAGCTGCCCGAGCTGCTGCAGTTACAGACAACAGTGGATCCAGCATGAACCCTTGGCTGCCTGCTGCTTCCTGGGAATGCAGCGCTGTCTGACACCAGGAAAGCCTGCTGCACATCCCACAGCCTGCACCCAACATCTGCAACGCTTCGTGCTGATCTTTGGTAAGAACTTTGAACTGCACGTGTTTTCAGTCACCTGTTCAGATTCCTAGGTTCTTCACAACCCGAGCGTCGCAGCTTGCTGTGTTTTAACCTGATAATTAACAGGAAAAGCAGAAGTGACAGATGTATTTGCCTTGTCAGGGCAGGGAAAACACAAGCTGAGAACATCTTCCATGAAACGAGGAAGCCTTACCTCCAGCAGTGTAAAGACACCTCATCAGCACGAGGCCTTATTTCCTCCCACCTTTCCCAGGAAATTCACCACGCACATCAGAGCCCAAACCCCTTCCCATTACGGGCACAATGCCTTCTGCAGCCATTCCTGCTGCCTCCCTGCCAGCTCCGCGCCCCGTGCCATGTAGGAGCACCACGCTGCATTGAAATCCCAGCACACATCACACCTCAGTGCTCTGCACACGGGAAACCATCCGGCACAGGGAGACATGAGGAGCAGAACGCAGAGCACATGGAACAGAAGCCGGGCTGTACGCTGGGGGCATGGGAACACAGCACACACTGGACCCGGAGGCCCCACGCCAAGGAGCTGCTGCCTGCACCTGGAGCACCAGCACACACATACAGACCTCCTGAGCCTTCATTTCCAGCTCGGGACGATCAAATTGAAACTTGGGATCACGCACCTTCCTCCATCCATCTTTTGCATTACAAATCAGCTTGCAAATAACAAATTATTGTTCAGTGGCATTTTGGACGCTTTGCCCATCACGTTTTTGCTGCTGTTACATGCAGACGCAATCTGTTCCCAAAACTCCCCAGCCCTTGCCATACTCCACACCAACAGCACCGCGTTTCTCCGCTCAGAATCCAGCTGGCCACAAGCACGGTGTGAGAGCACCCAGCCCGAAACACAGCTGCTGTTAGAACAGAAACTAAAAGTTCTACAGAGAGCCGTACGGGCAAATGAAATTAACGCAGAGCCGCTAATTCCACTTGTGATGAAGCACGTTAACTCCTTCACTTAAAGCAAATCAGCCCCTGCTCTGCTGCGATCGGATCCAGGAATGGATGCCAAGAGCTCCACCTGTTTCTAATTAAATAATTGAATAGCTTCAGTATTTAAGCGCTACTCTCTGCTACTTCTTTTTTCCAGACTTGGTGCAAATTTTGTAACGTTACAAAAAGATCAATGGTTTACTTACAACAATTAGTCACAGCGGAGTGGGAACTGATACCCCACCCTGACATTGATTAGACATAATGCAATAAGAAGGATGAGATTTGCAAAAACGAATACAGAAAAGCACAACAAGCGAGAGCCGGGTTGAGATTCCAGCCCTGCAGTTCGGTCACAGCCAGCCATGCTGCCCTGATCTCCAGCAGCCACTTACTGCACTCCTACCCAAAAAGCGACCATTAGACTTTGGGACTCATGTTTATTTTCTGAGCACCTCAACACCGCGTTCCTTCGGTTTCCATCAAGCAGTTCCAACCCTACAGCCATCGCACGGACTCAGCTCAGGGCTGAAGGTCAGGCTGAGCCACACTAGCCGTGGAGATGCAGCTGGAACTGCTGCATTCCTCCAACATACAGACAGACAGACTGACAGACAGTCAGTGGTGTGGGACCCACGCTGCCCCATCGCCCTGGCAGCACAGCGCCGGTTTCCCTGCTGACCAGCAGAGGGGTGTTTGTGGGAAGGTGTTGTAAGCAGCACCAGACCCACAGCCACGGAGCTGCAGGAGCCATGGTGGTGCCTCCCAGCAGCAGATGCAGGAGCTGAGGACGGCAGCGCTGCTCCAGGGATGGGATTCACATCTCCCACCACCATCACCCTGAGCGAGGGCTCCTTCTCTCCACGCACACCTTACCCGACGTGGGTCCTTCTTTCACCACGTGGCAAACTCACGCTGAAGTGATGTCATGCTAATTTCATTGCCTCTTTAGGAAATAAATCTGACCCCTACAAGCCCTACCCAGGGCTGCACGCGCTTTAGGGATGTTCTGAAAGGATGAGCCGCATCTGACACTTATAGGAAGCTGCCACTCTGCACCCCTCTCATCCCACAGCCTGATCCTTAACCCAACTTCTGCACTGTGCCACCGTGCCCGGAGCAGGGCAGAGATCACAGGGAAAGCAGCTCCAGCTTTCTGTCGCCGCCCTTGAAATGCACAACTGTAAATGAACGGGGGGCACACACAGCCCTGTGAGACCGAACCTCACACTGCACGACAGCATTCCTAGCGCATGGCTTCACCTGCAAGCGGGAGGAAACACCGCGTTGCCTCCGTGCGCGGACGGGCGGATAATTAAAGAAAAATAAAGGCTAATTTGCGACAAATTAACTGCTCTGCGTGGGGATGACAGGCGCTCTGTGCTCACTGCGGGGCTCCGTGCGCTGCTGGCCGCGCAGGGCCGCAACGCGGGCAGCCGAGAGCCCAACGCTGGCGTCACCCGGCGTCACAGCGCGACGCTCCACAACAGGTCTTACAGCGCGCACAGAAATTAAAACCCGATAAAAGCCAGCTTTTTTTTTTTTTCTCTTCCTTTACTCAAAACAGAACAGAACGGTCCATCACCGCGGGGTTCGGTCACACACCGCCCGGCAAAGCCCCAGCCCCGACCGCCCGTGTAACGCTGCCCTTCGGGTCCCGCGCGGCGTTTCCGTCCCCGCGCCGCGCCGGCACAACTCCGCCGCGCGGGCCGGCAGCCCCAGCTGAAACGCATCCCGACGCAACCCCTTCTCTTTCATCCCGCTCCACATCCGCCTCTCGCTCTCCCCGCTCCGCTCGGTACCGCCGAGCGCCCTTCCGAGCGGGGAAAGTTCGGCCAAGTCCGCCTCTCCGCGCAGCCTCCGCAGAAACAATACGGCGGCGGCGGCGGAACGGGACGGCGCTCCCTCCCGCCGCACCTGAGGGCCCCGGTGCCGCCGTCCCCCGATTCCCGCGGGGCCGCGGCCGCCGCTCGGTCCCCGCCGCGCTCCGCGCTTCCGCCGGAGCGCCCCGCGCCGCCCCCAGTGCCGCCCCCCTCCCGGCGCCGCTCGGCGGTTCCCC
>NW_024884900.1:6016845-6017243 GCF_019232065.1 Centrocercus urophasianus
CCCCTCCTCCTCCCGCTGCCGGCCCCGCCGCCTGCAGGGAACCCCCGCTCCGCCCGGCCGCGCCGCGCCGCTCCCTCCGCCCCCCCCGCACCGATCGGCGCCCCCATCGGACATCGATCCCCTTTGTTCAATTCATCGATCGGCCCAAGATGGCGCCGGAGCCGGCTGTGCCGTGCCGGGGCCGCCGCCGCTTCGCCCCGCTCCGTCCCGGGGCTGCGCTCCGCCGCTCCCCGCGGCCGAACCGCGCGGGGCCGCGCGCTGCCACCGCTCCGAGCGTTCCGCTTCCCCCCCCACCCCGTCGTCGTCCTCCTCCTCCTCCTCTTCCTCCGTCCCTCCTGCGGTGGCCGGGGAAAGTTTCCCGAGTGCCGGGACTTTGTGTGCGCGGGGGCGCGGGGCGG
>NW_024884900.1:6017827-6163836 GCF_019232065.1 Centrocercus urophasianus
CCCCCCCCCCGCAGCGCCCGCGGGGGCCGAACCCGGGCTGTGGGGACAAGGGGGGGAGCACGGCGCAGAGCGGCCGGTGCTGCCGCCCCACAGCGCGGTGTGCAGTGTGAGAGGGGAGAATCGAAGGGAAACGGCGATGGGAAAGTGCCGGGGGTGTCTGGTTCGTGGCGTCCGGGGGGGGGGGGGGGCGCACAAGGATCTGTGCTGGAAGGGGAGTCGGGGAAATGTGGGCGCTCGGGGGTCGCTGCCGCAGAGCGCTGCTCGGGGAGGGCCAGGAAATGCGGCATATCCATAGAAAAGGGGATTTTAAAAGGTGAGAGAAGTTATTTGGTGCTGAAAGATAACGTGTCCTACAAATACAAACATTTTCCTTGCTCCTTTCCTGAAAAGCACGGAGCGCTTTGCCAGGCACATCCGTTCCCCAAAACAAACTGCGTGCACAGCCCGCAAATACAGCAGCCCCCAAAACCCCATTTCCTGGCAAGGAACCAGCAGAGCTGTACCTGTCCCCCCAGGACAGCCCTTCACGGTGCTACAGTCCCCTATAGTGTGCTCCCATCCCCTATAGGGGCTCCCGTCCTCTGCCCGGTGCTCCCATCCCCTACTCTGTGCTCCTATCCCTTGCCCTATACTCTCCGTCACCTACATTGTGCTTCCCACCCCCTGCCCCAGGTCAGCCCCACTCTGTGCTCCCAACACTGTTGTGCACTTTGTACACAAGGGGAAAATAAACACGTCTTCCTCTGGGTAAGTGAGTGAGCGTAGATTTTTCCTCAAATTGGATCTGATCATCAAGTGGATGTGGTGCTCGCTCCGGTCGGTGGACGGACGGCTGGAAAATGGCTCTGTGTCACTGGAGAAGTTGCAGACAGCGCAGAGCAGTCGCTGCTGCTGATTTCCCAACGCCGTCCTTCGGAGCAGCACCGCCGTTTCTGCCTCCATTTCCACTTTTTGCCGAGGCTGCTGCTCACAAAGATACTAATCGCGATGGCGGGTTTTATGTTAATGAGTCGCACGTAATGATCAACCCGGCAACTACAGACCTTCAAATTGTTGGCTGGCCATGTCGTGGCTGTGACCAATGGCACTGGGTGGGGACGCGCCAGGCCTGCGCCCGCTGAGCTCACAGCCGGCAGCACCAGGCACGTGCGGCTGATGCCCGGAGAGGGAACCCCGAAGCCCTGAGCTTGTAGGGCTGCTGGCTCCTCAATGGCTGGGTTCTGTGGTGTGGGGGGCACAGAGGCTCGGGGGCCCCATGGCACAGCCTGACGGATGTCTGCAAGGATGGAGCTGTGCAGCCCTCCGGAGCCCGGCTAACGACGTAACCAGTTTGGGAGCACTAAAATAGGATTTTAATCCTGGGAAGCATCATTTCACATTCCAGTGATCTAATCAAAATCCTCTAATCTCTCCATGGTCCCCCCTTTCTAGATGAAAGAGGCCAGAGTTGCTGCCTTCACCCTTTCTCCGCTGCCTCCCCGTTCTACCAGTCTGTTCTGTGTCCAGGCAACTGCAAAGAGACATTTCAAAGGCTCCTGCCGTGCCATGTAGATGTTTTCTCTTGTTAGTTTGGACTGCAGGTGTGTGTGCCTCAAGGATGAAGCATCGCGGTGCTGCTGTGGGTTGGGGGCACGCAGTCGTGGTGCAATAAATCACAGAGCAATGCTCCGCTTTGAACGCGCACGCACAGAGAAAGGGAAAGAAAAAAGCATCTGACCCGAATCATTTTCTGGAAACACATCTGGTTAAAATCCAAAGTTTTAAATTGAGTAATATTTTAAAATGCATTTGGTAGGTATTAAATTACAGCGTTATATCTGATAATATTTATGATACTAATGTGTTAAGCAGAGGTTTACATCTGTCAAGAAAAATGAATGATTGTCACATGGGGTAACAAATGTATCCTGGTATAAATAACATTTTACGATATTTTTAACATTATTGCAGCCTTTTTTTTTTTTTTTTTTTTTTTTCCATCTTGTCGCCTTATTGCCAATCTGACAGAGCAGCTCTGTGCCGGATCCCGACCTGTTTCAGCAGCGCGGTGGTGAAGAGGAGCACACGGTGTGACCGAATTGAGGACGCGCTGGGAGCAGTGGGCCGGCAGGCAGCTGCTGGGCCCCCACTGCTCCTGGTGGCTGCAGTGCAGGATCAGTGCCTGCCTGCCGCTCACCAAGGAGGTCTCTCCTGACAGCTCTGCTTTCTGGAAGCGCTGCATTCCTCGCCGTCCTGCAGGGCACAGAGCTCTGCGGAGCTGATCTGCGCCGCGCTTCTGCTGGATCGTACCTGGCCAAGAGGGAGGAAGGAGCCGGGCTGTCGGCGCGCCCCGGCAGGCAGCCGGCGGGGATAAAGTTTCCTCGGATTATGATGTTTTCAGAAATCAGCTCTGTGTGCTCGTTTGAGGCAGGCTTCCTTAAGGTTAGATCTGATCTGTGTAAATGCTAACTTCTCTCAACGCGCATTAACAGAGTGCTGCAAAAGTAAGCACTGTGCACTTGAAGTTTAAATCTAAAATGATGGCAACTGCAACACTGAAGTTGTAGGTGTGTTACACAGATTTCTTTGTCCTTCCAGACACCCTTACCAATCTACAGAGGGGGATTGACATTGGATATAAGGAAGGTTTTTTTACCATTAGAGTGGAAAGGCACTGCACAGGCTGCTCAGAGTGGTGGCGCCCATCCCTGCAGACCCCCAGGGTCGGGCTGGAGGGCTGTGAGCACTGATGGAGCTGTGAGTGTCCCTGTGCACTGCAGGCAGTGGGACCAGATGGCTTCTGGGGGTCCCTTCCTACTCAAACCATTCTGTGATTCTCTGATTTTAGGTACAAGTATTTAATTAAAATTCATTTCTTACTAATGCCACTGTGCTGTAAGATGTCACTAATACAGAGATTTAACTAGCACAGTTGCTCTGCCACTTGCATTAGACCATCAGTGGCAACTGGACTTGTTGTGCTTCATGTGTAATTGTCCAGTACCTGAAAAGGAGAGAGGAACTCATCTGAACACATCATTCTGCCACTCTTCAGCTGGATTTGAGAGCACAGAAAGCCTTGTTCCATCTATCGTGTTACACCGTGCCCATTACATAGTCAGACTCCATAGGGACCGCAGTGAACAGAGCTAGCCAAGCAGACAGGTAATTTATGTTGCTGGAGATTTAGCCCAGATTAAGATCAAGATTCATATTATGCCTTTAACATCACGGATTTTTTTTTCCAATTATTGTCAATGACTCCACTGATTTATATCCTGTAGCAGCCGGAGGTTTTGCAGCACATAAATTGCAGAAAATTTGGCCAGCAGTGGTGATCTGTGCAGGCTCAGGAACCCCCTGAGCTGCAGAGAGATGGAAGGAGGAGGGCACTACAGCCTTCCCTGGGTGCCCAGCCGAGGGCAGTGGCAGACAGCACTCTCTCCTGGCTGGGCTCCTTTTCTCATCCAGGATGCTTGGAATCACGGTGGGGGTTCCCATATTGTTTGGTACTAAGGGGAAGTTTTACCTTAAATCATGTACACGGTAGCACACGTAATCTAAGCATGAAATCCTTTGAGTAGTACAGAGGCACAGGTAGGTGGAAGAGAAGAAAGCAGTTCTTACAGAGGGCAGGGAAAACAGCCACAATTAAAAGCGAAGCAAATTTGGGCAGTGTGGTTGCTTGCTCATTAGCTCTGAAGACATCCATAAGCATCCAGCATAACCCACAACAGATCTTCACTGAGAATTTGTGGATTAACCCACACCAACAAAGGCATGTGATGACATTGTAGTGGTATTCTTTGCCGTGTGTGGTAGAAGTTACTGAAGACCCCGAAAGAACAAATGACATCGGTGTGCACAGTGAATGGAATCTGCCTTCACAGACTGGACACATTTGCAGTATTCCTGTCAAATAACTGCCTCTCTTACAGTACACTCTATCCAGATACATGGTCAGGTTTTGGCCAACATAAGCAATAACAATACCCATAGGCAATCAAGAGAATTAGAGAAGAAAAGGACCTATCAGATCATCTACTCCCTGCAGCTGGCAGTGAAGAACAGTTTCACGCTGAATCCAATAAGCATGTGGTTTGTTCTGGCTTTAATTGTAGGCATTACCCTTGCCTGGTTGAGCTTCACCCCGTGCGCAGGGTGATATCCTAGGCAGCATTCTGCTGGGGTGAGCCTGCAGGTGCCTCTTCTGGGTGGGCAAAATTCCCACCTTTTTTTCCCCACTCCTGGAACTTTGCACTTATTTTTTACTCCTTCCCGGTTTCTTTCAATTTTTTTGCACATCTTTTTCTATATTATTCAACCCTTGCTGCTCCTCAACTCTTGTTTCTCCTCTTGTGGATCGTCAGTATTTTCCATATTACTTAAAATTAAAAATCTGAAACCAATAAACAAAATCCCGTCCTGCTTTCTGAGCTGTGCTGATGATGCTCCTTACTCTGTGCCATTTCCCCATGGTGGGAGTGCTGGTTTAGTGCTGGGGCTGGGAGCTGCGCTCAGCCACTGTCACCGCTTTCTTCGTGACATTCACTGAATATCCCCTCAGTTTCTCCGTTCTGTGAAACACCTGTGGTCATCAGGAGATACAGATCTCGTGGTGGCTGCGAGGTCAGAAGAGGGAAGCTGCAAGCAGGCGATGGAGAGATGCGTACCTGAGGCAGCTCAGAGGGCGCTCCCTCCCCCACCAGTTTCCCTTTCATTCATTTCCAGATCGGGCCCATAAAGCAGGTAAGCATACAGCCGATGCTATCTTGGAAAAGAAGAGAGAAGAAAGGTTGTTCTTGCACTTTCCAATCGTGGCAGCTCCCTCTCCCACTGGGAAGAAGAGCAGGTCCCCACGCTCCCCCCCAGCCGGGCACTGCCTCCCCATCCTCCTGCTCACCCTGCCGAGCATGGCCCAGGGGTGGCACCGGGTCTGGCGCTGCTGGCTCAGCCCCACGGTGCTCAGGGAGGGGCAGCCACACCAGGCCTTGTTGCAACACGCAGCAATGGGAGACGGGAGGCAGACGGTTGTGCGGGGCCAGAGAGACAGGTGTGTGCGGAGATGGGCGGATAGCGAGGCAGACAGGCAGACAGCCTCATCCGGTGCGAAACAAAACCCCGCAGCGCCCGCTGGGAGCTGCATTCGTGGCAGCACAGGATGTTTAGGATGGTTGAGGTGGTTTCTCTTCAAATAACGTGTGTGATTTCATTTGGGGAAGCGCATCTTTTCTTAGAAACACGGCGGTGACTTGCTCGGAACAACCGTGATTCGCTGCAGACACGAGCGTGTTTGGGGCTGTTGGATCCAAACGCTGGCGTAGGAGAAGCAGTAACTGTGGATGAATGCAAAAAGGGAGGAAATAGAGACCCTGCCAGTGTTCATCATACACTGGCACAGTGCAGTAAATATTTTGCTGTGGAGAACCTCCTTGAGGGGAGTGCAGGGGTTCCTGTCTCAGCACAGAGCTGCTGCTTAGGTTTTTGTGCCACTCTCACTCATAAGAGACTCAGCCAAGTGAAAGGAGATGCAACGCAGCATCAGACCTGTGCCTGTGTGCTGTGGGAAGGCCATGTTTGGAAGGTGAATATCCCTCAGGGGTAACGGTGCACCTGAAAATGAACCCACGTGCTCAAGACAGCAGATCAGAATTGTATTTGTTCTGTAACATGTAGAAAAGAAATTGATTGTTTTTCTCTCGGCACTGCTTCACTTCCTATTTGGTGTTTGGGTGGTGATGGATTACCAAAAAGGAATAAAAAAGAAAGAAAAAGTAAATATAGTTTAAAATTACCCTCTACTTTTAAATAAATAGATCCAGTCTCATTCAGGTCACAGCTCTCCACATGTATGCTCTGGCCCTTATTTGCACTGCTTGGCCTGATCCTGAATGGAGGCCTGATGTAAATCCAGAGGAGTTCCATGGAGCCCATGGGATTGCTATGCGTTTCTATGGGGTAGGCTAGTTGCAGACCATGGCCAATGCATCTTGTTGTGTTCTTTCTGTAAATAACCAGCTGGATTTGGCCCAACAAAAGTAAAACAAATTGAAACCATTCATAAAGAAAAGAGGTAAATGGTTTAAGGGATCAGAACAGTGTACTGGTGGGCTGTCTCCAAGTCTCCAGTTTTTAATAGTACCCAAGCTCACACAAAACTTTACTTTAACGCGTTCCTAAATGTGCTGCTGTGTGGGGCCGGCTGCTGGCTCCTGTTTTCATGGAAGGATTATATTAAAACATTTAAAAACTGCAAGGAGAAGAATGTTCGAGGGCAGCCAGCCGGGAGGAAACACATATCATTTCATCACGTGAAATGTTTATAAATGCAGTTCATCAACATGTATGAAAGAGTGATTTTTATTTTTTTTTTTTTAACTTTTCGGGCCTCAGCTGTCACAGAGAAAAGAAATAATTGCTGATTTGTCTTTATCAAGGATTTCTAGAGAATGCACTGCGCTCCAGATATTTATTTTGACCTTTTATTCTTTTTAAATATCTCATTGTTTGGCTGATTGGTTCTAATTAGCGTTTTTGTCTGCTTTCCGCGTGTGACTGATAGAAAATTGTTTGTCTGCTTCCTCTGGAAATTGAAATTTTTAGAAAATTTTCAACAAAATGTTGGACTTTCTGAGACGTATGATTTTCTTCTAGATAGTCCTATGAGCCAGGAGTTGGCCTCGATGGTGCTGGTGGGTCTCTTCCAGCTCAGGGTGTGCTGTGATTTGATGCCACGTGAGCTGCTGAATTTCATCTGTAATCGCCCCCCCCCCCCCTCATTTCTATTTCTCTTGCAGCATCAGTGCAAATCTGAAGCGACATAGAACGGCTGGAATTGCAATAACGCGGTGTAACAGGGCTGACTATCAAGCTTCATATATAGATTAGATTAATACATAAATCTAATTTGATATTTCACATTACTGTGAATATTACTGCTAATATTTTACAGATGTAATGCCAAGTTGTTAAGTAAATGAAAATCACGGAGAGTCCAATTCTGAAAGGATTACTCAGGCAAAAATCCCTGAAGTCAAAGGGAGTATTGCCTGAACGAAGTCTGCAAAATTAGAACTAGAGCCATATTCCCAAAGCAGACAAGTAGATTTATCTTAGAGATCTGCCCATGAGTTGAATTCTTGTAGCAATGAAAGATATATTGGGAAAACGAACAAGTAGGTAACCTGAAATGTAAGGAGAGGCCGATAAGATCGCACCAACCCTGAGCAAGCACTTGTGTGGTTGGTGATGTCAACAGGAACCCGAGCTGCCTTAATAAACTTGTTCGTAGTTGTCCTATATGTTGCTTTACATACCGAAAGGCACAGATCGCCTACGAGTTTAACAAGAAAAGGATTTATATTAAATTTGCACATAAAATGCCTCCGTGAAATATGTGAAATGCTTTTTTATATGATTCCAATAAAACATTGATCATAAAACTCTGCCCTCCCACTTCTTTATATCCAGCTTCGGCTGTTGCTTTGTGTTTAAAGTTTGAATCTGTGACACTCAGCAGACGTAATTGTGGGGCGGCTTTAATTGGTGAGGACAGACCAGGGCTCTGCTTGCTCGCTTGGGGGTATAAATCAGGAGGAACCCCACCAGAATCGGTCAAACTCTGCCTCCGTGCAAGAGGCTGTCGGGCTGAACGACACGAGTGCTGCAGTTGCTATGAAATACGCAACGCTGTGTCTGTTTATAGCTGCTCAGGATCTGGCCCACTGACTGGGATGGAGCTCAGCCAGCTCTGATTTCTGCCCTTTATCATGAGTTTGCTCTGAGTTTCGCGTTGTAAATTCTCCCGACTCGTGCTGCCAAACTCAGCTCTGCTCTTCACAGTTTCGTACTCTGAGTGTGAACTGATACTGGTGGAAATCCAAGGGTAAAAAAGCAGTGAGTAGAAAGCACAGATCTGCAGCCTGGATCTGAAAGGAACAGCTTGACCACAGAGGAAGTTATTTGCACAAAAAGTATTCAAACAGATATGCACGGTTTACATGTGTTTAGTAAATCTTGTCTGAAAACTAGAACCAGCTGTATAGTATATGGAGGCCCTGATCCCCAGCTCTTTCTTTCGTACATTTGGATGATACATTTCAAGTCACTTTTTCCATCCTTTCATTCGGAGGCTGCTAAGGATTGAAATACAAGGCGCATGAGTTCCGTCTCAACCAAAGAGGCCATCAGCATCTTCAGGTAGAGCTGTTCATCACCATGGCTTCTGTGGAGCCATTCCCATTCCCATTCCCATTCCCATTCCCATTCCCATTCCCATTCCCATTGCGGAGCCATTCCTGCCCCATCCCTCATCTCCACCTGCAGCTTGGAAGCAGAGGCACAAACCCCTCTTGGTTCAGGGGCATGGAAGGATCTGGGCTCACCCTTCCAGGCAAGGGTCAGGGCAAGAAGCAGGGACCAGCAGCATCCTTACAGCAGGATTATCCCAGTGTTTGCCATCTGTGACAGTAACAAAACTGATTGAACTGCCCTTGGTTGGAACAAGAGGAGAACCGGGCCTGAAAGCTAAATTTGCATGCGAGATTAAGAAAGTTGTAGATGCAAGCAAGATTTTTTTTCCTTTTTTTTTCCCCTTCTTTTTGTGTGTGTGTCTAACTATGCAACAAATTTTGTAGCTGAAATTTACATACTTCTTGATTCATGAAATTATGAGCAGCTGCTATTTTGCTACATTCTTAAATTGAAAAGGCAGCGAAGAAAAGAACAGACACATTAGGCAAACTCCATCTGCCCCTCATGTCTATCACTTTCCTTCACTCTCTCTTTTGCCAAACAGGATACAATGGCATAATCAGATGTCTTGGTTTGCATGGGAGAGTCCCCAGATTCATACTGCTGCCATCTAAGATGGGATTTTTGTTTTTAAGACAACTTCTTAGCACCGTCTCCTGTTCATCCCTAAAACAAGTGTACACATCTTCAGTGGAAACCGCAGAACATGAAGGATCTTTACGAGGGGAATAACCTTCCAAACGGCTTACAGGCTTCTGGAAGCTTCTGGAAGTCTTCAGACATCATTTCTTAGGGGGTTTTAAGACTGAGAAAGGATCACTCAGGTTTTAAAAGCTTTTCTATTTGTATTTTATTGCTTCCATCTTACTGTCCTAAATACAGAAGTGGAAGGATTTGAGAGGAGGGGGTAAAATGTAAGGCTGAGAATTAGGATAGATGGGGCTATCTCTAGCCGTTGGAATGAATCTGAACAAATTCAATCTACAGGTAGTTCCACGCTCAGAGAAGAGTTATTTCAGCTCTTTGGTGAAGAGAATCTCCATCTCTGGCACAGCTGAGAACAGCCTGGTCCCTTCTTTGTCCTAAATGCACTATACAAATAACACCACGTTTCGTCATGAGATAGATTTTAATTTCTCCTTTTTGAATTAAAATATGGAAGCTCAGAATTTGGTACCTATTTAACACCTGGTTGAACACTTAACAATCTGGTAACAGTTGAGTGCATCCCTGTGAAGTGGAGTTCCTTTCCTTTTGTTGCCCCACTTAAGAAACAGCCATTGTCATTCAGTCTCATTAACATACATAGGTTCCCTAGGAGATGTCCCATTAAAGTGGCCATCCCTATTAAGCATGTCCCAATTAAGTAGTGTTTATTGTATGGCAGGTTCCAGACCTCAAAGCAGAATAATTTTCAGTTCCTAGAGGGAAAAAGTAAGTCAAAGAAATTACATATTTAAAAAAGGCTTAAATTGATACAAACTGATAAGAGTCCAAAAATGAAAAATGAGGGCTGACACTTCATCCTTTTGTTTATCCTGTAATGCTGCTTTTCTGGTTTTGAGTTAAGAATGTAGCCTACACCCTAACTATGAATTTCTTGGCTTTGATTTGATTGTGTCATAACTTAATGTTTTATGACTTACAATCACATTAGTCATAGGAGTCACTCAAGTTTAGAGATGATGGAAAAGACATAGGGGATAGACAAATCCATACTCAGAAAGACTAATAGCCCTGTGATTGAAATGGTGGGCTGGGGCTTGGGAGAGCCAAGCTCAGCATCCAGGCCGTGCCGAGTGGTTCTGCCTCACTTAGAACAAAACACCAAGACTCCGTTCACAGCGTTATTTAGATACCTGAACCGACATCTAAATATGTTTTCACATGACTGTATGCACACGTAGTCTCTTTTGCCCTTTTCTCAGTCACTATGGATTTAAGTCGGGGGCTTCTTCAAGGTGCTAACAGACAAGCTTTGGAGAATCTTCCTTCGTTGGCTGAAGACGACCCAACTTTCAGCTGTCTGCTGCCAACCGCTACCCTTAATCCCTCAGGTAGCATCAGCCACTTCAGTGTAACTTCTGGGCCCTCAGCACAAACCCATCTTCAAAGAGGAGAAATGACTGGTCTCCATTCTGTCACAAAGACACCATCAGGTTCCTCCTCTCCTCCCTGCTACAGTGAGAGGTGAGCTGCAGCACAGAGACTGAGCAGAGCAGTGGGAGTAATGCCATCTTCTGCAGCCAAAGGGGATTCAGCAGGCTTGCACTGCAGCCAGGGCATGCACACGTCAGCATTTACCCTGCAGAACTGAGACATCCCTTTGTATTTAGTTTGGTTTTGCCCCTAATTATACAACCTGTCCTTCCTGTCAAGGAGAAACTTGTACCTGGGTGGAGTTCAATAAATATAAGAAAAATATTCCTGTTCTCAAACTGAAATCTCGTGATGGCAAGAACCATTCCACTCCATGGGTGCAGCCCCTCAGTACAGCTAATAAGAGAAATATGACAGATTTGGACCTTCTCAGAAAAGAGAAGCATGGTTTGATGCCTTCCCTGCACCACTCTCTTGATTCTGAGTATTCCCAACTTTCTTGAATTCCACGCAGACTTCCAGAAAAAGCAGTGTAAGTGCATTAAATACTTTTCCATAGCCTCACTGGAGTTATGTTATGAAGAATGGTTATGGAGAAGGATATATATACTCGATGGAGTACAGTCAGTGCACTACAGGCAATGGTGTATACTCAGTGGAGTGTAGTTATGGAGAAGGAATAACTTCTGGAATACAGCTTCATATGAAAGCCACAATTTCTTTGTACAACAGTACACAAGCAGTTTGCACACTTAATTTGTGGCCTGTGCCCTAGAGAAGATTAAGATTCCTTGCTTTTACATGAGGCACAGTATTTCCAAATGAGGCTTTGTGAGTAGGTGGTAAACTTTCTTTTGGGTCACCAGGCAGTTACTGGGTGCTTTGAAAGCATCTCCTGAGAGCCAGGTAAACTGTGGTTGAGTGATGCAGATGTTCAGCTGTGGTCAAATCAGAAAGAAAGACTTCTATCCTTAAGGCAGTAAAGTAATTACACTTGGTATCCTCATATCTTGCTTCCAGTAAGTAGGTGCAGAACAGTGTGGCTTTGTAGTGCCCATTAGCAATATCAGTACTTGGCAGCAAGAGCCTCTGGGAGTCTTTATGCAGCTTGCTGAAACACCACAGCACGGCATGCAGGAGAAATGGTTACTATTCAGGGGTTCATCTTGGAACCCGAAGACCTTCCTTTATGTAAGTTTATATGATCAGGATGAGAATATCTCCAGGGAAAGCTCTCTCTTGCGTGAAGATAGAGAGCATACAAATATAGCAGTTCATAGGTCTGCAGAAAGTGCAAAACCACAACCTCAGCTCCAAAGAGCTGCTGAAAGAGAATCTGAAATTGAGACCCAGGTTTGGGCTTCATGTTTAAGATCTTCTCTAATAATATTTTTGTTAAACAGTGATACTGAAAGTACACTTCCCTAAACTCCTGGCAGATGTTGTGTCAGCATTTCTGGTGTGAAAATACTTTTTTCAAGAGCATTTCTCTCCAGGCCACGGGCTGATGGTTGGACCAGATGATCTGAGTGGTCTTTCCAACCTTAATGGTTCTGTGACTCGAAGCCGTACCCAAAGTAGCACACGAAGACTCAGATGGGTCTCCACGCAAAAAGCAAAGCACAGCCATGTTCCTGCATGGAAGCTTAAGTACATTCTTTTGGCTCTAACACAAATCAACTGCAGGGCACTTTGACACATCCCAACCTTTCAGAGTATATTTTTTGAGCTCTGCTCATTATCTGAGCCTCCATTCAGACGCTCTCAGCACAGATGCCTTCCTCATCAGCTCTGCACTAAAACATACAGTAAGTGAAATTCTGCCATATGTTAATACATATGTTTCAGTTTCAATAAGCATTCGATGCAGGGCTGCTTTTTTTTTCTTTTTTTTCTTTTTTTCTTTTTTTTTTTTTTTTTCCTAGGGAATAGAAATTACAGAGTTTATGCTATTACCTTCACTTTCTATTTAAATATACAAGTGAGCTTAAATTAATTAAGTAAACTACAGTTAGCTGCATACAGCATAACCTGCCACATCGGCAGAAGCATATTGACTCTTAATGGTTCAGCATTTATCTGTTTGGTCCAAACCAGCTGGGGATGCAGAGTGAAACTGTCTGAGACTCTCTGTGATGTTGTAAAATGATGGAGAGGCAAATAGCCCGCAGAGAAGGTGTAACCAGGTTTTCACTTCATCCCCACCTCAAGTTTTCCCATCTGGCATATCACAACATAATGATGTGAATGATGTCATCAGACTGGGAAAGAGGATCTGAATGGGTTAGTTTTCTCCTTTCCTGAACTTTGTAAGCTGGCCACAAACTGTAATTAGCAAGTGTCTACCGCTGATTTCTGGCAGAGGCTCAGTCTGTTTTTCAGGGATTGGAATCAGCTCTGCTCAGCCACGATGATTCTTTTTGTTTGTTTGCTAATAAACTCTTGAAAAGATACTGGGCACCTGATGAGATTTACAGACCAGTTGCAGCGCACCAGTACGCTGCTTTAACTGCTTTGCAATACTTCTGAGTGAAGCTTTTGATTTAAATTGAGCTACCCTAGATTTGCACCGTTGTAGGAGCCAGCTCGGGCTCCATAAGTCTCGTATGCTGGCTTGAAAGCATCCAAGCGGTTATGAATGAGAGCAGCGTTTGAAAGACAGAACAAAGAAAAACAAGCCAAGAAAAATATCCAACCTACATCAGCTTTGCCTGCTGGATTCTTTGCTTTACAAGCAGAGAAACATCTAGGCAGACCCTCAGCTCGCAAAGCTGGCACAGCTTTGTTAAAAATCAGTGGAGCTTTGCTGATTTATATCAGCTGAGAATCACTATCTGCCCCAATGACAAAATGAGGCATTGAAACATAGTGGGAAGGCAGTAGGGTTTATCTACGGTTACAGCATTAAAGCATCATCATAAGATAAACTAATTCTTGTCTAATGCTTTCAGAAAAGGTGTCTATAGAAATACTGTGCCGACTCCTCTTTCTCAACATCAGCTTCTGATCACAGTGCCAACACTGGCATCTTCTCTTCCCTCAACAAATCAGCATGGCTCCTGCAAACTCTTCATTGACTGCCAATGCTGTGCTACCGATAATTTACTACTATTGAGAAACTTCCTTGCTTTCACTCTGCACAAGTGAGTTTGCTCCTGCATGCCTGGATTTGTTCAGTTACATACTTTATGAACATTATTAAAAAGAATCAAAGGATTCTTTGGGGTTCCTTTTTCATAAAATGTCTCAAGCATTTGATAAATAAATAATCTTCAACTTAAAATGGGCACGAATCCCCTAAAGACCCAGAGGTGCAGGCAGGTATGTGCCAAGCCCAGCTCTCCTTCAGGGGGGATGCATATATCTATATACCTGTAATTATAGGCTGATAATTATATAATTCCCTGTATGTATATCATCATTTGTGAATAACTGGGTAAGCTGGCAACACAGAAGGGCGGGACTGTATCATAAGCTAATAAAAAAAAAGCAATTATATTTCTTTCTGATCCAGTTCTCACCTTCCCAGTGAGATTGGGGCATTGTGCAATAAGTGAGAAATGAGGAACCTCAGAACACTTGGAAGCAAGATAAGCATCCAAATGCCTGACTGTGTCATTCAGAGCTCAGCTGAACTGTTTCAGTCAGGAAATTATGGGCTGCCATGGGAACAAAGGTCCTTGCCCACATTACCAAAAGGAGTCTGAAGTGGGTCAGAAATGCTACAAGAATGGGCTTAGCAACGGCGTTTGTATTATTTGCCAGGTTAATACAAGTTTCGTCTAAGCACGAAGGCTAATATGACCAATTTCATTGCAGCTTTATGCAACATCTCCTTGCTTTACCTACTGCTCACCCAAAAAAAGATTCCTAGAAGAAGGCAACACTACAGTCACAGGCTGCTCTCTCGTTTTCGTTTTGTGCTCGCGTCCATCTTTCTGCAGCTATCACACCTTGTTTTACATTAATCTTACCAACTGCTTAAATAGGGACCCTTTACAATCTGCGTCGGTGCAGCATCTTGCAGAAGGTGCTCTTTGCTGCTGACTTATCAGAAATCACAAAATTGCACGCAAGCCTTAAAAATACAATAAGTTGTGAACAACTCCTTTTGCTTTCTGATTTACAGCAGTAATACAAATCCCCAGTTCTTTTCCAAGATGCAGAGCACAGTGTCCCCAGTTGAACCTGAAATATTCTCTTGCTATCTTAACTTTGAAATCCTTGGGAGTGCTCATAGTCTAGAGATGGTGCCCAGTATCAGGGTAGGATGGAGCCTCCAGTACGTAATCCAGACCTGAACAGATCCAGGCACGCAGGAGATAATTTAGCTGTGCAGACTGAAAGCACAATTTCTCAATTCTGGTGAATTATTGGTAGCACAGCATTGGCATTCAATGGAGTATTTGCCCAAATTGTGATGATTTGTTAAGGCAGAAAGAGAAGCCAGTCCTGGCAAAAGAATTGCAGGCCATGGCAAAGAGAAAAAGCCAGCATTGTACTTACAGAGTCCTTCCTTAGAGCTCTAAATGAAACGTATTTTTTTTTCAGAGGTTTAGATGCTGGAAGCCACATTCTCTCTGCCATTTATTACAGCTTTCTGTCACTGTGTTGCTGGCTGTAAAGCAGGCAAAACTGCTAAGCTGTTTTTTCTGTGCGAAATGAATATGAGCAAAGTGGGACAAATGTAGAGCCAAGCTCTCCGTTGGGGCTGAGCTGGTTATCTCAGCCTCACACTATTAAGGTCCTACTCAGCAGAAACCAAATCAGTATCATCAGATAGTTTATTTGCACTGGAGTCTCCGTGGCTATTACAAACTCCTAAATGATCTACAGGATGCTTTTCGTGCCACGTCATTATTACCTCCCTTGCTCTGAAAGCAGCAAAATCAGAAAGGTGGCTCAATGCTAAGAATGCTGCCCCTGATCCAGCAGAACATGAAGGCATATCCTGAACTGAAACAACCGATTGCTGCTCACCAGCTCCAAGTCAGGCATATACTTGGTGATTTGTGATTTACTTAATCAGCAAAGCTGGTGATTCAGTTCTTTTCAAAGTTTGAATGTAGCTTGAGATGAAGGTCCAGGTCTGGGTGATCTGTCCTATACACTGGATGTGCTGGAAGGGAGAAGACATGCTAGGAAGCAGGAAAGACGTACGTGTTAGGAAATGCTGACATTCCATCACCTAGATGATGACAAGTTGGTAGGACTGACCGTGGCTGAACCTGCAGACAGGTTCCATTTAGTTCAGTCATTCATTTCTGAAAAGCTCTCTCCTGCACACAAGCTGTCCGTGCTCAGTTTATATCCTTAACTGTGTGTTCATGACATGATTGTGTATGTACAATAGATACTCCAGCCGTTCCTAAGTTCTGCAAAAGTGAATTAAGCACAATTTCCTAATTTTTAAAGAACTTTTTTGCCATGATTTTCTCCATCGCACGGGCAATTAATGTACTGGAGAACTTTGAAACCTGATATTTGATATGTAAACACTTCTCTTTGAGGGTATGTCTGCAGCCACCACAGGAAAAAAAGGGCTTGTCTAGATAATATTGAAGCGTGAATGACTGAAGTTTGGATATTGCATTCAACAGAATATTTCAGTACCTTAGAAAAGCCTGTGAGACATTGTCTGCAGGGCAGTTCTCTCTAGATGGGATAGTTATGGGTTAGTTACTAAAGTACTTTTTTCCTGAGATTTCCCCCCTGCCCTCCCAAAGGGCCAATTAGCCCAATTTGGGCCCAGGACTTAAGATAACTTAAAATCTTTCAGGCTTGGTATTGCCACAGAAGTCAATACAATATTCACTGAACAGTAATTACCTTCGGTGCTAAAACAGGGCTCAGATGTTCATGCTTCTGCAAAACAATTGCTTATGCTCCTTTCCATGTTCAGAGTGGTACTTGCACTTTCCTAATATTCTGTGCTCAGTGATCCTAAATATCTTCATGCTCTTTACAGAGCTAAGGCAAGAAGCTCTGTAAAACAGGTTAGGAATCAGCTTGACACATATGAAAAAGTCATTCTTAGTGGATTAAGAAAGGTTTTCAGGGTGTCTCAAGCTTTCCCAATTTATTGTTCAACAGTTAGATTAGGAATAGTGAGGTTTTAAGGGATACTACACATCCTAGAGCTATATTGAGTTTGTGTCATTAGGAAGTCCCAGAAAAACGAATATAGTCAGCAAAAATTTGGAGTTCTATCCAATTCTACTCTTGGAAAAAAAAAGGATAATGTTTATTCTACTACACTGAAGTTTCATTTTCCGGTGGTATCATTACCAAATACACCATTTGGATTTAAAATTTAAAAAAAGACCACTGCAGCTCTGGAAAAGTGAGATGGTATCTGTGCATCTCCTGTCTCATAATCGGATTTACTGCTGTGTTCTCCTCAGATGCATCTGTTGCTTGTTAGGTTTCAGCTGTCCACCAGACAGTTAACCAAGTCTGGCTTCATTCACTCGATTATTAAATCACGTATTTGGTGAGATTGTTCAGACAGGCCAGAGGGGCTTTGTGGAGCACTAACAATTCAGCACTTTTAGCAAAAGAAAAAAAAAAAAACTAAGAAATGAGTACTTAGGAATACTTATGTTTTATACTAAATTCTCTCTAAAATTCCCTTCTGTGCTGGCAGGAGAGAATGATAGAAATCTACCTGTTCCCAAGGTGAATTGCTGGTGGGGTGGGGGCAATGCAAGATGGGGAAGGTAGGAGCTGCTTGAATTTCTGAGGGCTAGTCTGGGCCAATTCCTTCGTGCTTGTCGGGAGATATCAATTCCTGAAAAGGGAGTTTCCTTTCTCTTTCCTATGACTAGTCAGGATGGTGCCTACACATTCACCATATCTACATACGGGCTGACTTCCCCGCCCGCTTGGTGCCTACTAGCCCCACTTCCTTATCTAATCACGGTTCAATCAAAGTTAATTAGGGATCTAGTTTTCTGTTCCTACATTAGGAGTAAAGCAAAAGAAGCTCCTGGGCATATCTGATCAAGAAGCTGATCTGTGTTACAACTATGTAATAACTGGCACAACAGTGTAATTACAATACAGCACTATCTAAGGTTACATCATTATCATTATGCTTAACACTAAAACAAAACGTGGCTATCCTGATTGGTGTCAACACATTTGTCATATGCCACCCAGGAAGATGAGGCTATGTACATGCCACCACCCAAGCCCTATTGAACTTGAAAAAAACACATTTGTTTCTGTATACATGATGTACCAAGAAAAATACACAGGACTCTGACTATTTGGGGTCAAATTTACCCTTCCTTTTCACTTTTCTCATTGCTTCTTTAGGCAGCTTTCTATTTGTTGCTGAGTACACTGAATCACTGAAATGACTGAATGACTGAAAGAAAATCTATCTCTGTGTCTAACATTTGCCTGTACTCTACCTATGCATATCTATAGTCCATTTCCACAGGAAAGTGAACTTTGAAGACCCAAGAGCAGTGTTAACTCAAAGGCATTGCACAGAGAACAGACTTTGCAGTGTTGATTGTCTGGTTAAATAGGTACCTTAATGAACTAACGTGTGTCTATCCACAAACAGTGTTTTACATGAAAAGTGCAATGGAGCTGAAGGAAAAATAATACTGAAAATATCATTTTTGCACCATCTTGCTGGTTTTAGTAATAGAATATTAGGGAGAACATATTGCACAGGTTTTACTGACTAATATTTATGAGCAGTCTTAAGTATCAACAGCTTCAGCCTTTTTTTGTTAATGATAGGTCTGGATGCGATTCCTTAGCTAAAGACAGCTTCTTTAGCTTACCTCATATCACGGCATCTGGTATCTCTAATTGGAATCATTTTCATAATAACTATGAGCAATATACATTACCATCTAAATATGAAGGCTGACTACAATACAGACTTGTCTACAGCTCCTTAAGTACCCAGGATCCAGTCCAAAGCCCCTTAAACCCAAGGGAAGGGCTCCCACTGATGTTACTATTGTCTGGCTTAAGCCCAAAGTATCAAAATAAAAACCCCCACACCCCCTCCCCCCCGAAATTCCATATAAGAAATCAAAGATATGACCAATAGCAATAAGTTTCCATGCGGCTCTGTTAAAACCCTCCAAAGGTGGTGTCCCCTTCTGTTACTAAATAAGGCCTAATTAGTTGGTATTGGGCACTTGCACAACCTGAAATGCTGGAGTAGTTCTGTGGGTTTTTATGGAAGTTGCCGGCGCTCGGTTGTTAGCCTACACAGAAATTCACTATTTCTGAGTGTTTAATTGTTAAACATTCCACGATTTCATTAGTAGTAATATTAGTTTACTATAAAAAATTACTCAGTTCATAGAGAAAAAGATATTTAATACTCATTCCTATGGTGTTACAAGCTTGTCTTTCAGAAAAATTCTTGGTCCTACACGACACTCATAAATTTATAAGATATCCATTACCAAAAATCTTCACCTCCTCATTCAGGGGCAGACATCTATGTTGTGTTTAAAGATTAACATTTTATATTCCTCACGATCAGCTCTCAGGAAGATAAAAATACATTAACTCATCTCAATCTGTAGAGATTTTCTCTGAAAGGAGCAAGAAATCCTATTGTCAAACTGAAGGCAAAATAAGGGATTACAGTCTCCTAACAACTGCATGCACAGAGATGGTTTAAGCTGAAATTTTACATAAAAAGGTGCAAATAAATGCTTTTAAACAGAACCAGATTGCATTTTCTAGCTCTCTCCCATATAATTGTAAACAGCTTTGATTTCAAAGGGAAAATCAGACAATTATTTTATAATGAGAGGTGTGGTCTAGTGATTTGAGCATCAGACTGGCAGCCAAAAACCACGGGAGTTTTAATCTGGCTCTGACACTGACACCATCTATTGCCTGAGGCTAATCAGCATGGGCTTGACTGAGATCTCTCCTATGGGTGCAGGAGGTAGGGGCTGCTGCAGAATTCCTGATGCAATGAAAGTGAGCAGGAACCCTTCCCTCCGCAGCCCCCAGCTCATGGCCAGCATCTTCCTGAGCTGTGGGACAGCGTTCCAGACCAGAGGAAGAATTTCAACCTATGCAAGTTCACCCCAGGCGAGCTGAGGTGCAGGAAAGCCATAGTTGCTAAGTGCTGTCAATAAAAGCTTTAAAACCTCTTTGCATAAGCATGTTTGAGTAGGCCTCCACTTTGAAGAAAGCCTGCTGTTTAGGTCGAGGGGTGAGTAAAGCCAGTCTTGCCTTTAGAACACTCCCGGCACCTGGGGAGATTTTTATTTCCTTTAAGCACCTTGTAGTTAAATTTTTAGTCATTGTTTTCTTTCTTCCTGTGCGTGCCCATCCCCCAGTGACCCCAGCTCTTCCCTGTCCTTTCCTTCTGAGCACAATTCTTCCTGTCTCATTGGGTTGTCTGATTTTTTACCCTTGATTAATACGAACACAGACAAAACTCTCATCCTTGGGGATCTTAATTGGAAGGTTGATTGCCTTTTCTTCTTTGCTTGTACACTTTCCATCACTTTAGGTTCCTTGGGGTCCACAGACAGACTTTAATTTCCCCTCCCCTTCCCCCCCCAACATTCACCATCATTTTCCTGATCTTTATTCGCTTGGGGCTTGACTCCTTCTAATATGAATATTAGGCATCTTGCCATCCCCGATGACAGATCGGCTCTTTGATGTGTCTAATTATGATGGAGAGGGGGCAGAGAAAGCAGGACCTCCTGAAGCCAGGATAAATTTGCTGTCCTTATAAACTCTAAGCAGTAATATGCTCCTCTGCTTCCCCTCTTGCATGTGGCAGCATCCCAAACTCCTGTCCTGCCCAACCCAAAACCATTCAGTCAATGTCCCATCCAAGGAAAGTTTCCACATTTGAACCTGCTTAATTTGAAAGAGAGAAGATGGTAGAAGGTAGGAGGAAATTATGACAGGGAGGGGTTGGGAGTTGGGGAATGGGGAGTTGGACCTCAGCTTTGCATGGCAAAAGCATAGGTGTCTGTCTGAAAGCAATCTAGTGAGAGGAGCTGGTTCCTCCACCCCACATAACTTTCCCTCTGTCTTGTTATGACAGTGACACTCAGCACTCACATCAATGCTTTGCAAAACTTATCAAATTCTACCTCACAGTACCTTTCTAAGTTGAATTTTTATTTCATTTTTATGGATGCTGTTAAGAGGCAGGAAACACTGCTTTAGGAGCAAGAGGCTTAGAAGCACTCAGTGATCGAAGTCACTCCTGTTGCTTTTACGTTATTTAGGTATTTTCAGAGAATCCCATCCCAAATTCCTTCCCTTTGGTAAAGAAAAATATCTGTGGCAAATCAGCAACTGGACTCATTCTGGAGTTTATGACAGCCAGACCTCAGCTGAACCCATGGCTTTCCTCCACAACTTTAAACCCCTCTGTCTGGCTTTCTCCAGGGAGCAGCTGCCTTTTTTAGGAGGAGGAAGGAGAGAACGGTGAAGAGAACGTTTAGCACCAACGACTGCTTCAAGTCTGTACTGTTGAACTCATACTGTTCTCCTTTGCACCTGTATGCCCACAGAACTGTTGAACAGTTCTTACCTGTACTGCAGTAATGCGTCAGTGCCATGTTCAGGACCAGGGCTCCATTAGTTAAATGCTTTATAAACACATGAAAGGCCGTGGTCTCTGCCCCGAGGTACTTGAAGCCTTGTTAGCAAATCTCACAGACGTTTCTTAATATGAATTTATTGCTGATCTGTCTGCCCCAGAGCCTGAAATTCTTTATTTATCTGCCAAACAGGCATGGCGGGAGTTTCAGCATTGCTTCCTCTTATGATACCTGGCTAATGTGCTTCCAGCCTGGCCCACAGTGATCATCTCCTGGGAAGAAAGAACCTTCCTGCCATTCAGCATTCAGCCCTTGATCTTTCTACTAAAATGGGAAATCAGTACTGCTGAAATGAACACTGATCAACACTGACAAAACCTTTCACCTCATCTCATGCAATAAGCTGGGGTTACGTCTGTGCTGCTGTCCTTGAGCAGAAAGTCTTGAGTGGAAAGTTTCCTACCATTTCTCTCACCTCTTCACTTTTCAGAGCAAATGCAGAAGCCTGCTTTAAATTAAACAGCCAGAAGGTGAAGGGAAGTAATGTTCTCATCTACAGAGTGACAGCGTGAAAGGCAGTGGTGATGGGATCGCCGTGCAACAGAGGTAGAGCGAGTACAGGGAACATCTATCAATATTTACTGAGCAGCATTGTTTTTCCATTTCATGTTCCTCAGCCCTTCATCTTTACAGAGCCCTGCCCTGTAATAGCTCTGCGCTTATTGCTCTGCATTGCCAAACAAGAAACCTACTTCCTGGCTCTGATATTTGTTGACAAGGATGAAGAAGAGTGTGGAAGCCTTTCTCTCCACGGCTCCTCTCCATCCACACCAGAGGAGAGATTAATAGTTTCTGAAAGCATTTCCACCCTGCAGAAAAGGTCACCACAGTGCTGGGGAAGATGTATAAACAGCAGTCCATTGGGACTCTAATAACATGGGAAAAACCTCCAGCACAAGAATATTACCAAAGCAGCTCTACCAGTGGCACCTTCAGAGTGGTGGAGATAGGCAGGTGATGTTGCAGGTTATTATTTTTCCCAAAGAGTAACACAATCCCAACATTTCTGCAGGTGATTTTTTTTTTTTTTTAACTAACAGCTTTTCTTTGCAGTTTGTCATGATGTGGACTGTGATCTGTGGGGCAAGCTGCTTAGGGCTGTGAGGGAATATATCCCTGTCACTTTATCTTCTGGATTCAGTCAGCTGACTTTTGAATTCGCTCAGCACTGTGAGTTATGGTGGGATTTTGCTTTAGCTTTTTTATGCCAAGCCTATCATCTCAATATTGCTCTGGCTCTGGACAGTAGAGTTAGCCTGAATTAACTTGCTAGATATTCCTGTGTATGCTTTTTGTGTTTCACACAGCTTTTGGGGCCTGATTTACTGAATACCTTAATCCAACAGCACTTACTTCACTTTTGAGGCAGAAAAAACCTGCCAGAAAAGCTAGCAGAAGCTTAGTGAGAGCAGCACACAAATCTTCATGTTGGGTTTTCCACTCATCGATTTAAGATGGGGAGGCTGCATTGCTATGTGTTTACATTCTAACTAAATTCCATATAGATGATGTGTATGCACAGACCTACACACACACAATACAGTTCGTTATCCTGAATCACAGAATCAAGCTACCTAGGTGCAGTGTTCTTTTAAAGTCAAAATGGTTGGTGCTCATATTGCTGAAAAGAGAGGAAAAAGCATCTGAAATGGACTGATGCAATTTTGTCAGTTTATCATAAACTACCAGACCCAAGCTACGAGAATAGCTGATCCTGACAGATGCTTGCTGTTGGAGTGCCCACATAGGGAGAAGTCTGCTTGTGAATCTGGTAGGGGGCACAAAGACAGAAGAAAGTTGATCTGTTTTATCCTGTCAATCTAAGAATTTACTTTGCAGGTCGTACGTTATCTGTCTGTTTATTTAGACGATGAAACCATCAGTGTCATTGATAGAATCAAATAAACCAGTAGAGATGTTTTCCTTTCTCGGTATTCTTTGTTGTTGCTGGAGTATGCATTTCTGCCACAAAAACCTTTTTATGGAAATAATATTTTGTTGTGAGCACCACCATTTTGTTTTGTAATTATTATTTTGTTTTACCCTACTCACACAGAAAACAGTTTGTGCTATATTCCATTGAAAGATACATTTTAAGTTAGCTCTGCTAGTCATGAATAATGTAAATTGACATGAACTGAGGGAGGTAGACAAAGAAACAGAAAGTTAAGTGGTTTCCTTTCTTTTTATGGCAGAGTGACATTTACCTGTAAGTACATTTGATTTTAACACAATGGGATGAGTCTCTGCTGTGCTGGATTAGGATTGAGGCTTGTGGAGGAGTTCAGACAAAGAGTGGGCACTGAGAAATGCCCTCGCCAGACCTCTCCAGGGAGGCTACTTCAGCAGCAATAGCACGTCAGAATGTCTTTTTTTTAGTCCTTGTATCCAGCTGACAAAATCTTTCCTCGTTTCTTTATCTGTAATTCCAAGAGATCTCACAATGTTTCCCCCAGCTGTCTAACAATCTAATACTTAGTGCTTGTCACATCACTTTCCAAAAGGGGGTCAGTGTCACTTCCCACTCTGACAGCCAGGGAAACCAAGGCAAAAGGAACCGACAGATGAGTGAGGGTCATTCCAAGACCCACAACCAGTATGCCTGGTGTGCACACTCACATTCCCCACATTCAAGCAGCAGCTACAGATTTCCCCAGTTCCCTTATTCCTCAGATTTGCCAGAACTGTGCAGGTGGAGTCTAGCTCCCTTGCACTCACTCTAGGTTTAAATCAGAAATAACTCCAGTGGGTTCGATTCGCGGTGTTGTAAATGAGAGTGCTCCCCTTGACACCAGTAGGGATCAGTTTTAGGTCTGAAATTGTATAGCTGCTCTTGTGCCTAAAGACACTCCTTTGGCTCCTTCCTTACTTCTGTGTCACCTTTATTTTCCTCTTTCATCCATAACTTTCTATGATTCACAAGGCTACTTTGGAAAAGAGAGACAAAATCTAGTTGGTCCTTCTCTCCAGAAAATAAGACACAAAATTAATCAAACAGAAATGAACACAGAAAACCAAACAGGCATGATCAATAGATTCCTTTCCCCAACAGGGTCAGAGGTCTGCAGGGACAGAGCAAACATGCCGTTGCTTCTGCAGTGCCCTGGGTACTGCAATTAAAGCTGTCTCACGTTCCTTTGGAGAACATTGTCCGGACTGCCTCCCAGGGCTTTTCTGCCTTTCTGCTCTCTCCTTTCAGTTTCTCCAAAGGAGAAAGACGGGATCTGGCTGCTAGTGAATGTGACCTGTCCCCCCACATTTCTATTGCACGCTACAGGAGGTAAGCTTTTCCAGTCCTCTGCTGGCTGGTGACGTAGCCCAGGGTGTATACACACACCAGCACTGTGTCTTGGGGCTTTGAATGCCTTTATCTATGTCATACATTGGTTTTTACAGTTTGCTATGAATCACTGTTGCCTGCTGGGAACGCATACCCGCTTCAGGTTATTTTTGTTACAATGTTATAATGGGCACAAGGACACTTAAAAGTGGAACAACTGAGCATCTCCTGGTAGCCAGTGCTGAGCAGCTCTCCAGGGCTGCCTGAGAGCACCAAGATCTGCTGCTGAACTGCCTTATTGCAGTGAAAAGAAATGCATTCGGAGATTACAGCGTAGCATGTGTCCTGTGTAGCAGCTCTGCCCACGTGAATGGCAGAAAAATAGCTAAAGCCTTGGCTTAAATCCTGGCATACGTGATCAGAGACCTCAGTGGCATGTTGATGTCACTATACCATGCTGATGCTGTATGGTGATGCAAGGTTGAATACAAGGAATTTATTACTATAGTCAAAAAGAAAACACACACCCCAAGTTAGTTGAAAACCACACTCCAGGGCAGAGTGGGTTTTGTTTTGAAGGTCGTAGTGTATGAAGGACGTATTTTTCTGTTCCCAGATGGAGGAAGAAGGAACAAATAAACTAAATCTGGGAAATTGCAGTCAGCACTGCAAGGTAAGATGTTATGTGTTCAGTGAATTCTGAAATATTTCTTATAGGTAGGAAGCATGTTAGGAAATCAGCATATTGATAATGGTGAGAGAATAGTAAATGGAATGGTAGAAACAAGCAATACTACATACAAAATACTCATATCATCTGGAGTCCTGGTAGGGCTGGAGGTCTCATAGTGGCTGTCTATGTCACCTCCATTTTACAGAGAGATTCAGACACAAGAGAGGAACTGCATTGCTCAAGCCAAATGGCAGAGCTGGGACTAGAATCCAAGTCTTTTTATTCTTACTAGCAAGTGAGAGGGTAGGTTTACCTTAGTTCCAAATGACATGGTTCCGAGAGCATTCAAAGTAACTGAAGACAATTTTCTAACTCCATTCTGTGGGCTTTGTCTTTCTCCTTGGATTCTACTTTGTGTTTTTACTCTCCTGTGCCACCACAGGCAGAGCAATCATCACTTTTACAGAAAAATATTATGTCAAAACTCTGCCTTTGGGTACAGAAAGAGATGGCACAGAAGGGAAGCCACTGAGTCCAGCTGACTGGGGAAGTGGCCATGTGCCAGACTTCATCTTTTGTGGTAATAACCCCTTCCCAATGGCAGCCTAAGCTATTTGCCTGTCATGATTTGTCTTTCTGTGCTTGGGGAATGCTGGCTGACCTTTGTCTTTGATGTTGCTGGGCCCTTTCCTTGCAATAGGGCAGTTCAGGAGGCCATGACCACATCTGCTTTGGCTGGTTCTGTTATCAATTAATTTGTCCTGCCACATCAAAGAAGAGAGATAAAGCTGTAGCATTTCCTTACCACAGATTTTTATCTTCACTCCCCAGTTCACCTCATAACACACGCACCTTCCACCTCCACAGCTAGCAGAGAGAAAGACAGACAGAGAAAGAAAGTGAAATGACATCCTAATAGCCTCCCTTGAGCGCGGATGGCACCTGGGTCTCGGTGTGCTGAGCCTTCCACCCACTTCCAATCTGGCCTGGCCACTGCCAGTCGGTTGCTTACTCCCCCAACAAGTTATTTGCTTTTCTCTCTAGACAAATCAGTGATGTTAGAATGACAAATAGCAGTTATAGCTCTGCACTTAGCTGAGTATAATTTCAGCCCATCAGTACCATCTGTCTCCTTCTTGGGCTGCAGCTCCATTAAGCCAGAGCCAGAGATCCTCAAGGACAAAGAGCTGAACTCACATGGACAGATATTTTAGGGGTCAGAATATGTGACTTTTTGCCCTTTGCAGTTAACTCCAGTGGTGAGCTAGAAGAAAATAAGCTGAGACATAAATGTACCCCAATTTACAACTTTCCCATTGCTCTGCCACGCTGAACCTCAACTCTGCTTGTTCAGGAGTTCTGCACTTAGGGCGATGCTAACCACTATCCACACATGTCTGAAGATTTACTGAGTGATGCTGTTTGTCTTGGTTTGGGGACAGAATTCAGGTTTATTTCTAGGAAATGTTGTGCTCATTTGCTACTAATCATACGAAAGATGAGAAAATTCTGCTGTAGGGAAGTATGAATTAAGTAGCCTGTTCACAACAACCCCATCTGGTTTTCCTGAACCGCCTTGTTGTCCCCAGAGTGATTGTTTTTGTCTCATGGCCATTAGTAGGAAAAAGGACGCTTAAGGAAACTCCCATTCTCCACCCAAACTTCAGGACAAGATAGCTTCTGCACTGATTATTTCTTCCTCTGCCTCCTATAACACACTCTTCGAACCAACCTGACATTTCAAACTTCCTTGTTCTCGTTCTCATGAAGTTCAAACCCCTCATGTTCATTTTGCCTATCTATAATGTCTATCAGTAATTTATCTATCATCTCTTCCATCTTTGTCACCTGTTGTTTACCACTTGCCCTGCTGAAACCAAGCCATCTGTGTCACCTCCCAGCTGTATGACCTAAATTCCATGCAGGTCCCTCTGCATAGAAAATAGAGTAGTAAGGCATTTTAAAGAGTTTTCAGAGTTGCAGTAAGATGACTCAGAAGGCTGCAATAACAAGCCACAAGCTAAAAGGGAATGCTAGTGACAAGGATTTGTCTGAAGTAATTTGTCTCAAACCTTTGGGCCCTTTCCTTTTATGAGCTTAATTCCTATTTAGCCATACAGAAAACTGATCAGATTGCACAAAACAGGTTAGCTGGCTGGGCACAGTCTGAATGCTGTACAAGTTTGAAAATCTGGTCCTCTTGTATATACTTGGGTGTGGGACTATGGCTAGCACCTACAAATACTGATGCCCAGTTTTGGCCTCATGTCCTCAAACCTTTCTTTTATATTAGTTTATTTGTTCCCCTGCCTCCTCACCCCCTCCAACACCCCCTCTTTTTTTTCCTTTTCTTGGTTCTTATTTTTTTCTGAGGTGTCACATCACAGAATATGGGAGAAAATAGTTTTCATATCAGTACGCATGTGCTATGAAAAAGCCCTCTGTTCGCACCATGGCTGTGATGTCCTTCTTTCTCATTGACTAAAGGCCTGCACACCTTGCAGGATCAGTTGCATTCAAAAACCTGTCCTTCCAAATTTGTTTAGGTAAAGTGCAGAGTGCAGATGATTCCCGGAATAACTCTTCTGGTTTCATTTGGAATGACAGCAAAAAACAAATCTGCACCTTGCTTTTCATCTAATGGAAGGGCACAGGAGAAACAGTGAGAATATGTCATTGTTCGTAAAGGAGAACATTAGAAGAGAAAGAGCACAGGAGAGAGGCAGAGAGAAAAAAGAGAGTTTTTTTCCTATCAGCTAAATAAGGGCCGTTTGGAGGTGTGTGAGGACAGCAGGGGTCAGCAAGTGTTGGAACTGACTCTGAACTTCTGGCAGAACAATCTCCTGGAACTAAAACCAAGAATGCCTTTATCCTCAGCAACCTGCCGGGAGATGTTCCACAGCCAGCTTTCTCCACAAGAGCCAGGTTACAGTGTCTGTATATGAGAGCAACTGAAGCAAAAGCTTTTGTCTTTTAAAACAGAGTAGTTCACGAACAGCACAGTAGACTCCAACCCGAAACCATTTAATATCAGACTCTGAGCAAAAAGCCATTTGTAACGGAGGAGCCATAACCCATGATATTATTTGCCACATATCAGCAAGATGGTGGGTGCAGATGTTCCCACAGCACACTTAATTAGAACTGGGACAAATATATTAGAGAAATTAGGATTTCTTCAGTAAGGATCTAGCTCTACATGCTGATCTCTTTCAACTAGCAGGTATTTAATATATCTGTACCTCTTTTCACCCATAAAGTCTTTCCATTCAGCAACCTCATTGCATCCCTCTTTAGGAGTAAGGGCCATTGTCGCACTTGGCAGATGGGTGGTTTCACTGAAGTTTCCCATTACTTGCCTACATGTGGAGTTGGGCTCAGTACAAGGAATAAAGTCCTGACTCCTAGCCCTCTCCCACCAGCAACGTTCTTCTGAGCATGCTTTACCTAGCTATCAGGAACTTCGCGGGCAACTACGCAGACAGAGAACAGATTGCCCCCAAATGGTGTCTTCAATCACTCAACTTTTATCGCTGAGAGACAGTAGCTTCCCTCCCTGCCTCCTTGAAAAGCTTTTAAAATAAACACAGGTACATTAGAACAACAGCCCTTCAAAAGGGTCCCTTCCTCCCCCTCACCTTTCTTGCTCTCCTGTCATTAAGCAGAGCAGAGCCATCCTTACATGTGACATTTGGATAGATTGACTTAAGCTATTTACTTTAAGCTTTTCTCTCTCTCTTCCTCCCATTCAGGATCACTTTCATTCATTTTTGAAGTGTCTCAAATTTCTTTTGCTAAATCCACAGATAGGATGATTCGGAATGAAGCAGTGGTGCATATGCCATTCTGATAAAATCACAACCCTAGAGCTTCCCTACTCCTCTCACTCCTTTCTGCTTAGTCTCCACTCACTGATTCCTCTGGTAGGGTGAAAAATACACTAGGAGTGATAAGACAAATCTCACTTTTAGAAGCCAGTTTTATTTTCTTTATTTACAAGTAGCTTTGATGCTTAAACTACTCAGTAACTGTCTTCTGGGCTTAGAGTCAGTGGGTCAGACTCTGATTTGAGCTATATCGATAAAAGCAACTGCTTCAGGGTAACATCTTATAAATATGCTTGCTTTTCAGCTAATGTGCTCACCTGGTTGAGGATGCCTTCTTAAACCAAATCCTAACCCAGAATTATCACATTAATGTCAGTGGAACTGACAGGTGGCAGAGTTCAGACTCTCACCTCCATCATAAGGGTTTTCTCTTTGTCCCAGCAGCAGAAAACCATGAAGCAATTTTAGCACAGTCCTCTCAACTGACATCCTTTGGTCAGGAGAAGCCCAGGAGCTTTGCTGGATAGATTGAAGGTGCAGTGGAGTAGATGCACGTCTGAAGTGAGGATGTGCCATGCTGTTCAGAACTAAATCTGCCTTAAAGCCTTGAACAAAGCATAGTATTAAATTCTGACCCAGAATTATCCAAAACTAAGACCAAGGAGAGACAAATGCCTTGATCTTGCTGAATTCTTTTTGTTCACTCACATATTTCTGGGCTGTGGCCTTTAAAGTATGAGTGTTTGCAAAGGATGTGAGCACTTTGTTGCAAGGGAAGACCAAGATGGGGAGAGGTGAAATGCTGAGACAACTAGACTTATGTCTCTGGATTTGCTCTACTGTCATTTCCTTTGTTTTGCAGTAAATATTCACATGCTGTCAAGGCTAAAAGACATTGATGTCTACAGGAGTTAAACTGGTTTTCTAGGGAGAGCTTCAGACTCTCAGGGCTATGTAAGTCTCCTGCAGAAACCAAACCAGCAATTCAAGCCCATTACTGTGTGGTTAATGCAGGTTCCCCATGATTCTGTCTTTGCTTGTGACACGAAAGAAATAAGTGGACATGAGATGAACTGTCCATGCAGAGTAGATGGATACAGCAAGATACGCCATATACCAGAATTCACTGAAAGCTGTAGGAATTGAAAGGCTTCCTAAGAGTGAGACATTAAATCTTGTGGGCCCTTTTAGGAGAAAACCATGTTTGTCAGAGATGGATTCGGAATATTTATTGTTTCTTCAACTAAATACATTTTTCCCATGCTCATGCTGCTTTTCACGACGCTCATGATCTCATGATGCTCCCTTTTCACACAAGTTTCCCTATTACCATGGCTTACATAAGTTATGGCAGTAGATATCAGGACTCTATTATCACAAGAGTTGGAAAAAATCTACATACTACCCTGTTTCCATGAGCTTTGGCAAGCCATTCTCTCTCCCATTCACTCTTCTCTTATATTCTATCTTTCATGCTCACTAGCAACTGGAAGGCCTTGAGTACTTCCTCAAGTTTCTGTATTAATTCTAACTGGGAAAAATGTGGTCTAAATCACCTCTTTTCAGAACATGCAAAGGAGGAGACAAAGGGAAAGAATTAGAGATGCAGGAGCAGCGATGCAAAGCGGTGTCCATGTTACAGAATGGTCACATTGACATATGGTCGTTGAGTAACTTGGGACAGCAACTCGTGTTAAAGTGTTTTGTGTGCAGATAGAGTTTGAATTAGGGGAAATGCTCAAAATACATAAACAGGAACTAGTCTTGCAGAGAAGATAAGCCCTGGAGTAGGGGGCTGTCTCTTCCAATGTGTATTTAGTGTCTACCACAGTAGACGCTCATTTAAGAGTGTCTCATTTTGAGCCTCTAGATGCTGAGCCTCTTACTGTGCATACTGCCATAATACACATAACTACTTCCTTCCATTGACTGCCTTTTTGTTGCATTGTTTTGTGTAATTGACTCCTTTTTTCATACAGAAGCCGAAGAGTGATTATTGGAGATTGCCAGCTCCAGACCCGAATTGTTTCATTCAGGAAGTTAATTAAATCAACCCACTCTTTAGAAAACCCTTTCCAATATACTGTAGATGCTCCTTTCATCTTAGTGTTGCTTTTTTTTTTTTTTTTTTAAATCATTGCTCCTTAAATCATGGAAATAACTTGGCAAAGAAGCTGAATTACAAGAAAAATCAGTTAGAAACCAAGGTAAAGGCATATAATAGGTCTTTAGAGGAGAGGAATGAATTTAATTGAGTGAAAGCTCAGAAAACCCAAAAGTAAACTCAGGGTCATCAGCATGCTTCTTTCACTTATTCCTCAGTTGCACTTCATAGATCCAGGCTTCCTTTTGCTTTGCTGTTATCACACTTTCCTTTTGCTGTGATTTATTAACTGTGGAACTGTCAAATTATGGAACTGAGGTTCTAGAAATACTTATTAATGTTTGAGAAATTCATTTCACACTTGAATACTTTTTCTAACACTTACTAATGTCCCTCATTTTGGTCATGTGGGTCTACAGGCCAAGAAAACAAGGTATCTTATTATATATTTAGCATGTGGAGATGAAGGATGAAAAAAAGTTGCAGCAACTTTATGCATTTGATTCTTGTGCTGCTGTGTGTGGTGACTGTGGGTGTATATGCGCATAAGCAGGGCAATGTCTGTATGTTCAGTCACACCATTCTAGTTTCCTTTCAGTCACTATTAAGAAAGCACTTCTAATCCCCTCTGAGAAGCCTGAACATAAAATTCCTTTCATGCCAGTTTTGTCTTCTTCAATTTGGCAAACACTGACCTTCCCCCTGTGATTCCAATGGAACTTGTAATTCAAAAGGCATTTCTGTTTATTTTTACCCTGTTACTGTACAAGAATCATCAGGGATGCCAGCACTGCTAAAGCACATACTTACCTTCTGAGCTTTCTGTTGTGGTTTTGTACTGCAAAACAAATATTCAGCAAGCTATAGATAAAGGTTGACTACTTAATTCTCTATTTAATCAGAATGATGAACATAACAAAATTCCTGAGTAGATAACTTGACTCAAGATCCTTGAGAGTAATTTTTCCCAATTTCTTTCCCACACAGAATTTTCTGATGGAAATGGATTTAAAAAGTGCAAAGAAAGAACACCAATAATGCCAACATTTATAAATTCACAGGACTGAAACATCTCTGCTTATCTCAGAATGATACTCAGTTTTAGAAACATGTTATGTTAAAACAGTATCACGTTTAACAGTTCTAAATTGATACAATCTGATTTATTTAACATGAAATTTTCATTCAAACCGTAATTTTGCATAGAGTAGTGAGCATTGTGTTTCCACCAGCATTAATCAAGTCGGTTCAACATTTAACCTAATCTGTTCAAATGTACTGTTACTCTGCTTATTTAGAAAGTCAGCATCTGATAGGAAATGGCTGTAATACCTCTAGCTTTCCTAAAATGCTGACAGTTTCAACCGTTTCTTGAGAAACACTGAGGACTGCAGCTCCAAACAGATGCTTCTGCTTTAAAATGAGATCACCTTCTTTGGGTAAAATGGATGGCTCCTTGCAAATAAAGCAGTGATACCACTGGCAGAACACAGAAGGTTACCCAAAAAAACTGGGTGACCACCATACCTTCTTCTTCCTCAAGGTGTGTCTTCACAGTGCTTTTCTTTCCTTGCTGCTTTACTGTTACTGATGATGATTTCTTAAGGACCATAACATATTTTCTTCAGGCAAGTATTTCATGCCAGCACTGGGAACATGTTATTTTCAAAGGAGAATTTCTGCTTCGAAACACCAGCAATCATTTACAGCTTTTTATGTCTGATAAGCCACTCCTGATGAAAACTGATTGGAGCAAAAGAAACCCTCTACAATGCACAGGAATACATTGAAAGTTCAAAATGTCAGACATAACAGGAAAAAAAAAATAAACTTTTTGCATCCTTCCAGGTCTAGTAATACCATTTATGGATCAGTGAAAGGAAGAAAGCAGTGGACTGACAACAGTAACATGGAAGACATCATTTATTTTCTTACCTACTGTAAAAGGTCTGAATTCTGACTTGATTTAGTTGAGCACAAAGCCAACGATGTGTCAGGCTGGACTACTTGCTCTGTCTTGTCTTCTTTTTAAGCTGTGGACAAGGCTGGAAGTTAATGCAGCAGATAGAGACCAAGGCACAATTACAGCTGTCTCACTTGTGTACCACTCAGTGCAGATGTTTTCAAACCTGCCAATTTGTCTGTATGTAAACGTTTAATTTTGGTACACACAAAAATGCTCATGCAGGACTGTATCCCCTCCACACCCCAAAGTGTGTACACACAAATTCAGCAGATGAGATTAGAATGTGCCCATTGAAAGTCCATCTTTTGAGGGTCTGTCCATTTACTTTTTTCTTTGATCCCGCTCTTCAGCTTTTGTGCTGCTGCAAGCTTGTAGACTCGTGCTACATGAAGGTGCTCTACTTTCATCAGCTGACTATTGCTTCTTCCTTAAAACCACGCACAGTGGTTGCTATTCACTTTGCAAACTGCTCTGAATTTGATAAATGCAACTTTTTGTGTGGAACACATTTTGAAAGATAACCTTCATGAGCACTTTTAAACTTCAAGGGCGAGTTCTCCAGAAAATTATTTATTTGTTTTAATGTTCGTTAGCATCTGTGAATTTAACATAATTTCATAGACATAATTCACTAATCAATTCATTAATGATGATTTAGCTTGTTATTAATGTTTTCATTTTACAGAAGCAGATCTGATGCAGGTATCTGAAAGAAAGGCTCTTATTTTTAGAAAGGTTCACCCTGTAGAAGAACTCAGCTTGTTGAGAGCTCAGCTCTTCTAAAAAATCTGTCTACAAGGGTCAGAAAAAAACTATTAAAATGCCTGACACCTATTAATCTACTTCTCTTTAATGTATGTAACTGTGAACTGAGCTCTTTTGAAATCAAATCTCTCATACCTGTGAGATCACGTATTCGAAAATCAGTCTTGGTGTGCCCAAAAATTTGGCCCCACACTACAGATTCTTACACAAATAGTAATATAATACTTATTTTTGCTCCCAAAATATTTTACTTTAGGGAAATGCATCAGGAAAGAACAAAAGTAAAAGTCCTATTTGAGAAAGCACAGCATGTGCAAATTCACTATTATAGGCAGTAAAAGGTTTAAGAACAAAAAAAAGGAATTCTGAGATTTGCACACAGAGAGATTCTCATAAATTAGCTCAGGAAACTGAAGGTAGAGCCTTGCATGCTATGGGAGTCTGGTATCATAAAATATATTTTTAAAATCCTTTAACAGTATTGAAGTCCTGCTTGGAAACATGTATTGTAATACAAATGTTCCTTCTCTTAGCTTGAAAATCAATTGTGGAGCTCTTTTCTTTGTTGGAAATTAGCAAAACTCTAAAAAAATTGAATCAGTTCCCACCCTGGAAAAGTGAACGAAAGTACTTAATCCATTGGCATTTGTGCACAAAGTGCATTTGTTGTGCTGCTGAATGTAACACGATCTGAACCAAGGAAGGAGAATGAAGGCTTTGCGGCCCCTGATGGATTTCAGATTTATTAGACACTGGAATGTTTTTTTTCCCCCCCTTGTCTATAAGAACACGGTGTGTAAGATGATAAAGGGCAGAAATAAAGGGAGCAGACACTGTAGCCCTTAAAATTAAAAGAATCATTTCTAGATTTTGAAAGTGTCAGTGAATTAAAAAACAGCCTAAATATAAGTGTTGCATTATTCACTCTGCTTTCCTCTTGGAAAGAAAAATATTTTGCAGCCACTTGACAAAGCTATGGACATGTGACTGATATTACTTTTATTTTCCTATATGAAGAAAAACATCATCACAACACATAAATGGAATATTTATGCTGTAAGATAATACACGTGTACCTGTAAATTACGAGTGCAAGACGTAATAATTCATCTTTAGTTTCATTACTCATGCACTATTGAGCTTTCAAGATTAGCGATAGATTTGTTATGCCACTACATTCCAGTATATGTTTTCCCTTCCTTAACCCTCTCTCTCTTCTCTGGCATTCACATTCTAAAGAGTAGGGGCAATTTTCTTTGCACCAACACATACATACTGTATAAGCTATAGGGAACTGGCATCGTTTTCAAAGGACATATTCACGATCCATTTCATGACGCTAACCAGGCTGAAAAAAAATTAGCTCAGGGTGTAGGGATGTAATTTCAAATCCAGCTTTTGGGAAAGTCTCCTATTTAGAGAAGAGCTCCAAGGTGTAACATTAATAAAAAGCTCCTTCATTCCAATATTACAGGATTGTTCTCTCGAGCTGCCAGGATGGGAACCACAGTGGTCTGCTTATAGTAGTGGTAGTTTTGTTTCAGTATCTGTATGTCTCTTTGTGAGACGGAATAGCAAAAGTCTGGAATGAATTGCTTCAATAATTAGAATTCCTATGAAAGTGAAAACAACAAAACTATTCACTGAAAGCAAACTAATGTTTAATATATAAGCAGAGGAATAAACAAGCTCTGTTCTTCTATTTTTGAATCTGTATGTATTCTAAGTGTCTGAAGGCGATGTAAGTCTGACAGAAATGATGAAACCAAGGAGACAGTTTGGGCTAGTGTTCCAAGCACAGGGACTCCAGACTCCTAAAATGTCTGCTAGGGTCTGCCACTGAGTTATTGTGTAATTTGGGGTGAGTCATTCAAATTCTTCATGCGCTGATTTCACCAGTTTGTAAAATAGGTGTAAACCTCCCTCATTTACTTCAGCCAGCAAAAATATCTATAAAGCATCTGAGATGACATGTTACATTCAGGCAAATTTTTATTCACTGAGAAACTCGCTGTACAAGCTATATTTGTCCACAGATCTTTTTGTCCTGCAAATCTCTGCCCTCAGACACACACATCCACAGTCATGTCAGTTCTGCCTGAAAGATGAGATGAACTTGCCTTTACTGTGAAATCAAAAACATCATTCTGCCCCTGCAGAAGAGAAATTATTTTAACTATCAAACATCAAGTCTTTTCAAGGACACTATATAGGCCCAAATCTTGCTTGTCTTAATCAAGTGAGAGGTCCCAGTAAAAATCAGTAGGATGCTCCAAGCTATTAAGGAAAGCAGAGTCTGGCCTCTTGTAGAGCATTGAGGTAAAACAGACACACTACTGCAGTTTGCATTGGACAGTTCTCAATTAGAATGTCAAGATTTATAGTGTATTTTATCCGGTTTTCATTCTTCTCTGTTCACTTTAACTTTTGACCTATGGTTATTGGCAGAAGGGGGCTTGTCCCAAAGGGCCATTATTCCTCCTCCAAAGAGGCCTTCTAAGAAGTGCGAGAAAAAGAGAGTGGGAAGCCGGTCTCTTTGTTAACAGGACCCCTCCTCCATCTCCAGAATACTCACATACTCAGTGTGACAGTCAGGGTATAAGAAAACAGGGGTGTTTCTCGATTTTCTTGCAACAAGTTGCTGAGGTCTTGCACTTTTCCTGCTCTGTCCTTCCCTGCCAAGAGTTTGAATGAAAATAAATCGTGTAGAAAGAGTCAACATTGAATGTGACAAAAAATCTCCACAGTGCTAGGGCAAAAGAAAAAGAAGGTTATAAATGTGGGGAATCTATGCTGAGACCTGAGTAAAAGCCACGGGAAGGTGTGGCAGCCAAGTTCTCTCCAGAAGGCAGGAGTTCACAGGTCTCTCAGCCAACCCAGGATGTATCATCCTTCAAATTACATGATAGAAGAACAGAAGTAGCAGATCCAATCTTGAATTTGAACAAACCTGTATGGGAATTGATAGATTTATCCAGGCCATGTAACTCTGCCCAACGAACTCCATATGAAGGAGGTGATAGTTGTCTCAAAGAGAAGCCTAAATGGTGAAATTTTTTTAGATGAAATGTTAAGATTATAAATGTATCAGATGGGATTAATGATCTTGCTGTAGGACTATGCTTGTGATACAAAGAGCAGTATTGGAAATGCGTAAGGCCAGAGTATTCCATGGGAAGACCTGTATGATCTCAGACATAAGAGCATTAGAAACAAGATGAGATGTAATAGGATGAGATCTCAGGCTGTGCAATTTGGGATTAATGACAGCAATGCTCTGCAGCAAGCAAGGTGCTCCTCAGCTGGAGATGTCCTCACAGCAATGAGGTCCTTCCCATGGAGGGAGAAGGACAAAAATAACCTAGAAGGCTTTAGGATAGAGCTAGCTTCATTTGCAAAAGGGATTATATAACATAGTTGCCTCTAACAACAGACGACTAGTTTGATGAACCAGAAGGCCCCTTCCAGTCCTACTGTTCCTGCTATTCCCAAAGTTAAATTAACACCAACCTTGCCTAGCAACATCATGTTCTTCTGTGTGTGGAGAGGGAGTTTGCCCTGCAGCTCCTGGGATGAGATGTCTCTTCTTAAATGGGAACTGAAAAGCCTCACAATGAAACGAGCAAGCAGGAGAGGTGCCAGCTTAATATATTTTAAAAAAATTAATGGATTTAAATTCTCTGCTTTTGAGGGCAGAAAGACGTGTAAGACTGCAGTGTGCAGTAGGACACCAACCCTACATCCACCTCAGGAGCGGCTGGCAGCACTGAACAGCATTCAGTCCCCTCACAGGGCACCTGGGATCCTCTGCCAACCTGAAGCAAGTGGGGCAGAAACAGTCAGCCTGGGAAAGCCACTTTTCTCCATAAAGCCAGAGCTAGTTAAGTGTCTCCTACTTCTCCCCTCCAGGCCTGGTTTCCCACAGCCGTCCCCACCTGTCCTGATGACAGTGCCTCTGAAACCCACCACGTACAAATCCCGGGGCCTGACAGCAATCTCTCCCACCTATGTCATATCATACATAGATATATATTTGAATATAGGGTATGTGAGGTGAGATGCAACCCCTCTCCCCAACGCACACAGATCTGGGGAGGCTGTGAGGTGAGGGCCTGGCCTCAGAGGCAGCCATCCTGTGGTGGGAACACAAAATGGCGTCCCTCCAGCACAGGGAGGCCCAGAGCTTCTGTGGTTCCACCTCAGTGCCTGCCTTTGGTTTCCCTCAGGATGGGATTTGAGGCATAAATGACTTGAGGGGAAAGCTGACAGAGTCATCTCGGTGGGTAAGTGAAATAACAGCAATTTAAAATGTGGGGGAATGCAAATTCTCCTTCTCTGACATCCCTCCCCACTGCAGGCAGGCTCCTGCCAGGCTGAGAGGAACAGGCCTGAGCTGCGCCCTGATGCTGTGGTTGGCACTGCTGCCCCTGGCAGGGGTTGGAAGTAGATGATCTCTGAGGTCCCTTCCAACCCAAGCCATTTTAGGATTCATTCTATGATTCTAAACCAAAAAAAAGTGTTCCTTGGCTGGGATAGGTTTGGACTGTGGGACAGGTGGCAGGAGCAGAATGGGAATGGGTGTGCTCCTCCATCTTCTCTTACCTCTTGAGCAGCAGTAGCAGCAGGAGAGGAGTTTTAGCAGGACACAGCTGCCTTCCAGGTGTCACGACCTCAGAGGGGAGCTCCAGAGGAAGTTGAGGACAATTTCATACGTGGAGCTGCTGCTCCAGTGCTGGAAGGGACCTGGCCTCAGCTTTCTGTTGAGATTCACTGTGTGGCTTAGTAATGCAACAACTTGCTCACAGGACACAGAGCAGAGCCCACCTACTCATTCCTCTGAACAGCCATGAGACGGTAATGACTCTCAGTCAATGGTGTAGCTTTGAACAGACGCCTAGAGGTGAAAGGATTTGTATTCCATTACGAGCCCCTTGAACTAGCCAGGGTCCCCCAGGTTAAATATTTTTAGCAACAGCTTGTTTACATGTCAAACTTGTCAATGAACTGCTGGGGCATTGCTGCCACGAAACTGTGTCAGTGGCAGCCAGTGAGCTCTCTCTGCGCACTGAGCTAAAGCCTTCTAAAGGGCTTGTCAGATACATTCTTCCTCCTGTGTCACAAGAGCAAGACTAATTTCAAAGAAATGCTCTTTATTTCTACTTAAAACTGCTAAGGAAAATATCCAGCACTGTCTTTTTTCTTGTCATCTGTTCGACAAGTGTCTCATAAAACAAATTGAGAGGTTTAGATCTCCGAGACAAAAATCAATAAGAGGATAAGTAAAGAATAGGAGGAAGTCAGCAGGCTGAGATTTATTTCACTGGAAATGTTTTTTCAATGGATTTACTAATAAATCTAAAGTGGCTGGTACAGCTGCCTTTGATATGCAGTATCTCCTTTACTTAGATGAAAGTTGCACATGAAAAGGAGCTCTGAATACTGATTTTTACAAGGGTGTAAATCAGGGAAGCCTCACATGAAAACATACCACCAACATCTGCTTCAGGTACAAGTTGAGAGAAGGGATCTGTTTGAGTGCCAGACTTTTTCACTGTATTTTTGCCCTTTCTCTTTAATATAGTGCAGTAGTTGTGCTCAGGGCCTTGCTGTGCTGCATACTGAATACTGCAGTGCAATAAAATCATCTCTGTCCCAAAGAGTTTACAGAGTTTCAAGGGCAGGAAACTTCATTGAAGTGTTAAATAGGGGATGACCAGCAGTGAAATCACAGGGAATGAAGTGTGTAATGGTAGAACTGAACAGTGTTATCTCTTGAAAATCTACTCTTGTGAGTATTTCCACTTTAGTGATGGGAAATTGGGAAGATTTTAAAATAAATGGTGATTCAAAACATACTTGCAGATAGATAAAATGAAATAAACTCTTGCAATTGTCCCGAGAAGGTCATAATGCCAGTCATTTTCAGGTTGATTCCACAGCTGCTCTATGTTGTAAGAAGAGGAGATGTCAGTGACAATAATGACAGTTGTTACCGAAAGGCACGGGCTTTGATGTGGATGTGTAGCAGTGGAAAAGACTGCACCTCAGACTAGAATGCCTGTTCTCCCTGCTGTACATTCCCAAAGATCGTGAGCTTCTACAAAAGCCCAGTATATGAGAAGGAAGTTAGACTGAGCTGCTTGTTGAGTAATACTAGTGGTTTACTCCAATTGGCACATATGACAGATGGCTGTGGGTAGGGAGCTTGTTGCTGTGTCTGTGTATATGCATATGTGCTAGGAGGGGTTCCAGAATGGCATGGTTCACTATTCTATTTCAAATTAAACAAATAGTCTTGGATGATTTTACAGTGTCAGATGGGAAATCAGCCAGAAACTAGCAGATATCTTATTGCTTCTTGTTCTTCAATTGATTTTGCATTTTGGAAAGGTTTCTTCGCACCAGACATGTATTGGTACATGGTTAAGCTCCATTGTTCCAGTTCACAAATTTGATGCTAGGAAAAAACATCAAAAGTGAGAGTAAATCAAGAGATATGGTCATTTTCATCCCCTCCTATGGATTTTCTCACATCAACTTCAGAAACATGTCACAGCTAACTGTGAAAACTGGCACCTCATTACCTACTTTACCATTTCTTATGACTTATTAAGGATTATTATTATTGTTCATTATCCTTTTTAATAGTGCATACCCTGGCTATTATATTATTATGAGAGAGTAGAAGCAAACGTGTGTTTAGGTCACTTAAACAGTTTGTATTTAAAAATTTCTATGGCTGTTATTCTGAAGGATGCAACCAGGACTGTGATTTGCACAAGGCTTTGGAAATGGGAAATGTGGAATGAAAGCGGTGTGTGATCATATGCTAACTGGATGTGTCATAAAGCCATATGCACAGTGGGGCTGAACTGAAGTTACATGGCCCACCTCAAGTCTATAATTTCTTTCATTTTTGAGTGCTTTGCTTTAGAATTAAAATAACAACGCATTACCACAGTAGGTTTTAAATGCAGTTGTGTCTGTATACATTATACAAACACACGCATGTGTACAAATATTTTACAGTGGAAAATCAGAAAACCTTCACAGTAGGCAATGTTCCACCACTGTTTTCCATAAAGTATGCATACATATTTAAATTTTTAGAATGGGAATTGGGATAAAGACTTTTCCCTGTGTCACAGAAGGTTAAGAATAGATTAGAATCATGGAATCATAGGATCGTCAAGGTTGGAAAAGACCTAGGTGCAGCCATCCCTCTACCACCAATATTGCCCACTAAACCACGTCCCTAAGTACCACATCCATAGTAGGGAATCCATAGGGATGTTTCTGAAACATCTTCAGGAACTGTGTTACAAGGTTATATTATATATAGGCTTCACCTTGAGTTATTAAGTGTTACAAAGTGATGTCCATAATTTATGCAACCTTCAACTCTACACCACACGTTCAAGAGCCCATTTCCATAAAGCAGGAAAGTAGGAGCTCAGTTTCCTTGAAGAAGATGCAGACAATTACCAAAATTCATGTCCCGAATCAGAACTACAGCTAAAATTAGAAAGTAAGCCTTAAGTGCCAAATTTTGCCCAGCAGACTTTCATGAGGAGGACTGGTCAGACCTTAATTTGATTTCTGAGTCAAGAGTGGGACCCTTCAGCTTTCAGCAATGAACAGTGTATGTATGTGTTTTCAAGTACTCAGTAATATCTGCAGAGGGGGGATACCTCATGCTGTGCTCCTCACCTCTCCACATCATCTCCACGTCACAAAGCCCTGTCTGGGTTTTCATTCAAAATCTGCTATCTGTGGCCTGACCCTGTTTGATCTCTCCGAAGATCAAAGTCTGAAGAAGCTGAAAGACACAATTATATGATTTATCCTCAGGGGAGCACAGTGACTTCTGAAATTTCTTTCTGCTCTGGATTGCACACGCTGTCCTCCTGCCCATAAAATGGAAATACTGATTCTGTTCCTGGTCTGGATTGTCTAAATGGAAGTGAGAGAATAGCAAATATAATTGCGCAGGGACACAAATCATGGTGTTATATATTAACTCTTCTGCTCTTGTAGATTTTCAGGCTGCAATGTAATCCTACAAAATTAAATAATATGATCAGGATTTCCCCCTTTCCTCTTGACCCGACTTTCAAACTAGGGCTAAGAATTGCAGCACATTTCTTTTCCCAAAGCAAAGCACAATCCTGGATGAAAGTCAGTTTAGTTGAGAGAAAAAAAGTACAACAAAAATAGATCTTTTCCATAAACAAAGCTGCTTTCCATTTTGCTAACGTAAACAGGGAGGTGCATTAAGAGATCATGCCACCCAGGCCTGGAAAAAGAAGCAGGGAAATATATTTCTGAATCTTTTTCTAAAGGTGCAAGAATGGCTGAGCCTCAGGCAAACTCAGCAGAAGGATAAGGCTTTATAGACAAGGCAGCTTTACAGACTGTTTCACCTGAGACTAAGGAGAACTATTCTTTCATAGTTCAGGTCAAATGCAACATCCCCCTTCTCAAATGAATTACCTGTTTATAGTGGGCACCTGTGCACTTTGTATGCTTTCAGTAGCCCTGTATGCTTACAAAAAAATGTAGGTTTTTACAGCAGTTCCCACAGCTCTGAAAACACAAATTCAGGTCTCTGGGCATAGACTTGGATTTGGATGATAATGGCAAAAAAAAAAAAAAAAAAAAAAAAAAGCCTTTCAGAAGTGTAAGTGCTCACCTTTGCAGGCTGAGGCTGGTAGGTCCTGGTGTTCAGGCTGTTGCTGTACCAGCTTTGCAGTGAATGAAAACACCCTTCCCCCAGGGACTGGAAGCAAGGAGATAAAACAACAGAAGTAAGAAATGAATTGTGTCCTATTTGTGCACTGGGTTTTAAAATGATCAACTGAAATCAAAGCAGCTAGGATGGAGCATGTTCTGTTCGAACCCAATTTTCTGTATCATGGTAGGAAATTTAGCCCTTCCAAATGCAAGACCCATACAACACTTTAACCATCAAAATAGTCTTTTTGTTATTGTCCAGAGATGTCTACAGTCTAAATGTCTATGATCTAGAAACATCTGTAGTTGATGCTTTGCAAAAAAGCACACTGGTGAGATGCTGTAGCTTTCTCATACAGTTGCTTTGTGATACATTTCAGTCACGCATTTCATTCATGTGCTATAGCACACAGCTCTTCCCAAGGTGAATTCCTTGCAGACAGAAACACCCCCCACCTTTTCTTTTCCCCTTTGAAGCGTCTCTGTTTCTGTTACTCAAAGCAATCTGCTAATATTAATCTCCCAACTAGATACTGCAGGGCAAATTCTGCCCTTATGCATGTTGCATTTGATTAAAACTGGTTTATATATATATGCATATAAAGCTGGTAATAGCAAAGCTCTTCCAGGCCTTGATACCATATCTGATTCACATCAGAGACAATACGACAATAAAAAATACTCATTGCAAAAATGGCTTCTTCCACTTTGGCTGATATCAGAAAGGAAGAGTTGGCATTTAGTTTCAGTATTTGGATTCAGCCTAAAGATTTGTCCAGTGACTCAAACACTACTTCTTCAAACTGTTTGGAAAAGGGTCTTTGGGATCTCAGCAGAACAGGACGATTTCTGCTTTTTCTTGCTTCCTCTAGGGCCATAAATGCAGCAAGAAGGGCCTTTTGCAGAAGACCTTGAACCTCTGTGCAGGAAGTTCAAGTCTATGTGCAAGGGAAAAATAGTTTAGCAAATATTCCATATCTTTCCTCCCCCCAAAGATGAGAGAAGAGGAGGTATATTTGAGGTAGTATTTTCTCTGGTCTCCTTTCATAATCTCTAGGTATGCCATCACTCCATCATGTATCTTGAAAAATATGTGCATGGAAAGAAGTAGTTTAGATTGTTTTATCCTTTCTGATACTTTTTTCTCTTTTACTCCCCTCTCCCTTTTTCCTTCCTCTGTTCCTCTGCAGCTCCCATTAGGAACAAGTCAGTGACTCATAAAGGCACATTTTCACTCATTCACTACATCACAGCCCTACATGCTCAGCCACGACAGGGTTCCTTGACGCTTGATCTTTGCCACCAGGAGCATCCAATTCTTTGGCCAGTTTTAAGGCCAAAGGGAACTCTACAAACCAGTTGTTCTCTGTTTCCCCCAGGAACAAAACTGTGGCTACGTTACTGCCCTCTAAAGATGTGTGGATCAGCATTAAAGCGCTGACCTGTTCAACGCTTCTAGGACCCTTTGAACTGTGGGTCTTTGAAGCCAAGGCTGTAACAAACTGGTGTATAATAAGCTGCTGCCCCATGCCGGGAAAGGCAGAGGTATCAGGGACTGGTGGAAGCTTTTGAAGGCACAGAATGCTATTAAAAACTGCGAGAGACTGGAGAAAAAGAGACAGTGGAAAACAAATCTCTTTTCCAAGCAGTGGTACATCTAAGTTTGGCAAGTTAAAGCTAGGGTCACTAAGCCAGATTTGACTCTGACAGAATTTTGGGGTGGCTGGCTTATGGCTTTGGCTTAGATGCACTTTTGCTGAAATAGCATCTTTTTACTTTACTTAGTTCAGTTTTGGGCTCTTCTTACCTTTCTGCACCAATAAGACGGTAGGGAGGGGAGAACCGGTCTGCATAGCAATAATTATTATCAATTGTATTGTGTTTTTTTTATCTTCAAAGTGCTTTACAGAGACAAACTAATTATTTCTCTGCAACACCCCTGTGAAGAAGATGGTAAGTATCATTATCTCTGTTTTACCAATGGGGAGCCTGAGCCAGAGCATTTAAGTGATTAGCCTGGGGCCACAGGGGCAGTTAGTGTCAGGGCTGGGAATGCAGGAGTGTCTCTGCTCCCAGTCAGCACCAGGCAACATATCTCCTCAGGAGGAACAAAAGGGAACCTTTCTCCAGACTTGGAACCTAAAAGAAGCTTCTTTTTTTTTTTTTTTTTTTTTGGCAGACGATTATAAACTCTTTCTTTAAAATGTAATCATCATTGGAAAAAAAAGTCTGTGGAGTAATGGCACTAGAGAGGGTTGAAAATCGGCACGTCTGCTTTATAGGCAATCCTGGAATTTGAAAAAATGGGGAAATTCCTGGAAAATGTGTGTTTATGAGGGAGGGTGATGTGTTCTATTTCAATGCAAAAAAAGTGACATATTTGAAATTTCCCATGGAAGGGAAAATAAATTACAATGATTTTTAAATATCAAAATGTTTCGTTGCAGACATTTCAAAATGAAACTGAACCTGAAAGTCTGTGCTCTGAAGTTCCTGGTTCAGACATGGCTTCAGGGCTTCTAAATTCCTGCATGCCTATCGGCTCTCAGTGAGGTTCTCAGGGCTTCCACAGGTATGTTGGTCGTCACCTCCCCTGAGCACAATGTGGGCTGTGGAGTGCCTCTGCTCTAGGGAAAAAAAAAATCATTTAAAACCACCAATAGTTCGGCTGTTTGACTTTGCTCTGGAACAGAAAGAGAGCAGTCATACTAGACCAGATGGGAAGCAAAAAGTACACAAAAGCAAGAGGTCACTTTCTGGGCCAAATCTGCAATGGGAACTTTCCCACTAACATGATATTGCCAGCTGCATAGCTCCCTGACCAGTCTGCTGTCGTGGAGAAGCTGTCACAAGACTCCACATCCTGAAACCTGTGCTCCGTGATACCTTATGGGGCAAGCTTACTTGGCCAGGATCAGTCAGGATTCCTTCTGTGTCTAAGAAGCCAGTAAGTTTCTTGAGTTTCAAGGACACTGTCACTTTTGAGACACAAATAATTTTCAGCAGTGAATTCTTCTCCAGTTCTGTGAGACATCGCCAGCAGTTGAGTCGTTATCCCTGTGCATTAGATCCTGATCTGTTGATTTTGGAGATCAGTGGGGAATTCTCTTCCTTCCTCTCCTCCATCCCCTTTCCCCATAGTGCTGCTGTGCCAACCCAGCTCAGAGATGTGCTATTAGGTATCAGCCTGGTAATTAAATGCCAAGAGTAGTGTTCTGCAAACATGCCAGAGAGCACAGAGCAGTTGCTGACAGCCTGTCAATACTTGCAAGGAGCCTTGATGGCTTTTGGCATGAGACAGAAGGACCTCCTAGGCCTCCTCCACAGCCAGATGTTCCTTGGTGCCCTACTGTGGGGTGAAGGAGGGATGGAGCTGAGCAGGCGGTTGGTAGGCCAGTTAGAGCTGTCCTGTCTCATTCAAGGAGAATGCTGGAGTCCTAAGTGACAATCCATCCTGCTTGCCTCCCTGAGATTAAGATGAGATATTAAGTTGGGACAGTGGAGAGGAAACTGCAGAGCTAGCGCTTTTTTTTCTATGGGATTTTCTTTTTCCTGGATATGACCCTTAGAATTCTGAAGCACAATCACTGACCTCGGGTGCTGCCTAAGGACTGGGGCTAGAGAAAAGATGAGATTTCAGGGCAGGAGAACGGGCAAAAAAACCAAACATCTTTCTTCTTCTGGTTTTGTTTGGAATTTTTGTTTGGAATGAACAGATGTTGAAGAACACAACTCTTTTTTGCATGGTTTATACTGCAATACTGACAGGAGCTAAAATGCATGAAAAGAAATTAGAATACTCAACACCAAATCCAGGAGAGACTTATCACATAGCTCTGGTTCCATTTCATCCTGAAGAGCTGAGCCAGATCCTCAAATGCTCAGAAGCTGCCATGAGGGCTGGATTTGCTAAAGAGTACTGTAGCCCGCCAGCTTGGCAGTTTTGAAAATCTAGATACTGGTTTTGGTTCTTAAATGAGAGCTGAGCTCTTTTGCAAATCCGCTTCTGATGGTGCATGCTGAGCTGTTCTGCAAATTCTGGCTATCATTGCACTGCATTCTTGTACTTCCTGGTTGTGAGTTGTGCTGGGAGCAAAACTATCAAAGCACCGCAAGGAAACCACTCCTGCTCTAATCAGGAAGCACAAGAAATCTCAGGAGCCAAACTTTTCAGCCTTTTATTACCTTTTGGGTGACGGTTGTATGTCTGAGGCTGCTTTATCCTTATATGGATCAGAGCTGTGCCACGGCAGGTGCTATAAAAACCTCTAAAAAGAAACAATCCCCGCACTGATTAGTTTGTAATCAAAATATAAGACAAGGCAGAAAGTGTGCGCAACAGATGGATAGATCTGGCATAAGGAAAACATGGGGTAAGTGTTCTGGTGAATGTCTCCAGCATAGTCTGCACAGCAGAAAAGAGCAGTCAAGGATAAGCTGAGCTGCTTACCTTACATGACCCCCTAAACCTTTTGAGATTTGCCCACAACAATTAATTATTCTTTTGACTGGCCAAGATGACTCACAGCTGCTCATGCCATCCCAAAGCTCAAGATCTAAGTAAATTTATTGAAATTAGTGGTGGCTCCATTCCAGGAAACTTGCATTTCGTTTTGACTCAAAGAAGATCCGCACCCTTCCCACCTTCCAGTCTTAGCTACACAGCTTCGATCTCCTAGTGATTAAGACTCAGGAATGGGAGTCATGAGGTCTGAGTCCTATTCCTGTTTCTAATATAGGGTGTTTTTCAGTGAGTCACTTCCTCTCTCTCTTCCTCAATATCCTTGTCTGTAAAATGGGGTTAAGAACACTGACCCATCCCACTGAAAAGTCGTGAATTCATTAATAATTGTGAGCAGTCGAGTAGCCTATATTCTAGAGACTTCCTCTGGCTTTAGTTGCTTTGTATCTGGCACTAAACACATGGTTGCATAGAGCAAAGGAAGTTCGGGCTGTCAATTAATGAGAGTGTTATGGTTTGTTAGAGTTTTTATTTATTTCTAAATTGACTTACACCTCCTTAATAATTGATACTTCCAGGAGGGCAGAGAAGAGGCAAAGCATGTAAATGGAAAAAACCCAGTTCTCATTTGGGAAAGACAGTTTACCAGTTTCTTAAAGAATGAACTTACTCACTTTGGTGTTTACTATTACAGTGCTGTCTGCAGTTTCTGAGATACCTTTCTTCTGTAGGTTTCAAATACAAACAGATTCAGGGTTGTGTCACCTCCAGACCTAGCTGTTGTGTCCATTTAGTGATGCTAATGCAGAGGTGCAAATAGGTGAAGTCACTTGCGTGCACATCCACACTCACTGGGTCAGCTGTGCTGGGAATCATCCTTCCCACAGTGACAGTCATCCATTTCACAAAGACCAGTCTCTGCTTTCCTTTGATGCCTGGACATCGGAGGAGAACTGCAAATGATCGATGCCAGACCCTAGTGAGTTTTGAAAATGGGCATTTCAGACTCAAGTACTCAAATAATATTGTTCTTATAGCCCTGATCTCAGTTCCTCCTTGGTTGGAGATTAACCTACAGCTCTTAGAACAGAGTTCAACCTTTTTCTACCTCCAGCAAGATCTTTCCCAGTAAAAGCTGACACTGTATCAATCTCTACTTCTTTTAACTATGTTGTCCCATCTTGGGTCAGTGGGCTAGACAGCTCTGAAGCTTGCCTTGCCTAATTGTACACAGGTCTTTTGAACAGAAAACCTACTGCTAGTGTGCTGGGAGGGCTGCACCACGACTGGGACAAGTGTCTGCCCCATCACTCCTGTAGGAAGGTGGAGGAAAATCCCTTGGGGCTCTTGAAAAACTGAAAACTTTTGTTTTTACAAGGAAGGTTGTGCCTATTGCACAGCTGGGCAGGCCTTCCTGTGTACTTCTCCTTTCCTCTGAAAGATGCCACCCAGTAACCATGGCTGGCTGGGAGCTCCCTGCAGCTGCACCAACTGCCAGCTTCAGTGTCCCCTCTTGATGGAGGGGTTGATAGACTGCGAGGACAGGAAGGAGAAACCTGCAGAGTCATCGCCTTATGCAGCAGCTGAAGCCACAACTGCCTGCAGAAACAGAAGAGTGCAGTGGGGGCCTGGACTTCCTGAAGCAGCCTCCTAGAAACTGTGGGGAGAGAATAATCGTAGGGAGGAAAGGCAGGCAGAGGAACTGGAACTAGTGGTTTGGGCCTCCCCCCAGCCCGGAGAAACCATGGTGCTTTTCTTCTGACACTGCCTCCCTCTGCTGAACTGCAGTCCTGAAACAGCAATATTGCAGCCTGGGGTTTTGAAGCACATAGCAGGAAGGAATAGGAGGTACCCCGATGTAATACAACGCGTTTGCTTCTTACTGGAAAAGTGCATAAGCAAAAAAAAAAAAAAAATATTAAAAAAAGGTATGAAAATGATACACAACTTTTTCTTTGATCAGAAATTGCTGTTTTTACCATCTCACTTCTAGACTTGCTGCATACTAGAAATTTTTATCTGTTTTCTGTGTGTATTCAGGAACAGAGCTGCAGTCACTGCTTCATCAAGCAATAGCAGAGAGCTGTTCAAGAGGCTTCACATGCATGGCTGATTTTTTTAGCTGGTGCGGTGAGACACGTGGAGCCATGCTGCAGTAATGTGCATTTGGCACTGCTTTCTCTCACCTGATTACACCATCTTTCCCCTCTAGTGAGACTGGCACAGCTTAGCTTCCTTGCCTGAATTCATGGCTCCCACAAACTGGGCAAGTTTCCAACCCATTATTAATTACCTTATGTCTACGTTCTCGAGATCAACTGCCCCACTCTTTCTTTATCCTTTCTTATTTATCATATGTTATTTGGAAGACAAACTTTTCATGTGAAGGATCATGCTTGCCTTGCATTTCTTCATTCCACAGCGCATAAGAAACATTAATATAAGAGCAATATTGCAATCAATCACAGATCCACAGGAACACTGCAGTTAATGTTCCTTAAGATCCTATGTCAGTCTGTTGAAGTAAAAGCAAACATGTTTGGTACACGAACTAAAGGACTCATGATTGCCAAGACTCTAAGCCAGATCACAGGTTCACATTTCTCTAACACTGCTGCTCTATCTAGACCTCCAACAGAAGTGCATGGTGGGCATTCTTTGCCAAGACCTGCAGCTAGAGATGCTGGAGAATGTAAGAAATACAGATAGACAAACAAAAGAGCTAGGATATGGTTTAAAGGAATCACTGATTTTATACAAGTTTTGAAGGGTGCATATTTCATGTTTTTAAGATTGACTTTTGAATGTCTGCATTTTGGGAACGTGAAAAGAGGATATTTAACTAATACTTCATCCACCTATAAACAGAAGACTGTATTCTCAAAGGATCTCAAAGAATTTCTGCTGGTACAAGTTGGTATAGCTCTGCTGACTTGAAAGAGGAAGGAGACAAGAAGGATGTCCTGGCTGGGGGTAGGTTAATCCCCCCAGGGTTGCTAGACTGATGTGTTATTCCTTGTTTTGCTACAGATTTCTTGTGTGACCTTGGGCAAATCACTCTCCCTCTCAGTATCACAGTTTCCCATCTGTAAACTGGTGAGAGCAACAACCACCCTGCCCCAGAGGGGTGTTTGGAGGATAAATATGTTAGAGGCTTGGAGCCGCGGGAGTACAATAGTGACAAGGCTCCAACAAATACTGAAGATAGATGGAAGCTGACAATCGGGAGACTGCTATTAGCAGCTGATTCATTCTCTCTGGTTAATGCATATTTTTAACAGGCGGTTATTGACTAGACAGGCACACAAGTCTGTCAATTAAGAATGTTATAATGAAGTAAATCTCTGTACTGGTAGCCTTTGGAGGGTGAATTCAAAACTCCCAAACCCTGTGGCACAGCACCTGCACTACTAATAAAGGCTGAAGATTTTCCTGTAAGTCAAGGGGAGATACCATACACTGGGAAGCAAGTGCCCAAGTGCCATTTGGCATTTTCACTGTAGAGTCCTGAGCTGCTTCACCATCAGCACAGTGACAAATAAGAAGTCTTAGGTGACCACGGATTTATTACAATGTGCTCATAAAACCTTGTCAAGGCACCATTTGAGTACAACTCCTGGCCAGGCATTCCAATGATTGATGCTTAGAGCCCCACTTACGACCTGCCCTGCAATATGATCAGTGAACACTGCTTAATTGTATTTCTTTTACAAAGTGATGAAACGTAAAACTCAGCTCTCGGCATGCTGGCTGGCACAGGAGTCTCAGCAAATATGTGATTCTCACACTGCAGCTGGACTCTAATGACACGAAAGGTGCTAATGCAATGCAACTGGAACCTTTAATTATCCTAGTGACTAATAGGAAATCTCTCAAAGTGTCTGGGAGAAAGAGCCTTACTCTTTAGCGAGAGTTCCTCAAATTGTGCTTAGAAAAGGGGACATGCAAACAGCAAATGTAGGAGCAGATATAAGTCCCAAAGCTGCAGTGTCTGAGAGTGGGTTCCTCTTTCCTCTGACAATTAGGTTGACAGACAAAGTAGAGAGAGGGAGAATAACACTGAGCCTATTATTGACATATACATGTTGGTACCTAAACTTGTTCTGCATCCTGCAGGTAACTGGATGAACCTGCTGATGAAACAAAAAGATTTGGATTGACTTTGAATATGTTTGTGTTCAAGGAAGAGAAAGAGTGACAGGCAACTGTTTCCCACTTGCTAATTGAATGGAGACTGTCAGATCTTAATGCACCTTGGGGATTATTTCTGTTTGATACAGTTTCAGACCCTATTTCTTAATCCTTTTTCTTTTTTTTTTAGTTTTAAAATAAGCATTATTTTTTCCTCAACCATGCAAGGTATGAAAACCATACAGACCATACTGCCTGGATGTTTTGGAACAATGTGCAATACATGTAGGGTTAGGTAGTTCATATCATTGCTCTGCTGCCTGGTTTTCAGACTGATACAGATTCAGCCTTGTGTCTGTATCAATCCCTTTTCACTAATTTTGGCAGCCACGGGTAGATAGCGAGCAAGGCCTAATATAACTTACATGATATTACCTAGCAGCTCAGAGGTGCAGATAGTTCCCAGACAAGAGAAAAACTTTGTCTATTTATTTATTCACCCTTTATCTCCAGGCCTTGACAAAACTGATGCTTGGCAATGCAAGATAATGCAACGGCATTTACAGAGGCCCTAAGCTAAACCAAACAAAAAGAATAATTTTGCTGAAAAGTAGCAATCACCCATTACCAGTCAGTTCTAATCACGAGTCCCTCAAATGCAGAAGCAGATTTATCAGTGCCTTTGAAGCATGTAAACTTATTTGTTGCTGCCACCATACAAGCCCAGGCAGTCCCAGGTCTGTTACTTCTTTCTGTTCCTGCTTTTCTGGTTAAATGCACCTGGGAATATGTAATTGTCTTAAAACATTCATCATAAACAAACGGGATGGGCAAGCCAGCTGAGCTAATGCTGGGGAAATGACTTAAAAAACCTTGAGATTGGTGTAATTGGTAGTGTGCTTCTTGTGAGCGGGATGAAAGATGCATGTTTTATATGGAAGTACAGGGGACAGGCGCTCTGTGTGCCTGGAGAGAGAAAGCATTCCATGTGTAACTGTGGCTTGGCAAAAGCTTGGGCACTGTTGTTACAAACACAGAGAACAGATCACTGGCGGAGCAGAGGAGTGATGTGATAAGAAATGTAAAGGCCCGTGTTAAATCTCTTCCAGTGATCTCTGATTTGCATCAGTGCAAACAAGGGCAGAGACATGGCCTAAGTCAGAGCTGTAGGCATTGTTCAACTGTCTTGGTTGTTTTGTTTTTGTTTTGTTTCCTATATAGATAAAAGATAAAGAAAGCATATATTCTTTGTTAAATAATGCTCAGTGCTAAGGGACTTTCCAGGTCTAAAAGTTTGGGCTGAAGAAGTTAGCTTACATGTGGAATTGCAGCTGATCCAAGAGCACAGAAAATAAACAATACCTCCATCCCTTGAACTCTGTGAGCTAGTTTTGTGGTTACTGTTCCCTTTGGTATTGCCTTATCTCTTGCCATGTTTACAGGATTCACCTTGTCTGCTACCCTGAGCCTCCCTGCCAATCACAGAGCATCTGAAAGTACCCAGAAAAGCTGGTTAGTGTGAGAGCAGTGGACACTGCACTGGTAGTGCTGAACGAAGTGGTGAGGAGACCACAATTTGAAATGTCAGTGTGAGTGTGTGGTCGTAAAACAGAAGGCCATTAACAGGAGGAGTTTGTGTAGGGGAGCACCTGTGAGCTATCTGATACTCTGTGCTCCAGCTTTTTTTTTCAGCTGTAGTCAGCTGCAGCATGATTAGATTTAGACCATTTCTTTGTTGTTCCATTAGTAAGCAATAAAGCACAATGAGTGTGTATAAAGGAAAATAGACCTCTCATCTAAAATGCACAATCATTTTTGCAAAAATAGGCCCTTCCAGAGCAGATATGGGACTTCAACCCCTCTTTGTTTTTCTTTTCCTTCCTCTCTGGGTCAGATAAAACTTTTGTTACGGATGTTCACTCTTTGCACTGTACCAGAGCTGCCCACTGGCAGCAGCATGTTGCAACCTGCTGGCCAGTCCTAGGCTGCTAGGATTCTGTCACACCTGTCTTGGTCCCAAATGGACAGAGATGCACACACAACGCTGTAAACACTTTTCTCAGCAATTAAGCATTCTGGCCAGGAAACAACCCAGTGGCAATATTACATGAACTTAAGTTACGTATGAGACAGTCCAAATTTACTCTTTGGCCACCTGGCATTTTGGATTGAATGGCAAGACGTTGTGTCATTACTGCGTGGTACAGTTGTGTAACAGTGAAAAGGCCACAAAAAGCACACTGAGCCTCACTGTCACTTGTGGCTGTTTGCTCACATCTCTCTCCGTGTTATCTGTGCTTTGCTCTGTGCTTCTAATGAACAACATTCTAAACTATCCCAAGTCACTGCAGTGTTGCTCTTACAACACAGCTTTCTGTTGGATTCCAACCTCTTGTGTTTGGTAGTTTCCTTAAGCAGCCAGCTCCTGGACACAAAATGACTAGCTGAAAATGTCCACTTTCCCAAGAAAAAGGTCCTTCAAAGGCTGTTTAAGTGCTTAAAACCACGGCCTACTGCAAAACCAACAAATAAGCCAGAAAACTTTAATTTAACCTGGAGATTATGATTTTTCCTCAGCCTCTCGGTTGCTGGTGAGCCTGACGCACGATTTTTGAAGGCTTAAGACTTGCAGTGCCACGTGAGGTAGATACAACCGCTACAGGACAGGTCCAAACGGTCCCTTAAAAATCATATTCTAGGTCTCTCTTCCTTTGTACTCCCATTCGTTGGGTGCATTTATTTAATTAATTTCACATGCTCTTTTTGCCTGTCATATGAGAAAGAAAAAATACTTGTGGATTCAGGGCGGCAATAGAAAAACCTTTTATTTTAAAATTGAAAGATGAAAACGAGCATAATGAACTTGCCACTTCCTTAGAGTTCTGGTAACTTGGGTGTGATCTGATGGTACAGAATGATTCATGGGATAAAATTATAGACTTATGCAGGTGTGTACAAAAGCCTGGGTGGGGTGTAGGCAAACAGGGAATTTTATATGGCTATAAACATGGGCATGTGGTATAAAGAAACTGCACAGACTTAAAAAAACTTTATTTTAATTTGATAAGGGCAAATTGAATGAACTTTCTGGTCAAAGGTAAGGACACCCCTTTGCTCATCTCCTGCCAGATTCCAGCAGAGATAACACAGTGTATCTTTGAGCAGGTGGAAATCTTGTCTGATTCTTAAAACCACGCAAAAGCAAAGGGCTTATGTAGATTCTCCTTATGCTTGAAGTTGGCCTTTGTTGGAATGGGATAACATGGCATTATTTAAGCTCATGTAAGCTCTGTGCTTTCTTCTGAACAGGGAGTCTTGGGGGCTTTCTCCTTGCAGTCTCTTTTACGGCGCTCTATCAATGGCGGACAGGGTAGGCCCTGTGTCATCGGGCTGCTGGACAAGTGAGAAAGCCCTGCAGCTCCAAGCAGCGAGCTCCTATCTCACACCTGATCATAGTGCCAGATACAGTGAAGGTCAGAAGGCCAAAGGTTGAGAAATCTGGTTTGCAAAGCAAACAGAAATGTTTCTGTTTGCAGACAGAAATGCTGACTGTACATAGAGCCACAGGAACTTCCAAACCACAAGAATTGCCTCTCACTGTTTCCCTCTTCATCTTCTGTTCTTCCACCACCAACCTTTTCTCTTTCTTGCCGCTGTTGGCCTGAGATTCTTCTTGCCTGAAGCCCCTGCAGTCTGAGACAGCCTACACAAGTCTGCCTGAACACCTCTGCTGATTTCAGAGCTCGTCAGAAGAAAGATGAAATAAAAAGAGCCTGACTTCGAAGCCGGCGTAAAGTCATGCAGCTCTTCTGAAATCCAGCAAATTAGGCAAATGAGAGTTTTTGAAATGTCACTGACAGATATTTTGTTTTGGTTTTTTTTTTCTCAAGTAATTTCTCCCTCGCTCTGTGGTTTGTTATCATTCAGCTCTACAAGGCTTTGTTTAACTCTGGAAAAGGCCATAGGAGTTGGAATTAGATCCAATGTTGTTTGCACAGGAGTGTGTGGCTAAGGCTGGGCCTTTGAAAGGGCACATTATACACTCTGAAGGTTTTGGAAGATTGTCGTAACTATTCCTTGAGGGTCAGGCTGTGCCGGGCTCATTCTTCCCTTATAATGTCTTACTCCACAGACAAGTCTGGTTTGCCTGGAGTAAAGGGCACAGTAAGATTCTTCTGAACAAAGATAGCTGTTGCTTCTCCTTTCGCAGCCCTAGCAGAGCGTGCTCTGTGAGATGTATGGGGCTCTGGCACACAGGTGATTTTAGCACAAGGAGCATTATAAATGTAAATGCCAGTATTCTCTAGATCCTGCCTAGAGCTGCATGTAGGTGGGAGTCCAGGGGTCCTTACCAAAGACAGAACAGCACAATTTGACAAAGGCAGCATGGGTATTAGGTGTGCTCATCTGCAGCGGCTGATGAATGTGATCTACACGATGAATTTGAGCAGTTTCTGATAGCTGGGCACCTTGTGCCAGGAAGAGAGACGGGTGCCAAAGGGCACAAGTGGTAACATTCAGAAGTACAGATCTCCTGTCATCTCACTGCTACCAGCTCAGCATAAATCCCATCTATTCAAGTGAGCAGTAAAGCCCACCCCAGACTGTCCAGAAAACAAAATCAGAATGCAGTACTTTCTCTGCATAAATAGCTAGCAATTCCTGAGGAAATGGGTCCCAGATTTCCCTGTGAATTGGGGCCTTAAGTTCTGACATAGGGAGCTATTCATGGAGGAAATTCTAATTGAGTCAGGTTGTGCTTTTTCCACAAATTGTTTACCCTCTGTCTGGGTCTTTACTGGGTTCCTAAAGGGACCTGTGTTGCACCCACATGCTCTGGTGGTTAGGCACATTCAGGTGAGCACTCTTTGTATGCAGAAGTCAAATACTAAGGAAAAGAAATGTGTCCATGGTCTGTAAGAGGGACAGATCATATGGTCACCATCTGGGGCTCGGGGATGGCTCTGTGCACTGGATTAGCAGTTGCTGTGCCTTGCTGTGTTTCCACAACAGAAACCAAAGATGGTGACATGGAGGAAATTAATGCCAACTGCCCACTCATTTCCTGATTCTTTGTTATACATGCTCCAGTTGTTTTAAAAAGAGAGGCTGCAGCATACAGAATCTGGAGTCTCATCTCTGACAGGTGTGGACTGAAGTCAATGGAATTATGCTGGTGTAATCCAGGTTAAAAGGAAGAAACAGGCCCTGCACTCTATGCTAAAATTCTCTCATGAAACGTTTCCCAGAAATATCAAAGAATATTAAAGTTCTTTGGGAGCAGGGACTGTCTCATACTGTGTGTGAACGGTGTCCAACACAATGGGGCTTGCTCTTGGCAGAGACCTCTAGGAGCTGGAGCAGTACATGTAATAACATCTAACTACACCTTCAAGACACGGTGTAGGGAAGTACATTGTGTTAAGGCAGTTGAGTGCCTGCCTAACCTGTGATTTAGAGGTGCCCCTCCCTCAGCGTTCAAAGGAGGAAATGAAATCTTCCCCAGGGAAGCATTCTGACCTTTCAGCAGCAGGGTCTGTGCACACTGGCTCCAAAGGAGGAGCGGGAATTGGGACGCTTAGGATCAGTTCCCCAGTTTGGCTACCTGGCCTTTGGCAAGCCACTTAATTACCCTGTTCTACAATTGCTCAATTGTCATAATTCTTCTTTTCTTTCCCATAGCAGGGTGGGGATGGACGGAAGGGAAGCAAATTCTTCCTATATTTATGATCACAGAGTGCTTTGAGGTGCACTGGTGAAAGGGCAAAGAGACATAATAGATCACGTTCAGCTCTGCTAGCTGGTCCCTAAAAAGCATTTATTTAGAGACTGAGGCTTGCTCGCTGGCCTTAGTGGTAATTCTTTCAGGAAACAATTGCTTAAGGTAATATTTTCCAAAGCATCCAAGTGAGTGTCCCAAATCCCTTTGAAAGTGGAGGAATCTCAGACATTACACTTAAAAACTACTCCTGAGCCCCTACAAAATTTGAAAACATCTGCACCAGTATTTCCCACGTGCAGTACACGAAACTATAGAGCCATCAACTGACCAAAGGAACTTAACATACATTTTAGTAAAACGTAGAAAATACATATCCCATCACTGACATATCACTAAGCAAAAAAGATTTCTCTTTATTGTAAAGATCGTATTGAGACCCTCAACAGACTCGCCTGATTCACTAGCCATGAAATCTTGGTCTTTGATCTTTCTTCAGATACTACTTCATGTAAAATAAGATAGACTCCCCTGGCTTGCCTCCAGCAGGGAGAAACTGAGGGTTTCTGTGCTTTTTCAGGCTAATTAGCTGCTTGTAGTACCCCGGAGAGGTGCAGTGCACTATTTTCCTTCTCTGCATCCATTCCTGTAGAAGCCTCGATCCTGAGCTTTACTTTGACACTGAATAGTAAGGTTGACAGAGATTTCTAATCTCCAAATTAAAATAAACTTTTGGTAAGGCCCAGTTCTAGTAAAGGAGCTGCACCTTTGAGCCAGATAAGTAGTGGCTGAGGAGGTTTGTAGCTACTGAGGTATCAGCTGGTCAGGAGGTACAAAGGGTTAACTTTTTTCTTCCTCTCTTTTTTGCAGTCACTCCATAGTCTGCATGTGGATGTTTTCAGGGATGGAAGAGGAAAAAGCACAGAAACTGTGGGAAAAGTTGCATTCCATGTCCTGAACCTCCACTATGCAAAGTTTTTTCTGCCTCCCTCGGAGTTATTTTGCTTTCTTGCTGGATATGTAACTCCCAAGGAAAAGACCTTGTCGACTCAGCCTGAATCTTTTTATGTTGAGTCACCCCTCCAGCTTCCAAATTAAACGGCCAGTAATTGCTCATATAGGAAGATTTAGACAACTGCTGTCTTATACCACATCTCAGTGTGAACTGCATGTGGAATTTCTCCTCTTGTACGTGAAAAGACAAGCTTAAGTGAGATTGTATTTACAGACTGAGCCATTGGATGAGCTGTTCTGCCCTGCCCACGTGGTACCAGGGCTCCAGACATCCAGGTCTCTCACTGCAAGATGAACCTTACTGGAATGCTGCATCCTGAACCAAAGACTGCTCGAGAAAGCTAAGATCTAATACAAGTTAAGAGCAGGAATGTATCTAATGGCAGGCAAAGGACAACCTGACTCTCTCCGCTGTGAGCTGTTTGTGCCTCACATTCTCTGCAACGCGTGCTTAGCCAACTTCCCCCAGTTGTGCTACTGGGATCATTGAATAGTGCCTCTTCCCCTTCCCAGGAATCTCAAGCTTTCTTCAGTGATAACTTCCTCCTGCTAAAACCTTATTCCCACTGCTTTTACTCTGCGAGGCAAGATTTATTATTCTCAAGGGACATTAACGCAGAACACGAACGTCTTCATTCATTTAACCCCTTGACATTGTTTTGCTGCTGTGTTGCATTGGGGCAAGTGATGCTGCCATCTACAATATGGAAGTGGGAGGAAGGACATGCTTAAGACAGTGAGCAAAGAAGACTTCCAGTCTGTGTTTGTACTTCAACTTCTTTCTGCTTCTGCTTCCCAACTGTAGGAAAATTATATGACGTTTCTCTTCCTGCCCTCAGTGCTGTGGAAAATAATAAGTAAAGCATGGTGGTGTCTTGAGATAACATCAGGGTGCAGCAGGCATCTGCTGTTCCCAAAGAGACTGGGAGTTGAAGGGATAATGGGTCTCCTACAGGGACTGGAGACTTGGGCTGAGCTTAAATGGGGCTCCTGTGCCCGTGGGCAGAAGATGCAAGTTCCAGGTTAGGCTAGTTGGAGCCATTACGTCTGGGCTCACAGATGGGTACTGTTCTGTATCTGTCACTGATTTCCTATTGATCTTGAACAAATCCTTTCCACTGTGTTTCTACATCTTACCTGAGTTTCAATTGGAAGAAGTACCAGAGCTGTGTTCTCTGAATCTTTAAATCAGTAGAAAAGAGCAGTGAACATACCATTAATTTTTAGTACACTTGTGATTGCAAGATGCACACCACAATAGCTCTTCCACACAATAATCTTTTACTGTTCATGTGCGTAAATACTCTTATTTTCATCTAACAAGCTTCTGAGTATTTCTGACAGAATTCCTGTGAGATTAAACATCATATAAAACGTTTTTATCTCACACAAGATATGACTTGCTCTTGAACCCCCAGCAGTTGCTGGGGTGTACAGCTATATTTTTTAGTGTTATTACTGTTTTTCTGCTTTTTGTCCTGGATCTTGTAAGATACCTATCCTATCTCTAATTATGCTAACGAGGTCCTGAGGTTGATTTAGAGGCTCTGTTATAATGCCAGCCTCCCAGTTTATATCTCAAGTATCAGCATGTTTGTTGCAGATGTCAGTTAAGAGAAGCTTCTTTTTCTGTGCTTGCGTGGAGAGTAAGAACAGGAGCTGGAGCTGGAGGGGAGTAGCATAAAGTAAAAGAAATGAGATGAACAGTGATCTCTGCTGTATCTGCATGAGGGCTGACTTTTCAGTGGGGCACAGGCAGCTTGCCTGTATCTTCTTATGGACATGCAACATTTGGTTTCATACGTTCTTTCCCCAGACACACAACAAATTGACTCATGAAACAAAATAGTTCGTTTCTGAAGGCCAGCACCATGTTAGGTATGTTGATAATTTTCCAGAGCTGATGTGTGTGTTAGTCAGCCTTGCTGGTTCACTGCTGATCTGAAAGAAGTTAAATCATTGCGAAAGCAAAGCTGATGTCATCATGGCGCCTGCTGGACCTGGAGCTTGGGAGCTGGTGAAGGAGATGCTTCTCCCGTGCTTCTGCCTGGGGAAAGGGTCAGGCTGAGCTGTGGGTGTGCAGTCAGGGCCCAATGTCTGTGGCTCCCTCCCAAACCCCAGACTCACAAGCTTGTCAAGAGTGCAGACGTCTATCCACTATTGTAGTTTCACATGGGTGTGAATGATACTGAAAGCTGGAATGTGGTCAGAATCAAAGAAGATTCAGAGCTCAGAGGGTTGTGATCAGTAGTGCAGAGTCTGGCTGGAGGCCTGTCCCTATCAGTGCTCCCCAGGGATCGGTGCTGAGTCCGGCCTTGTTAAACATCTTCATCAATGACCTGGCTGATGGGATAGAGCTCAATCTCAGCAAGTGTGCTGACGGTATGAAGCTGGGAGGAGTGGCTGACACACCAGAAGTCGGCTGCCATTCAGCAGCACGGGGCAGGCTCAAGGGCTGGGCAGAGAGGAACCTTACAAGATTCAACAGGAGCAAGTGTGGAGTCCTACACATGGGGAGGAATAATTGCGTGCATCAGTACACATTAGAGGCTGAGCTGTGGGAAAGGAGCTCTGCAAAGGACCTGAGTGTTCTGGTGGCCACAGTGACCATGAGCAGCAGTGTGCCCTGGTGGCCAGGAATGCCAATGGTACCTGGAACGTGTTAAAAGGAACGTGGCCAGTAGGGAGAAGACTGAGGGGGGATCTTATCAAAGCTTCTAAATATCCAAAGGGCAAGGGTCAAGTAGATGAGGCCAGGCTCTTTTCAGTGGGGTCTAGTGACAGAACAAGGGGTAACGAGCACAAATTGGAACGGATCAAGTCCCATCTGAACATGATGAAAAACTTCTTTACTTTGAGGATAGCTGCACTGGAACAGGATGCCCATATGGGTGGTGGAGTCTCCTTCTCTGGACATACTCAGAACCCACCTGGATACTTTTTCTGTGTAACCTACTTGAGGTAATCTGCTTTAGCTGGATTGGGCTGGAGGATCTCCAGACGTCATTATCATTTGGTGAGCTTCATGCAGAGGACTCCTGCTGCACACCCTTTTTTGCTCTGCTCTTTGCTATTTCTCCCAATCTGATTGGATCCTGATGGTGCTTTTATAAACGAGAGACATGCATGCACATTTTCAAGGACCTCCTTTATATATATATATACATTTATATATATATATTGCACCATGTCTGTATGCCCAAGCACATAAATCAGGATCTGTTTTACTGTGTATGAATAGACGAGTATGTTGCACAGGCCTGTTTTACTGACAATATTGTGTGTATCAGACATAAGCTATCATATATCCTTTAAACTTCTATAGGAGTGTGGGCATTTCCTACTTACTTTTTAACACTGAAACAACGACTTGGCACTGTGTGAGACACTGAAAAATAAAGAGACCCTGCACTCTAGATAGACTGTTAGAGTTTGTACTCTAAATGTCAAACAGGATGCGCTGTGGTGAGGAAGATTTCTGATGTGTTTGTAACTTAAATAGGAAAAAAACTAAATTTGTTTCACAGGAAAAGAGCATGTGCGTGTTTGTTTTGAAAAAGAGCTTAGAAAAGAAAAAGCAACAGATCTGTGACAGTTTGCTGGGGAGAGGTTTCTCTTACCACCTGCACAGAGGTCCAGAGAAGGAAATGGGTGCACACATCTGTGTGGTCTCAATCGCCTGTGCCTTGTTGTTCCTCTGCTCAGTGAGCCAGGTTCAGCTGTGCCTCTGGAGGTGCAGCTGGCAGCAGGACAGGCTCCGTCAGCACGTGTGCCAGCCCTTGGGCTCCCTGAACTCTTCCTCATGGCTCCGCTGCGATCGCCTGCCTCTGTGTCTAATTCCTATCTTGCATTGTGCTTTATGCTTTTAATGACAAGGGATAGACAGCAAAGCAAAGCTTCCATGCTGTGATCATAGGAGAGGAGCTGTTTATGCCCAGTGATGGGCAGCAGGTCAGAGATATTAGAATTAGGTACATTTTTCCAGGTTTAAATCATTTTGAACTCTTATGACTTGTCAGCATTTTTATTACACGTGTGCATATTTGTATTTTAAGAAAAGGAAGTGCCGGGTGTGGATATGTGCAAATACTATAAAGAAGACACAATGATATGAAGCCTCCTAAAGCCTTAAATGGCGGAAGTGTATGACTCCAAAGTGTGGGGCTGAAGAGGTATGTGGAGAAGCTTTGGTCCACTTTGCTGCTAAAGACAGAAACATCTCACAGGTTCAATTCAAGGTGATCAAGACTTACCCAGGAAAACTGTGTGCTCACAACGCTTTGATGCCACGGCTGGGAGCCTCTTGTGATGTGATGGGGATATAATGCCATGCCAGGGAGCTGCTGCATGCTGCTGGAGCCCATTAGTTGGCTGATTTCCTTCTGCAGTGTCAAGACAGAGAAGCCCCATATTCCAGTCTATCTGAACAGCCTTTGTGTTGGCATTTTCTCTGGTTTTACTGTGGAGAGAGACTCAGTTTCCCAGCTTAATCTCACACTGCATCCCCAAGGGGAGTGTGAACACAGTGTATGTGACACTGTGACCTCAGAATTCAGCACAGCTTCCCAAAGTGAAGTGTGTTTGTAGGGACTCCAGACCAACCATGCTACAAATTTAATAGTAATGACAGCAACAACATTCTTAGCACTTGCAAAAGAAAGCAATGGTGACAGGAGCTGAAGCAGGTTATTGTCACTTATTCTAGCAAAGCAGCAAAAATACAGAGCTGTTCTGACCACAGCCTTTCTTGTACCTGCAGTGATGGACGACCACCTGCTTGGGAAATGGCTGAGCACTTTAGGGGAGGATGCCACTTTGAAAGGGCAATATAAAGAAATTTTCTTTCTGTTAGTAAATTCTGTTTTTTTTTCTCCCTGTGTTCACATCTGCTACCCTCGAATATACAATTCAATCCTGTAAAGGTAAATGGGTTACTGAAAATAGTACTTAAGGCCAGTTCTGATTCTTTTCATACATTTTAAAGCAATTCATAAGACTCTTTGCACGAATAACTGAAATTAACCTTCATTTGTACCTTAATTTGAAGTTCAAACTTAACATAATCGATATTTTGTGGTCTTCTGCAATCTGTTCAGTCTGTTTATCCAAGGAAATTATTTGTTCCACTTCTGCATTTGAGGTAGAAATGGGCATAATTAAATCCATGAGCTGTAAGAAACTGAAAGAACCGGAACTCTGAAGATAGATAAATATACCATGTCCAAATTCCAGGCTTTTGAAGTACATCACACACACTCTCCACTTAACCTTACAGTGTATAATATATCCAATATTTCTCATCAAACTGTCCCAGTTCAGCTTCCTGTAAAATCACAGCTCTTCAGCACCTGTTGTAAAGTCTTTTCTTTTTCTTCCCCAGAGAAAATGATTGTCTAAGGTGAAAATAATCTTATTTGCTGTAATCAGAATGTGAAATCAGAAATGAGAGCAGACGTATACTACCGAATAAAATCCTTCACATTGTTCCTGTAATGATGTGTTTTTGGATGAGCTCCGTTTATAACCAAGTAATTTGCTATCAATGCTTCATTGTAATTTACTCTCTAAAGAATTCATCATGTCATAAACTTCAGTAGGTACAAGATCAGTTTGTTCTAATTTTAAGATCGTATCATAAGAAACATTTAGCACGTTGTGAAATAAATTCAAGTAGCATTTAATCACGGCAAGTCTCTCTGTCATGCCCATCTTTGTCATCCTTAACAGACTTAAAAACTGCAACTGGGCAATTCTCAGCTAATGTAAAAAGTAACATCTAATAGCTTTCAACTGCAAGTCAGACAGATAATCATCTTGTGGGGACATGCCTCAACGTTTCTGTGCATTGAAGGTTGACAAAATGATACAGCTTCCGTAATTCTGAAACTCGTGGCAGCCAAGGAGAAGTGATTGAAAACTTTGGTTACACAGACCTCAAGATCAAATGATTGTTTGATCAAACGCTTCTTTATAAAATACTGCACTGTATTTTACAGGAGATGGGGATGCTTATTTTGCTTCCAGCTAATTGCCCAGCTCATTTTCCATTAATTTATAGATAGCAATGCCTGTGAACGCTAACATTAGTCTTATTAGCTGCATGTGAATAACAAAGTTCAGATCATCTGACTTTTTTCAATACTTCTTCCCATTTCAGATATTGTCCAACAGTTTCACTGGTACCTTGCACTAACAAGAAAACAGATTGTCTTCATTACAACACGGCAGAGAGGCAAATGACTATCAAGCACACTTTGTTATGTCTGTGGTTTGAAAGTTGGTGCGTGTGGAGTAATACTAATGCAAATCATCTAGAGTTATTCAAACTTTTTTTTTTCACTTTTAGTTGTTATTTTCTGTTTTTGTATTGTTGTATTGTTTTTGTATTTCTGTAATTTCAGCGACTTTTTTGAGAGAACAAATTTCTTGGTTGAATGAATGGATGGAATTTGATCTCAAGCAAAGTGAGCACGAGACAGAAAGATTCCTCATTTTGCTTTTTACATCCAAGGGCTGGAGATAAAATTGAGGTTGTGTACACAAGGCTTTTACCCCAGCAGGGAGCTGGGCCAACAGCATTCCCTCTGGTTATAGGTGGAGAAGCAAGAAATGGGGTGCAGGGGACCTTCACAGTGCTTTGCTCTGCTGGATTCGGGATGTTGAGCTGACATGAGTTTGCTCACATTCCTGATCTTTCAGGAAAATGACACCTGAGTTGTACCCAGCTTCAAAGTTCTGCATTATGCACACCTAAGCAGATTCGTGGTTTTGCGTTTTCTCTTGACTTTTCTCTTGCAGCTGGTAAAAAAAATAATAAATATCAAAGGATAGTAAAAGGAAACTGCAAGCAGGCAATTCTGTCAGCCCGAAGTGTTCAAAACAGGGCAAACTGGATTTAGGGAAGGATGCAAAATGGGAGCAAATGTGATAATTGTAAGACCTGTACGAGAGAGGCAGGGAAACCCCTTGGGTGCAAGAGTAAAGTCATCATCACATTATGTGAGTATTCTGTTGTGACTGCTCTCTGATATGAGATAGAGTGAAAAGTGGTAGGATATTTTTTCCTTTAATTTACTGGAAATTACAGTGGCTGAGTTTTGCTTTAACATATTTTTTATCTGCTTTGTTTAGAGTGTGCTCTGAACAGGGCTTTCTGTTCTTGTACTTCTGTAGATTTTGCTCCTTGCTCCTCTTATTTTATTTTATTTTTAATTTGCTCCTAGAGGTTTGACTGAAAAGCAGCCATAACATTTCTGATACACATTCCTTTAAAGCCAGGGATGGTGGAACTTGAAAACGTGTCAGGGTCACCCAAGAGGATGTGCACATGAGAACTAAGCCAGGCTTTTCTTCCAGCCCTCCTGGATGTTACCAGATGGGCAGCCTGGAACCCCAGAGCTCTTCCAGCAGCAAACCCATTCCCTCTGCTGGCTTTCTGTCCTGTTGCCTATCGGAGGATCCCACTGCTTGAAAACTAGCATCTGAAATGGCTTCATCGGTGAATAAGCAGCACTCTGGTCAGCTGAGAGCCAGGCTGCTGTGCTTATGGAAGATGAGGAAGGTGGGTGACTCACATTCAGATGGAAGGTGACCTCAGGGCCAGCCCTCACCGCACAGTGAAATGTCATCTTGGTGCCGGATGGGCTGAGCAGCTCAGAGTGAGTTTGTGTCCAGCTCCGAGTGCTTGGGTAGAAATCAGATGACATGCAGCTTAAGGCTGAGTTTGTGTTTAATTAGGAGATTATCTCAAATCTGAAATGGAGCCACTTTGAAGTGTGTGAATTGAAGCTAAAGAGACTCCCACCAACCCCTGCAATCAGTTTCACTCTGCATTTATTTGCCGAGGTGCTCAGTTTGGGGTGAGAGGTGCAGCTTGGCTGCCACAGCTGGACTTCTCTTTTTGGGTCCATGTTTTCTCTCTGTCTGCTGCTCCAGTCTGTAAGCAGATCAGCTGCGCTGGAACCGCGCTGCTCTGCTCCCCCAGCAGCACGCCAGGTCCGAGAGGTGTCTGGCTGTAATGAAATGAGCTGACTGGCACTTTAGTGTTCCCCTGTGTAGGAGCGTCTTAGGAGTAAGACACTTAATTATTATTAACGTTCTAATTGGCCTGTGCAAGTGCAGATGTGCGTGGAAGCGCTGCCTGGCTCTCTGTACCGTGTGCATCCCGATCCCACTCCAAACCACGCCGAGCCCCGTGCTTTTGCAGTCCCTATCTGTTAACCTTCAGCTGTTTCCAGAAGCCAAACCGCAAACAGACTAAATGTGAAGGGAGGAGAGAAGAAAGTAACTGTAATAAAGAAACATTAACAGGAAAAGTACATCTTGGTAAGGTCTCCAGATAAGAACGCTAAGAATCGTTGTCTCTGAGCATTGTCTGCAGTACAACATGTCCTCCCTATATGCTGGCACAGCTAAAGCATACAGGACATTAGCTCTTAATGGGAAACATTAGGTGTTTAAATCAAGAACATTTTTCCACCACACGAAATTCTGTCAGGTGACTGCTGCAAGCCTTGGTGGAGGCTCTGCTCCCAGAAGTTCCTTCTTTGTTAGAGGCTTGCCACCTAGTGCTGCGCTTCGGTACTGCTCTCCGCGTCCTATTGCCGGCCTCACTGCTGGAAAAGCTGATTCTTAGAATTGCTTATTTGATGTAAGTGCCAGTTACTGCACGCATGGACTGTTTTGCTTTTAGAACAATATTTGCTCTGAGACAAGCAGCAGTGCTTGCTGTTCCAGCTGCTTGTGCTGACAAACTGCATCCAAACGGGGTTGTTGTGTGTTGTGTCCCTTTACCCCACTTTGCCAGAGAAGCAGCCTAAAAATGGATGGCCATCATTCATAGCAGGGTGCTGCCTTAGCGTGAAACTGCAAATGACAGTCAGTTCTGCAGGGTACAGAGATTTTTTTGATGCGTCCACGATTGTCTGGCAGAGAACAAACGTTATTCTAAAAAACTCACACTTCAGAAAAACATAAAAGAAATGGGCAATTTAAAATAGTTTCCTTTGTGCTCAGGCCATCTTTCTGAAAGACATAATCTGATCATTCAACTGTATTTACAGCTGTCCCCTTCTGGTGATTTATTATAAAAGCAGAAGCAAGATCCTTAGCTTCTTGTATCTGCACTTAATTTAGCATTAACATAAAAACCATCCCATTCTTCTACAGTGATTTCTTTCACCTTTTTCCTGCTTAAGAGCAGCATCTCACACCACGAGTTGTTTTGCCAGAAATCAGTAGGACAGCTGTCCTTACGGTGAAGTTCCTGGTGCCACAACCTGACCCAAAGTTATTTTGCTAATGGAGAGCTCTGCTTTGGCAGTGCCACTTCCCTATGTTGAGCTTGGGCTGCATGGTGCTGAGTGGCTGCAGCTCCCAGCAGAGCTGGTTGCTGTTCAATACGCTTTGCATCAGTCCAGGCTCTGCTCATCATGTTTATTTGACAGGCAATAACCTTTTTATTGAACCCAGCACATTACACTGATGATCCACCCTTCAGCAAATACGATTGTAATAATCACTTGGTATTTATTTAACAGCCAATTGCTGTCTTTTGAGAAAGAGTCAATTTACATAGTTCCAAATTACAATTAATACGTTTTCTAATGGTTATTTAATAAAGGCAGACATGGAGGAGTAGCGTATTGGTGAGAGGTGAGGACATGAGATGGGACTTCATTCTGCCACTGCCTTGCTTGGTGACCTTGGTCAAATCACTTTGCCGCTACATGCTTTTATTTATTTCCTTGTAAAACTGGTATAATAATAGCCCGGTGCCATGAAGCCTAATTACTGCTTGTGAGGGATTTTGACCTCTCAAGCAAGGAGCTGTGTGAGTTATACTATAGCCAGCCCATTGACCCTGAGTGAAGGAAACGTATGCAGCTGTTTATCTAGAGGAATGTCGAGACAGAAATGCATTTTGGGCCAGTGAAGTATCTTTCATTAAAGAACACCTCCCTCCTACGCGCTCCACCAAATGTCAGAGCTTCCTATTTCTCTGAAGTACAAAGTCTAATTTTCTCTGTATGAATGCATTCAGGAGCCCAGCCAACTCCTGGATATTGGTTTCATTGGCTAATTGATGAGGCGTGGAGGGATTTTCTCTAATGCCCAACTTGGGCCTTCCCCATGTTGTAGCATTAGACTCTGAATCCTTGTCCTGTTTCTTCCCTCCCCCTCTCCTGCTCCTCCTTAGGAAATTTAAAGCACTTCAGAGAGAGGACTAGGTCTGTAATAAGTTACTTTAATTGGATTTTTTTTTTTTTTTTTGTATTGGTATGCACAGGTTATCTTTAAATGATTTACGGACGTACTGCCAAGCACTGCTCATTTAACCTCCTTCCTTCTCACTTGTATATGGATTCTTCTAACGATACTGGCAAACAATCTCTTAGAGAACATGCAACACATTTCTGCAATGAACATCCCAAACAAAAGCTAGGAGACACTGCCATTTCAAAGGCTGTGCTCCATCCTACAGATTGGGGCACTGGGGCTCAAATCTTGGTGGGCACCCCTCACTATGGGACACTTACCCACCCCCTTCCTGGGAGGATAAAAGGGAATCCAAGGGTTTCTTTTCTGCCTTTTTCTTTCTTTCTTTCTTTCTTTTTTTCCCTGTGATCGTTGAGCCACTCCGACATGAATTTATGTGTGTAATCATCTGTGTTGTAATTGGCAGCCTGGCATATGAGTCACTAACCAAATTAACTGAAGTTTCCTTTGGGGAAAAATGTAATCAGTTACTACACTGAGATACATTGCAAGAAATTAACTCTTACTGTTGGTGGGGGTTGGAGCTGGCTGGCTGAGGGTTTCCTTCCCCAAACCAAATGGGAGCCAATGGGGGAAGGGGACGAGAACAGAGAAGGGGAAAAAGCCCAGAGGGTGGAAGTATCTGGGAAGTCATTTCCAGTATTGTCTACCTGAAGAGTTAAAAAATCACAAATAAGACCCATCTCAAACCATGAGTTTTTGGGTTTTTTTAAATTAGTAAGATGGGAAAATAATTTTTTGCTTGTTTAGGAGCTATAAGCCTCTGGAGCTCCAGTCTGTGACTGTTTGCAATCCAGATTATCAGACATTCACTTTCTGTGCTAACGAAGGCTGAGATGTCATCTCGTGATTCAAGAAGCTGGAGCTTTAAGAAAAAATCCACTATTGCAGAACTAAGACTTAATTGGTCATAGTTAGCATTACAGCACTTGATTGTTTTTCCTCTGTACTGAAATCTATTGAGAGCCCAAATCTAAGCAGCACTCTGTAAATAACTGATCTTTTTTTGTTTTGCTGGATGAATCAAAACACTAAGAAAAGTTTTGTTTCAAATCAAATGAAATATTTTATCTGAGCTGAAATGAAAGCTTCATGTTCAAAGCTCATTTGCTTAAAAATATCAGATATTTTATTTTTGAATAAAATGCCCTCATCTCAGTGTGTGTTTTTCTACAAGCCTGGTACAGAATTCCATTTGAGCCTGGTGTACAGCTGTCTGAAAACAGATGTCTAAAAAGGTCATACTGGCCCACCTGAGAGGCTCCAGTCCTGTGGGTGACTGAGATGGTGAAACTCAGGGCTATTAAGTGATAATCCCTATGTAATGGTCACGGGGGCCCAAATATACAACCATGGAGATGCCACGATCTTAATTTTAGTCTCTAAGTGTTGATATTGTTTGCTTGTTTGTCTTGCTACTGCCTGAGGACTTTTCCTTGGTGAAATATTGGTAGAAGGTATGTAAAACCAGATGTGCAGTAATGCATCGAGGAAGGAGGAAAATGGTACCTGAGGGACCAAGGCAGCTTTCAGAAGGACTTTCTGGGAAGTCTAAGTGCTCTTGCCTGAACAGGTAAGATTTGTAGTGTCTTCTGTGTAGGACTGAGCTTGGTCAGTTAGAGAAAAATGGTGCATGGTGTCTGGTGGGAGAGAGCAGAGGAAGGCTATTTGAATATGTTTGAATATGATGGGCAAAATCTGCAATTTAGACATGAAAAACCCACACTGATCAGTGAATGCACTGACACTCCTGGAGGGAAAACAGGAGGTTAAAAACTCTTGGCCCATTCTTTCTCCCTCGGAAGTCAATCACTCAGTGCAGTGTAGATTGTCAGGATAAATTATGACATCTGCTACATGGCAGCCTCTCATTTTAACCTTAAACTGCCTCCACAAAGACTCTCAGAAGAGGGCTGTAGGTGCATATGGTTTTTGTTTCTTTGTTTATTTCTTTGTTTATTTCTTGCATAAATATAGCACAAGTGTCGTAGTACCACTGCAATTCTTTGGCACGACTCTGTGGCTTCTGACTACATTAGCATTTCCTTTTTCTTTTATCTCCTTCATTTTTATTTTTCATATATTTATTTTAATAACTAGAACAATCTATTTCTGCAGCTGGAGGAGTGCAAAATTCAATTTATCTCACAGAACACCTAAAATTAATTCACGCAGAAAGGGGGTGGTGGAAGATTTAGGTCCTGACTGCAAGCTTTTGACTGGAGTCATTTGTCATTTTGCTTCACGGATTGGAGCAATGAAGGTTTTATAGTGTAAGCCTTTAGAGTGACAGAGCTGCATGTGATTTCACACTGCTGTGTCAGGATTTCCTTTTGCAGGCCTTCATAAGCAGCCTATACAAATTCACATCTGCTTGAGCCTGGTGTGGAGGGGAGCTGGATTGGACACAACCCTTCTGTCTTTGATACTTGGCCTCTGCATTGCTTGTGCTCTGCCAGTGGCTGGAAGTTGTTACAGTTCTTGTGCACATGGGATGTTCATGTGAACTTCTCAGTGGTCTGCCTCAGTTCTATGAAATGGTCACTGCTCTGGTATTGCTGCAGAAACCAGAGCAAATCGTTACCTGGAGTTGAGCTTGATGTTGTGTTCATTCAGATCTGTGATCAGAGGTTGGATAATCCTTTGTAGGAGCTGGATGCTCTCTACCTCCTGCTGGCTGATTGCGCTTTCAGATGCTACAAAGCTTGATAGGGAAAAGCAGTGCTGGGGGCAAGAAGCAGTGTCAGTGGAGTCAGGACTCACTGATGGTAGCAGTGGGCTGGGCGTATCTTCAAGGTATGTGCTGTCAGAAAACCTCGTGGGCAGAAGGCTTGGAAGGACCAGGCAGTAGGGCTGGCTGCATGCAGAACCTCACCAAAATGCCCTGTCAGTGGAAAGGGTCATGCAGAGAATATGAAGGCTGTGATGTGGGGGTGCTTTAAGGCTGCTGAGGCAGTGGGGAGAGCTGTGTGAGCAGGTTCCTGGTCCATCCAGTTACTTTCCACAAGTCCCTGCTTGTCAACACCATTTTTCCAAAGTTATTTATCTTGCTGTCTTCTGCTGAGTTCTTTTGGATCCAAATGAACTGCATTCATTCACACCTGCCATGTAACCCAGCAATACTGTACTGAGTGAGTAGGCTTCACTGCTGAGAGCTGTGCTTCAATGCAGTGCGAATCTATGCTCATCTCTGCTTCTCTCTCTGAGAAAGAGAAAGCAGGGAAGCAAGGCTTTGCAGAAACAATGGGAGATCCAGAGTGGCTTCAGAGACCCTCTTTCTCCCCATCGTTTTCACAGACCTACTGCTCACCTTGGAGCAGTGATGGCAGGGAATGCAGAACAGCAGTTGTTTGCTTCATAACATCACAGAACAGCTGAGCTTGGCAGAATCTCTGGGTCCATCCGAAAGAGCTGGGCAGCAGCCAGGAGATGCTCAGGAATGGTCCCTTACTATTACAGCCTCTGTTGTGTTGCAGCTTTCAGCCTCTCCAGCGCTTTCTAGTGTTTGCTTATCAGGGTGTGCTGAGGGGAGAGGGACACACCACTTGACCCTGCATGGAGTGGCTGTCCATTGCCCTGCTGCTTCTATCTCCCAGTGCTGTGTTAAGTTAGTGTTACACCAAAGCTTTGGAAGGATCTTTGAAATGTGTTATAATTGAAGTAAGGCAAAAGTGGCATTTGGTGTGGTATAAATAGTGCATAAATATCCTTCTTGCTGTCTGCTTTGAGGTGAGTCTCGTCTCCAGAGCTTCCAGTGTTTTTATTGCTTTTATTTTTCTTCCCAATACTGAATTGTGAAGAATTACCTGGGCACTTTCTGCATCTTGCCAAAGAAACTCAAAATGGCTTTCAGAGGTTCATTTCAGATGGATTTTCAGTGCCAATGAAAGAAGAGATGGTCTTTTTAAAGAATGCAATTTATTTTACCCACTTTCATCCTGAATGGATGAAATGGGCCATTAGCTGCCAGCTGAGTGGTAAACACATAACTGGTGATGGTACTGCCTACATCTTGGATCCACTTTCTCCCCTCCAAAAGCTCTTCCCTTCTCTCTAGCTATGGTTACGAGCTAGTAAACCTCTCTTAACTCTTTTTCAGTAGCAGAATTAACTTCCTTCTGTTAATGTTACAAGTGCTTCAGGCAAAAGAGCTTTATTCTGTTGCACCTCCTTTGGGATGCCTCCTTTACAGCCTTGAATAGGTTGAATGACAAAGCAGTCATTAAAACAACTGTTTGAAGATCATTTACCAAGAAAGAGTAGTCACATAGCGAAGTCATTGGGGAAGAGGAAGGCCTAAATTCATATCTCCACTCTTTAGCAGTTTCTTGGCAAGGCCCTGGAATGTGCAATCTCTGGTTTTCCTGACCTTCATCTTTTTTGTAGCAACTTATTCCTCTCGAAAAGGCTATCAGTGAGCTGTGCTGGGTGAATAGCAGTGGAAAATGTAGTCCTCTATCTCCCTGAACTCTAACTCCTTGTTTGTGAAGTAGGACAGAACACTGCTTCCTTGTGCATTGTCAGCCCCTTGTTGGGAGAGGGAGACCTGATCTCATTTGGGAGTGTAAATATAATACAAATATAAAATGCAAACGGATGTCAGGGCTTTCTAATCTATTGTCCACGGGTCCTTGCAATTTCATAGCTAACTAGTATTGGTAGAGACTGCAATCTCATACTCAGCTCTGTAGGTCACGTTTATGTGGAAGTCTCATTGAAATTCTGCACAGTTAGGAGGTCTTGAGGAATAACCTGAGCCCGTTTTACTTAGCAGTGGAGTAGGTTGCGAATAGGTATGCTGTTGAAGCATTTGTTGTTTTTCAACTTAAGTCATGGTTTTGTATAAATAATATATGTAGCTAGTCAATGCTTGGGAAATGCATTCTTTTCCTTGTGAAATATTTATGGACATCAGTGCCTACTTAGTATCCAGTCAACTTGGAGAATACAGTTCGAGTAAGAAGGCTTGGTTGCCTTTAATATCTTGGATGGGACAGACTTTCTAGCTGGAAGGTACTGCATATCTGCCATTTTATCTATCAGCTCCTCCTTCCCTCTCCTGGGACTTCAAATGGACAACATAGAGAATGAAATCCTCTGCTATGCTGAGGGACAGGCTCTGTATGAACAGGAGTAAGGCTGCTTTCTTTTGTGCCTGCAGACAGCCTCTTGGAGAAGAAGCAAAGAGTCTATTCAGGTCTGACTCAGTCCTGAGCTGGCCAAGGGCAAACCTGGTAATGAGAATAATTCATTCTACAAGTGAGATCTCTTGGGATTGCCATTTGCAGTCAATCAAAATGATGTGAATAGTTTCTATAACATATTACAACCTCTGAAATACTGTCACTTTCCATACAGTGCATTTTATCCATTCAGACACAGTGCATTTTGCCCATTGTGGAATTCCCAGCTGTGACTTCTGCATTTTTCAAGTCTGCAGAACAGAAATGATATGGGACAACTGGTATAATAATTCCATGGGGCATACATAGTAGTGCTTACCTGAGGTCTTTCTAGCTTGTTAAGAGGTGGCCTCAGTCTTTACCTTAGATGATATTTTATTCTTTAGATTCACTGTTGGAAATCTCATCCCTTTTGTCACATTCTTTGACCAGAAAACAAAAAGTCTTTGTATGGGAGTGGAATGTCCACTTCTTTGAAGTCTGAATTTTTTTTCAATAAATCATCATGCCAGTCTCTGAACATGATTCAGACACATGAGATGGGCAAGCACATGGGAGAATTTGAGCTTTTTGTTGGTAGCCATAAAGGAGAGGTGGCCAAAAATCTTCTGTGATGGAGTTCTAGTCTTGAAAAATCCACCCAGATTTGCAGATCTGTTTGAACTGACTCAAACCATCTTAACCACTTACCAAGTAATACCGTTTTTGTCCAGTTCTGACTCCTACAGGCTGCAGGGAGACGTGCTTTGTGCTGACTGATGGAAAGGAGCTTTTGTGATGCTTGCTGCAGCTCCTGCTCTGCTAGCCTATGATAGATGATTTTCTTTTCTTTGCTTAATAACCAACCCTTGTGTATCTGTCTGAAACTCACACCATTAAAGTCTTAACTCAGCAATCTAAAATGGTTTATTTTTTTCGTTTTCCTTACCTACATGTCAAAACATAAGCATGAGCTTTACTAATAAATATTTCTATTTTATATGCATATTTTTATGCCATTGTCCCAGTTGTATTTTCAAGGCTAAGGGCTTCAGTATGAGATTCTTCCTGCATGTTTAACAAACAAATACTGAAAAATAAGATATGCTGATGTGGAGATTATTATACATAAATCATTGAAAAATGCTCTTTTTAGAGAAGGGAATCGCAAAAGGAGTCATTGACCTGAATAAAAGAAGCTCAGCCATACTCCAGAGGATTTGCCATTTTGATACACGTTAGTGCTTGCTAACAATTGTAATTTATTAATCCTGCTCTCTCTTCTGTTCCCCTCTCCTTGCACATTCGCTTTTTATTGTAAACAAGAATTGTATTTATTTTCTAAGAGTGTAAATTGATCTTGTGGTCACTGATTACCACTAAAAGCTATTTGGTAGTCAAAACAGCCCCTCAAAAGCCCCATAACCAAAATAGGTAGAACAGCTCTCCTCACTGGATCATTCAATTTTAATATTTTGAAGAGAAAAAGCAGCATTTGCATCCTGAAACAGAGCCAAGGATATTCTGGACTGATTTGTGGGTCGTAACTCTCTCATGGTCTGTTTGGAAACAGAAGCTCGCTGCCTAGTGCAAACTGATGGAGCTCTGCTCCTGCAGATGAAATACTGTTAGCTATGCTGATGGATTCCGGGATATAGATTGGTGATAGCCAGGATTTTTCCTCCTCTCTGGAAAACCAAGATGCCTTGTTTGATTTTAAGTGGCAGTTGAACACTTGGAAACTTCTCCTCATGCAGAGAAACTGGAACTGGAGTCCAGACAACACAGCAAGGTTGCTGTGTGTTGTTGCTTGTTACATCTCTCTTATATCTGCAGTACAGAAGTTTTACTTACAGAGCTGTCAGGTCTCTTATTCTATCCTCAGCATCCCAAAGCTTCCATCCATGTTCAGTATTAGCCAGATGTATTCATATGCATGTACTCACAGATGTTCATGCCTACCTGCACAACAGATGTGATTATTTTTTCTATTACCTCTGCTTTCCAAATGAGGATGTAACAGTTGAGTGTTTTATATCCCAGCAACCAGAACTACATTCTGCAAGAAATTTATAAATAATCCAGGGCTAGGTAATCTTATCAGTAAATATCCAGTCCTAATTTGTAATCACCAGGTGTCTGTCAGAAGCACAAGTTTTCTCTCTCCCAGTACTTCCCGGTTACTGCTAACATTTCCTGGCTTTGCTTCAAACCAAGCTGGAGTCTCAGCACCATGTTTTCTTTCATTTAACAAATGTTGACTTTTTAATAAGATCTGTTTCTTCCTTTGTCAAAATGCTCGGAATTTGTCTAAGGAGTCCTTTTGTACATCGTCCCTGTGGTATGCTGTAAACACACTGGCAGAAGCAATAGAGTACTTAAACCATCCTTACTCCTCAAGTTTCCCCTTCAGCTGCAGCTGTTCTGTTTCTGAAGGTGGATTGCAATGTGCCTCTAGCTGCCTTCAAGTTTTAAATCTTACTGAGATGCAGAAGGTGCTGTGCAGAGCTGAGTTCTTGCAAAGTCTGGAAATGATTTTTTTCCTTTTTTTCCCCCTCACTGATATTGGTAAGATGAGGTGCCTGTTTGCTAGAATGCTTTTTTCCTTTTCCTCTGCAGTCTATCATTTTTTTTTTTGTGGAAAAAATACTGTTGGGGAAAAAAAGATATGAAATAAGTCATTGTGAAGAGAGAAATAACAAAAAAATATACAGTATATTTGAGTGATACATTTTGGGAAATTCTTAGCATGGACACACAAATATCTGACTTTCTAAATAAATTCCTGTATTCTTAGCATTTATTGAATCAGCAGTGCACCCATCTGTTATGTAACGCTAGCAGCTGGTCACCCTTCTCTGTGATGTACAGTTTCCTCTTCTTCTTGCAGTAGTGATAGAATAATGCTATTATTCTTCAGCACCTTTCAGTTAATGTTCCCTTAGGTTGTCATCCAGCTCTCAGTTACTTAAATGTAAATACAGATGGGTTCAGTTCCTAATTTAGAAGAAGAATTAGCTTCGAGCAAAGCATTAATTTATACTGATGGATTAGAAAAGAGCTTCTTTTCCAAATGAAAACAGTTGGACTGGTTAAAGAAACAATTGTCAGCATCGCTCCTCCTATGTGCCCAAGTAATTTCAGGAAGTGGGTTCTAATAATTGGTCTCAGGAAAAGAGAGGAATAGACAAGCCGGGGTTTCACTATCTTCCTCTCCATCACAGGTACGTCTCTGCTCATCTGATAGCTGCAAAGCTGCGGCAAAAGGATCTGTGCAAATATATACATGGGTCCTGTCAGGATATCTCAGAGAGTAGGAATGGAAAAACAAGGTATTAAAGAACAGCCATGTGCAGAAGGCAACATGTGAGATCACTGGCACTGCCAGTGTGGTCTGCCGTCATTCTTTAAATAATTATTTATTGTAAGGAATATATATATATATGTGTGTGTTCTTTTCTGTCAACAAAACACAAGTTTTGGGGGAGATATCAAAGAATTTGAGGTCTGGTTTGCAGTCTTGAGGTCAATAGAAAGTATTTCCCATCGTGTATATGTTGGCCATGCTTTTTGAAATGGCTGTGGTGGAAAACCTGAAGTCAGGCAGATGTTAAACATCTGGTATCAAACCAAGGACTCTGTTCTACAGAATGCTGAGTAGAGCTGGCCAGAAAGTGGAACATCTGTTTTAGGAAAAATGTGAAATTTTTAGAATTTCTGTCTGATCGAAATAAAAATAAGACCTCTTGCTATAGAGAGAGCAAGTGAACAGAAGGAGGTTCTGCTTAGAGTACAGCAAAGCCCAGCTCTGAGGCTGTAAGATACGGGAAACCAGGGTTCAATCTATGGTCTACTACATCTCCTTGGCTAGGATCAATGCAAAATTGCTCCCGGTGGATTGGTTGTGACTCAATGAAATCCCATTTCTTGGGGCAGAGGAGAGACTATGCTCCACAACCCAGACATTAGGGCATTCGTAAGGTCTGTGGGAAGACTATGTTAAATCCTTGCCCTGCTTTATTTGGAGTCATCTCAATCTTTCCTGTATCACACAGTATAAATCCACATCACTAGGGAATGTGTTAACCACTGGGCTTCTGGCTGTGCTAGGATCCTTTCCCAATCAGATTTTGACCATCATTAGTCTTTAGTCAGATTGGAAGATGCTTCCCAGAAGGCATTTTGTTGAAACTGATGTTTCCCACAAAGATTTTTCAGTTCAGAGAGATCAGCATTTTCTGTCCAAAAAAAAAAAAAAATTGTTGGAAAATTCCTGACTAGCACCAGGGCTGAGCACTGTTGAGGTCAACTGACTGCTTGCATCCTTTCTAATGTTTATATCTTTGTATTTCAAAAGAGTTAGAGAGCTGCTCTTCTGGGCAGGAAATTGCAAGAAGGCCAAGGGCTGCATTTAAATAGTGCATTCAACTGTAACTTGCACTGAGTGCAAATTTGAAATAATCTTTATATAGAAGTTGTTGTCTCTACCTACTGAACATGTTGAACCTCCCAGATGCCCAATCTGCCTGCTTTTCACAAAACAGAACATTTCTTTCGTAAGTACCAGAGCCAATACTGTAAAAAAAGAGGTCTGGAAAAAGAAACTTTAGTAATATAGCTCATAAGTTCAGCCCAAAGGGACTTTCACTGTTAGATGAAGCCAAACTCGGAATGTATAAGTTAAAAAGGGAGGGGAAGGAGAGATAAGGGGATCAGAGAGTTCTAAACAACTCTTGCATGAGCAGAAGGACAAAGAATGCTAAACAAAGATTTTACTGGCATTAGAAATGTGATGATTACAGGCAGCATGTAGTTGGGGCAGCTCTCTTACTTGGCACATTGCTGCTCGTATTCCTACCTCTGCTGTTGGTCTCCTAAGGGATTCCCAACCAAATAACTTTCCCCTTTCTGCTCCTATTTCCCTTGCAGTAAAATGGTGTCAGTGACGTTTTTGTTGCCTTTGTAAAGTACTTTGAGATCTGGGGACAAAAGGGATATTTTAGTGGTGTTATTCATTCAGCAAGGGATACAGCTGTAAAACTGAAGTTTGAAATCATCCCTACCTTCCTACGCTTCTTTCCTCTTATAGAAGGATTTTTAAAATTATTGTTTCTTTTTCTGTTGGGGAAAACCTACTGATTGTAAACTGATGAACATAGAAAACTCCTCCTACAGTCCTGACTTCTGAGCCAAGTCTCAAACCTTCCCATGGCTTTGTTATCGGATGCAGGTTATGTGCTCTGAAGAGCTGTATTTGGAAAGCAGTGTACAAGTGGCAGATGGTGGTAATCCTCCAGGTGTCACACTGCAAAATGTTGGGTTAAATGCAAAGCTGGGTCAGAAGCAAGCCATAGGTGCTGGCCTAAGAGCAAGCATCTTTACCCAGCTGGAGCTCCAGTGCACCCAGCACTGACTGCTGCTGGCCACAGTTTATCCTGTCTCTGGCTACCTGTTAACACAACGCAGCAGAAGCCCCAAACTGGTCAGCCATGGGGTAACTCTTACTCACATTGCTCTGTCCTTCAGGTTATCATTGCTTGTGCTTCCTTATATGTTCTTAGCACTTAACTATCTCAACCCGCAGTGACACTCCTCAGAAGCTTCTAAGCACAAAATTGTGCTTATTACTATGTTTTGCTCATCAGTACAACAGGACTGAAGTAAATATTCTGTGTGTTAAATAGAAATCATATTTTTTTAAAAGTAGTTTCCTATACACAAGTCTGCATTCAGGTCACAATAAAAAATCATTTTAATGTCTTTTAGCCCTTATCACCTACTGCATGGGCCTTACAGGCAATCAACAATGCAGTCAAAGCAGCTGTATGTAGTGACTTTGTTCTGCCATTTGATTCCTGAAAAGATTTTTCATGACCAAGATAAAGATTGGAACAACTGACTATTCAAGAAATCTCGTTATAGAATGAGATCCATACTCCAGTCCCACAGTTTATTGTCCACATGGATATCCAGCTGAGAAATTCAGCATTGCTTTATCAGCAAAGTTACAAATATTTATGAAGGAACAGAAGTCAAATGGGAAGGATTGTCTAATCCAAGCTATGTATGCTTATAACTGCCCTGAGCATGAAAACAACTGCTTTTTCTCAATTTTTCTTGCTTTATGGGTGGTCTGCAGTGTTATCCATAAATAATCTTTTTTTTTTCCTTTTTTTTCACTTTGTACAGGATAGAAAGGATAATAACCGTACCAGCTTCACCAACCCATGGAGAGAACAGCTGAAGAGAGGCTGTGAAATTGCTATGATGAATAGCAGAAGAAGGGAAGGTTTCTTGCAGTGAGAGAGATCTGAGCAGCACGTCAGGCTGGAAGGCAAAGTGAGAAAAACCTTTTTTGGATGCAGCTAGGTAGTTTCCTTGGATCATATTAGAAGTCTGTTATTAGAGAATAAGAAACCAAGACGATTTCCCTTCTCTATGCTAGAGAAAAACAAAGAAAAATGAAACGTATTGGGAAACATATCTAGCTTAAGAAAGGCAACTGAAATGTTATCCCAAAGAAAGAGCTTGAAGTCAATCAAAGAAAAGAAATTCTAAAAAAAAGCAGTCTGTAGTTTAATACGGACACAGCAATGAGAATTTTACCTTACAAAATCAATTGCAATTTCTGAAATAGTTCCTCTCTAGCTATATCATAATATCTAATATTCCAACCGGTGTTCTAGTCTGATATGCTAGGCAGTATCCATCCTGCCAGCACTGCAGACTGTTATCAATTCCAGATTCAGTCTCCTCAAGACTCACCAAAACAAACAAACAAACAACAACAACAAAACAGTTCAAAAGAGTTCAGTCTTCTGACCAATTATGCACCAGACTAGGGCTACAGATTCAATACACAGCAGTCTTTCCTAAATTCAGAGCCACCAGGAACTTCTTTTTCTTCTAGAGATGTATGATCACAGCTCATTAGATTCAAAGGAGCTGCATGAAACTGCTGCATATAAAACTGTCTCAAGTTTTTCCACAGGAACACTGACACAGAAAATAGTATGTATCTTTCTGTCCAAAATATGTCTTGCCAAGGAGAAGCAAGGCCTGAAACCAGTACTGCCATTTCAAACATGTCAGCATCACTGTTGTTCATCTTCATCTTCATCTCTATGTACAGTAATGGTTACAAATGGTGTCTGGGTGCTTCTTGGAAGCTTAGGAAGCAGTGACCTAGAAATCTCTGCTCTAGAGGCAAGGTTGAACTGTTCTGTCTGTCAAAGGCACTGATCATATCTATAGCATCCAGGCCTCCATACTGCCTTTAATATCTATAAACACATGATATATAAGTTGACTGACCCTTTTAGCTCCAGATGCCATTGATAGAAAGACTTGCTAGGCTTTAATCTATGACTGGTCAGACATCTCGTGAAGACCTCAGGCTGGTTGAACTGTATTTGCTACCAGCAGCAGACTGCAGCTCAGCAAATATTAACAGAAGTTCAGTCCAACAGTTCAGCAGTCAAGGCCTGCCATGTGTTGAGATGTTCTTTCCTGATCTATAGCTGTCAATGGTGTGAGTTTACAGTACTGGCCCCCTTCTCCATTTCCCTAATGACAGCTGTAAGCCTCCTATATCAACAAGGTGGCTTAAACCATGACATGATTGGCTTTGCCCATCTCTCTGTACACTTAACAAACTCCTCCTCCGAAGAGTTTTGGCATGATATTGAATCTATTGCTGGCTTAGTGATGAACAGATGTCAGGGAAAAATGGTAACAGGAGAAAGGCTGAAAAAACTATTTTCCTATGAGGGCTTTCCACCTAGCAGAGGCATTAATAAAATGCAAGAGAGTCTTTCTTCAGGTTTTTCAATGGAGATAAAGTTTGGTGTTTAGGTCATTCTTGAACTGAATTTCCCTAAGGCAATGAATATAAGAAGTTATTCTTTCACTGCCGTGTTGGTGGAGCTTGAGTACATGAGAGCTTGATCAAACTTGGACAAGCATTTAGGTACATTGACTGCATAACATCACAACTCCCTCTGAGGAGAGCCTAGAACTCTAGGGAAATATATTATTAAAAACTGTATTTGTGTATCATTTACCACAATAATTATATATTTCAGAAGATATTTGATTTTTTAAAAGTAGTTCTTGGATTTCCAGGTGCTTTCCCTCACCATGGACTGGAGTGCTTTTCATTTTCATTACTGGAAATACTGGCTCTTCAATCAGATGCTTTTTCAAGTCATATTCTCTGGATTTTTGCCTTATGTTCCTCTTTGGGCACTTAAGTGATTTTATAAAGGCACTGATCAGATGTAGATTGCTTTGAAGTTGCTGACAGTTTGAACAGTTGGCACCTCAGGAGAAGCTGAGAAGTTTAGTGCATCAGCTCGTGTCCCTGTGTTTTAAAACGATGGCCTTTGCATCGACTGACTTTGAGACAGGTGAAGTTAATAAAAGTGAAGGAGTATAAAAAAGCTAAGTGCAGCAAAGGATTAAAAAAGGAGGGAAGATAACGAGAGGAGAGATCGTGGCCTAGATTAAAAGGCAGAATTTCATTGGGATGTTTTCCTTATGTCAAGGCTTCCTTTTTATTGCCCTTTTTTCTTTATACAGAGTTGCTCTGAAAACGCTGCATCCTGACTCTCCCACATCCCTGTATTTTATCTTGGTCAACGATGTACATCCTTGTAAAAAGTAAGTTAAGTATTTCTGTGGTTAAATGTCACCTGGCTTGGTGGACACAGAAGGCTCAGGTATAGAGCTGGTGGAAGTGAGTCACTTCGTAAGTTGCAGTCCCTGCTGCTCCCCCTCGTCTAGACTTGTTCTCATCCTAACCCTAGCAAGGTCCTGTCACTGAATTCACTTAAAACCTGGAATGGAGAGCTCCTGCTATAGCATCCTGTACTTGTATTCTGCAAACATCAGCTCTGTACTGGGACTGTATTCCCTGGCTGCAGTTGCTTATTCTCAGACTCCTCTGAGACTTAACAGTGTTTCACATTTAATTTTGGAGGTCTGCACGATCCTACTGCTCAGATCTTGTAAGATAAACAGGGTCAGACCCGCTTAGTTATTGGATGGGGTCACCTCCAAGGAAAACACAGGTGCTAGCCTGCAGGAAGTGTGATGGTGATTCAGAGGCGGCTCCAATCCCTCCGTGCCAGAGTGCAGCACTGGCAGGGATGACTTCTTCCAAAGGTCAGGGCAGGATGGAAAACCGCCGCCTCTTTATTTTGTTTACAGGGGCACGAGTGAAAGTTCCTACCCTAGAAATGGGGCACATCTGATGTGGTTAAAAAGTCAGCAGATCTCTACTTCTTTACAACTGGGAACAGACCCTCTGAAAAGATCACACCTATGGTATTCCAGGAGGCCCTTTGTCCTTGCTGCACAAAATTCTTTCATAGCCCTGCTGCCCACAGAGAGTCAGTTCTGCTCTACAAGCGAGGAATGTTCCTTTTGTCACACTTTCACATGGTAGATTGGCTTAGAATGGAATTCTCTCTCTTTTCACTAAGTTAGAATGTTTGCACTTTAGTTATTTTGGGTCAAAATTCCTTTGAGCTTAGAACTTAAGTTTCCTAATAGCACTGAATGAGAGTTCTTATGACAGGTACATTCCTGCCTCTTTGGACTCAGCCACGTATCTTACACCTGGCTCAAAATTTCAGTTCTCTAAATGACGCTGTAGCTCATCCTGCTCTAAAACTAGACAGTGATCTCATGGACATCAAAGTTACTCCTTTGAAACAACATCTTTCTCTGTGCCTTTTTATAATAAAATGCCTTAAGGTGAAATCTATCTTTAGGATAGATTTTGCCTCATAAGAATAGAGAACTCTTTTTTTCAGAAGAATTATTGTTGTTCTCTATTGCATTACTATGGTTCTATTGACCAGGAATTTATTGTGTCTTTATCTGGGACTGAACTGAATGCATGTTTCATTATAATGTTGAGGCACTTTTCATCACAGATTTACTGATGTCTGTAGTCTCAACAGAGTGAAACAGTGCTAAGTATTTTCTAAAATGAAGTCAAGTGAATGCAAAGCATATGTTTAATGGAGTGCCTGCTTAAATGGCGTCCCAAAAGAAGGATAGATTTCTCATCCTTAAGCATTTTCCATTAAATCATGCGGGATAAAATTCAACATTCATTTCAATGAATCAGTCAACTCAGTATGACTTAGCTCTTTGCTGATCAACCACTGACAGTGCTTTCCATTCAGACCTGCTCTGGGATGCTCCATTTCATTGGCAGCTTGTTTTGGCTAATCCTGGAGTACTTTAAATATACTTTTGCCAATTGCAGTTGGAATTGTCACTTGCTTTTTGAGGGGAGAAGCGAGGAGCAAGTACAATTTCTAGATTTTTGTGGGTTTTGGCATCTTCATGACAGTTTTACTGAGCTTGCACGTATTATGCTCTTGCTGACATTTCCTCCTTTTGAAGTCATTAAAACCAATTTCATATTTATAAATAAAATGTCCTAATGCATCTAGTATTTGATGAGGTCTGGCTGCTGCCTGCTTTTCTTTTTAATGTTTAAACCAGGTGCCTCTTGCTATCAAGGAACCAAGCAATGAATAAATTTAACAGATATTTCTTTTAATTAGCCCCCAAAGAGCTAGCAATGAAAAACACTATCAGAAACATTTACTGCTATAGAAAATACAAGACTTCTTCTCAAAGCCACTACACAGAACTACAGAGCAGCAGTAAAATCATCACTTGGATGCAGACATAGATTGTTTACATAAGGATCTTGTATGAACCATGCATTTATTAGTATTAACTTCTAAGCATGCAAACACTTCCACACATGCATCTGAGTAGAGCTATTGAAGCCAGTGGGATAGCTGTGCTGCCTAGCATTAGGCACATGCATTAAAGTTTGTGGGATTAAGGCTCCATTTATGTATATCCCTAAGAGCTTTACCTTCTCTCAGGAATGGGGAGGAAAACTTCTGTTCCAGATTGGTGTAATTACTGTAACATACAATATTGGCAAACCAGATCCTCTGAAAGTCTGCAACATTTCAAAGTACATTAAGATACAGGCTAAGGCTGACAGCTCCTTATTCTGACTCACAAGCTGCCCCCTCTGCTTTTGATTCTGCATTCAGAACTGCCACACGAGTGTCAGAGCTGCAATCAATATGCATTTATGTAGCACCTTTCTTTTTTTTTGAACTTTTCTAAACATTTTACAGGCAGCTCTTTTATTTCCACAGATCTCAAAGTTTTCAAAATCTAGCTTTTTTTTTTCCTTTTTTTTGATAGAGAGAGAAATGGGTGTGTTTCAAGGCAAGCGACTGGGCCAGGAACAATTGCTTTCAAGTGAGATAAATCAGATTTTTCCAGTGGAAATTCTCTCAAAAAGATCTCAAGTGACTCTCTGGGAAAACACAGAATTTTTATTTCCATGTTGTACTTAGTCTTGCATGATCCTGTCTACATCAGCTAATAACCCTTGTGTGTGACAACAGTCAGCCTAGAAAACCCTATGAACCAGATATGCAGCAATTATCTCCACTCCATGGCTGGGCTATCACGAAGAAAATACAAGGATCCTGACTTCAGAGTTGTTTGTTGTACACAGTAGATTATGGGGGTTAAATTCTGCACTGAATCTATCTCACAGGTCAGTTTTATACGAGGCCTTAAGGGAGACTGAAATTACATCCAGGGTTCCGTTATTTGTGCCTGGTTTGTCTGGCTTGCGGTTGAATTGTCCGCAAGATGTACAGATAATGCAGCTGACTGTGTGTCCATGCAGCTCTACATTTGAACTAAGCCCCAAGCTTAGAGCAATGGGCAGTGGAGAGCAAACACATCCACATACATGTTCCTGTACTCACCTGCACTGATACACCTGGTGTAAGCGAACCGTCTGGGATGGCAGCTGACACATTGCTACCAGGTGTCTGACTGTGCCACATCTCTGGCACATTCAGTGGGATCCATAATGTAGGATCACAATCCCTAGATAATGGAGTGTTCTGTCAGGATCGTCCCGTTGCATTGATCCAATCCCTGAAATGGCTGGATGGGGAAGTGAGCGCTCTCTACTCTTCCCCAACTCTATAGGAGTTCCTTAATTAAAAAGCTACAGAGATGTTATCTGCCAGCAAAATACTTCTCATAACGTTGTTATGGGAAATGTCTTTAAAGTGGCAGTCAATTCTTCTTTGAAGTCATTAACAACTAAAAATGAACAACGCAGGAACTGGTGTGAGAGGGCTGGAAATATGAGAAGATTCAAAGTGTATCTCTTACATGTACTCCAGCAGAGAGAAGGGAAGAGATCCAATTGCTTCCTTACCCTTGGAATTTCTCTGTTGGTTTTAATCGTGTGATGCCCTAATGACAAACTCCACACACACTCTGGGGTATGTTCTCAACTTAATCCATGGGGATACATGTCTGTAATACTCATTAATGTCAAGAAGCGTTAGGAGGAACATAAATCTTTGCTCACTAAGATGTGAATCTAGACTCTGATGTACACCATACTACATCAGCTGCTGACTGAAGAAAAAGAGGAATTCCAGCACCTAAAAAGTCTACTTTAGAGTTCCTAGACTAAACAATCGATCCGGCCAAAAAAAATCAGGGGTGAAATTTCTACTCCACACTTTGGTTCAAAAACACCAGCTGCAATAGAGAAGGATGCATACCCGATGGGCAGCCCCTGGCTCACACAGGAAGTCCATAAAATCCCTATGAATCCCCACTCAGCAAGACAAATTCTTTAGGTCCAAGAGAAACCTCAAAAAGCAGATAAACAATGCGTATCTGAGCAAATCTTCAGTGCCATACAGCTGGGGAAAATATCACACTACACACATACATAAAGAGAAATTCTGATGCCAAGAAATTGGAACTACTCTATAACAGACTTCTGATTTGTGATTTCTTTGGCACTGAGCCTAACAAAAAATCACTGTGATTTCCAACTACAAATATTTTTGGAACCACCAGACTTGCTCCCATGTGTATGTTAAATGAAATGAATGTTCAAAACCCATAATAAAACCCCAGAGGGAAGTCTCCGATCAGAATATTAACATTAATCTTAGGAAGTCACTAGGAACCATTCAAACTATAATAATAAATTGCAATAAAGAAGGAATATAAGGGCTTTTTTTCTATCTGTCCGTTAAGCAGGTGTTACTGTGAATGCTCTAATCTACACAGCACAGAAGTGAAGTGGTTGCCCTTAAATTTTCCAGTTGTGTAAAATAAATAAATGACATTACCATAATATGTACAACAATCCCTCTTATACTAGCTTAAGGGTAGTTCAGGGAATACTGCCGATACCGAGATAACGTAATGCAGCTATGCATGACAAGGCTGGAAAGTTTTCAAAAGTAATCCTTCTATCAACAGCAGGACTGTGAGCTCACTTCAGATTGATGGAGAGAGCCACTGCCAGTCAGCTTGCTTGTGACCCAGTCCCTCGTCATTGAGCCTGGGCAATCAGAGGTGTCAGGACTTGGTGCTGTCACATCGCTCCTGCGTGAGAGTAAGAGGCTGACCTGCACCATGCTGACCTGCCTCCTGTGCCTCACCTTTGAATATGCCTGGATCCAGACTGCAGTGCCTAAGTTCTGGTATCTAAAATGGCAGCACAGTACATTAACAATAGTGGCTCCATTTTGAAAACCAATGATATTTTTCAAAAGCAGCTTCCTTTGACTTGCAGCAGTCAATCAGGATGTCTCAGCATTATTATCTAGATAATGTGGGTGTATGTGCTCAGTCTTTAACTGCTGAGTTTAAAAATGCTTTGGCCACAGTCTCCAGCACTTCATTAAAACTATGGATCACTGTGCACAATATTCGTAATGTTTAGCAAGAGGAATGATCAAGAAGTGAATCAAATCAAACCAAACCTGCCCTTTATTTTGACCCTTTCTATTTTTTTGAGTTTGGAGTCTTTAAGTAGTCACATGAAAAATTTCTCATTGTCATTAGATAGACTCAGCCAGGACTAGCACACTGTATTACTGGAAAAGACAGAGTATTTTAACAGATAGGTGGGAACAAGGTGTAGAGGAAGTCTTAACTCAGTAAGAGGTTGCTTTCTGGTTCAGGCACTGACTCCTAACGGCAAACCCATTTCTCTTATCACATAGATCATTCATATCACACCTGGTCATTCCATGGTGACTGCTGTCTTTCTGACACAACTCAGATTCCAGGAGGTGTGAGAAGTCCCACAGCACAGCCTCTGCAAATATTTGCACCTCAGCAGCTACAGCAAGCCATTGGAAGCTGATCCACGTTGAACCACACCACTGAACCCATTGGGATTCACCCAGTATTCACTAACAAACAGGTTATATCTCCTGAAATCTAAAGCACCAAGACGTGAATTTCTTGTGTGCAGCCTGATAGAATAACAAAATCGTCATTCCAGGTATGAATAGTGCTCTATTAATAATCTACTAAGTCGTCTGCAATAGCATTGAATGACAGACACTTCAGCTGACTCTTGGAAAACGAATTGGTATCAACTGTGAAATTGGACCCCAAGTACGGAGACATACAATAGGACATGGCTGTGAGAGATTAGTTGGGGGCCATGTGGTTTCCCACTCTGCTCCCACCCCCCTCTTCAGGAAGCAAACATGCCCCAGCACCCTGCATTTGTTTGAGATCCATATGGGCACGTCTGGGGAGAGCGTTGCGTTGGGCCAGTAGGAATTTTGTTCTCTCCTAACAAACAACTGATCTGTTAATGTCTCCTGACCTGACTTAGTGGAAAACACTCATGCAGGCAGAAGCTCTTATGAACAGATGCTCGTCTTCATCCTACAAATAAGTCGCTGTTTTTTCTCTTCACCACTCTGCTTTTATCTCTCATCTCTCCTATTTGACACATCTCTCCTGCTGACTGCTGGTGGGGCGAGCCTGTGATTTGTTCCAAGCAAACACATGTGCACAGTTTCCACCATTGTGTGGTCTCATGCTATGAACTTACCTGTGGGTGTTTACTTTGGTGGCATGACCTGGTATTTTGTTGCGCTGTATCTTTTTTCTCCTTCCTTGATATTTTTTCCCCTCAGCCATGATAACTCTTCGTCAGAAGCTGCTTGCATTTCTGCTTTGATCATATAGAACGTAGCATATAGCCTCGGGTAACACAGCGCTGCTTAACACAGATGAAATAGCTACAAACCCTCTTAGAAGTAGGGTTTAAAAAGGGATACCAGTGAAATCAGATCCCTCTAGCTGGACAGCAGTCTGATAGGAGAACAAGGGCTGTTGTGGTATTTGGCAGCCAGACAGTCTTTATTGTTATTAGATGAAACAAAGCCTGTGATCTTTAGTCCTTGACCTTAACTGCAACAGCACACTCTTAATCAGACCTTAATTTAACACCTAACATGGTCACAGAAAGGATCAGACATGGGCTGCTGGTTTAATTACATGTAGCTGATATCATCCAAACCAATTTAACCTCATTGCTGTGAGTTGGGCACTGGATGGGAATCGCCCTTCAGATGCAGAACAGAACAGTTTCCAATATATATATATATACATTTTTTTTTTTTTAAAAAAAAGCAAACATACTGTTTGAAGTTTTGTGCATTCACTTGAAAAAGAAAGAAAGAAGTACTCTTTTGGATACTTGGTGATGTTACAGCATTTTCAAGAGGAACTGGAACCAACATGATTTGCTAAATCTCTTTGCCCTTTATGCTTTCCCTTTGGCATTTTAAGCATTTCTAATCATAGAATCATAGAATGGTTCGGGACCTCATAGAAAGAACCTTCAAGATCTCACGACCCCAACCCTGCCGTGGGCTGCCTGCCCCCACCAGCTCAGGCAGCCCAGCACCCATCCATGGCTTTGGGCACAGCTTTGGGGCACCCACAGATCTGGGCAGCAGTGCCAGGGCCTCACTGCCCTCTGAGTAAAGAATTTCCTCCTAATATCCAATCTAAATCTGACATATGTTGACCTGTTGCTGTATTAAAGTGACCGATGACTGAACTAACTCTTCCCTGATAACTCATCAGAGAAGCTGAGTAAAAAGTAATATTTACATGTTTCATGACAAGATTTTCCCATTTTTCTGCTGCTTGCTTTATGCTTAGTTCTTCACAAACTGACACAGTATTTATTATTGACATTGAAATATGAACAATCTTTTTTTACATGCTTTGACACAAAATTTAATCTGTCTCTGAGTTAGCATGGAAACATCCCACATCTTCCTTCAGAAAGGAGAGCATTCTGAGTAACCAGATTCTACTTGGAAAAAATCTTATTTTTTCAGCAACATGCCATCAGCAAACCAACCACTGTAAGTACAATATGCTACTTTTTTTTTAGTGAAATTTTTTTTTAGTGAAATCACAACTTTCCATGAAATCCTTACTAAGTACACTAAGCTGTCAATGTTGTAGGTTTGCTTGAGTAAGATTGCCTCAAATTTGCTAGAAGGAGATGTTAAACTTCATTGCTCACCTGATGAGCAATCATGAGGGTCAAATTGTGACTGAGTGCTGAGCAAAGCACTCAAACAAAACTACTAATGAAAAAATGTAGCAAAAAATATTAACCAGCAGCAAGAGCTTGGGTTCTGGAACAGAGATTCCATTGTCACCATTTCATAGAATCATAGAATCACAAGGTTGGAAATGATCTACAAGATCATCTAGATAAGACCATTTATTACCGGCTTGCTGAAACCTTGGGCATTTTGCATTTGTTGGGCAGATGGACTCAGCACGAAGAGGCCAGGCCATGGAAAATCTCTGTTGCTTTCACTCTGAATGTGAATTTAAACTGAACTACCCAGTAGTACAAGTGGAAGACTTGAATGTGGAATAGGCCCTTCTATGTTTGGTTCTTGAGTTTCTACACAATGACCCGGGGAAATGGTTTCCAACTAACAGAGGGGAGATTTAGATTGGATATAAGGAAGAAGTTGTTTCATGTAAAGGCAGTGAGGCACTGCACAGGCTGTCCAGAGAGGAGTGATGCCCATCCCTGCAGGGTCAGGCTGGAGAGCTCTGAGCACTGATGGGGCTGTGGGTGTCCCTGTGCACTGCAGGCAGTGGGACCAGATGGCCTTTAAGAGTCCCTTCCAACTCAAACCATTCTATGATTCTATATATGTTTTAGTTCCATTATGGACTTCTTGTATTGATTGAGCTTTGAATGAGATGAAAGAAAGGCTTTGTAGTGATATAACCATTCTGATGCCGGTTTAAATCTGTAGCTGATACCACAGAATCAATATGAACAGCAGGTTGTCACTGGAACTGGAAAGAGAATCTCTATTACACCCTTATGCATTTTTTAATATTCCAATTTCACATTTGTAGTTCTCTTGTTCACACAAGTCTTTCTGCTGGAGGATCTGCTGAAGCTGTCCCAGGTAAACCTTGCTAGCTTCAAGTCCAGTAACCAGAACAAATGACATTTTTCATGAATCCTTCCAAACAAATTGCTCTGTGACCAACAGAGACTTTTAAGGATGTAAATCATGGGAGTAAAGTGTTGGTAAGGCTTTTCTCAAAGTGCTCTGAACTGCCCTTCTTTCACTGCCCCTGATCAGTTCCAAAGTTCATGCAGTTAGCTCGACACCCAGCATGACTTCCCATCCTCCTGTGAGTTATGTTTCAGCTTGGGGTTTGGGCTTTTTTGTTACTGAAAGTTTTTACTCAGCTCTTTGTGACCTCATGCTAGGGCAGTCACTGTGTTGATTTGAAGGAATGTAGATGGGTCTGCAGAAATGTCAGGGTGTCCCATTAAGATGTTTCTTTCACCTCAGCTGGAGTACTCAGCATTTCAGTGCTGTTGTTACTGAGATGCCCTGTGGTAAGTAATACAGCACAGAGCAAAACTGCTCTGATGTATTCCAGTAACATGGTGTTAATGTGCCATTGCTTCTCTGTATTTCAGCGCCAAGGCATCACTTTTTGGGATTACAATAACATAGGCGAGTAGACTTCTGCTTTAAGAAAACAGTGCAAATCTGTCTTTGCAGCAGTTACGCATGGGGACAGTGGGATGCAATCAGCACTTTTCACTCTGCCTGAATGCAAGACATGATCTCAAACGACTTGTGAGTCCTGCAAGGCTTTCTTCATGTGCTTACCTTTACACTTGATGCAAGGCTGTGGCACGCTGCTTCATTGCCTCTGGATGGCTTTGGATCTGGCTGGGTCAATACGTCTGTTTGAAAGGGGCCCCTCTTTCACAGTGTCCCAATGTATGCACTTACAGCACCAGGGTGCAGTGTACACGGTAACTCATGTAATTCGTTTTGACTAAACTTTTCCATTTGTAATGCTGGCATTTGTACCATCTAATGTGTATTTGCTCTGCCAAGGCTCTCAGCACCTAAAAGTGCAATTACATAGTTCAGAAAGCTCTCATCTCAGAAGTTCTCTTTATGTCTAGGTGTTCATTATCCTAAGGACTGAACTCTTGCAAAGAAAGCAAAGTCTGAGCTTTCTTCATAAGGAAAAACAACACACCTTATTCATAGTTCTCTTATTTTTTTTGTGATTCATATCATGCTTAGTGTTCTTCTTAAGTCTGCAGTCCCTGGAGCTAGTTATGGCTATGGAGTCTCAGAATGTGTGGTGCTCAGAATGGGAAGTTTTGAGATTGTTCTTGCAGAGAAAAGCTTGGAAATAAAGGCACAAAGGAAGCAAATCTCAAATGCTGAAAAAAAGAAACCAAATTCATAATCTAACTTGGCACAACACTGGGGCAGAGAGGACAACTTACTTCCAGGTTCTCACAGAGAACTGCTGTTATTAAAGTAAAAAAAATATTTTTAAATTTACTGCCTTAAGGATATATACTCCTTAGGATGTATTTTCATTGTCACAAATGTTACATTTTGTATGGAAGTCATAATAGACTAAATGTCCTTAAATAGTGAGTTTGGTGCAGAACTAAGCAGTTTATTCAGAGGTACCTGGATATACATGCGTACCATAGGTACGAGCTTCTGTCTATATCTTCTCATCATTTTAAGGTTAGTATTGGCATTTTCATGCCTGATTCATGATTTTTAAGTGCCTGACCCTGGCAGCACTGAACACCTGCCTTAGATGTGGGCGCTAATCTCTTTTGAAATTCTAACCTAAATTGAAAATTTCTGCCATTAAAAAAATCCTAGACCAGACAAGCCTCTTGCCAAGTGCTAGGCTATAAATTACAGCCATTTCTTTTTATTGCACTGTTATACACTAAAAAAAAACAACAACAACAACAACAAAAAAAAAAAAAACCAAAAAAAACCCCAAACACCTAAACCCACAAATCTAATTACACCAAACGTGCTCTTCATCCAAAGGCGAGCTGCTGAGCTCGGCTCCAAGCAAACCATACAGCTCAGCTGCAGCCTCAACTTTGGGAAGAACAGAAGCAGAAACAGGAACACAACTGCAACTCTGCATTAGCCCTGTAGGGAAATATCTAAATAAGTAATAAAATTAATGAAATACTATTTATAACCACTGTGCAACAGATGTATTATTTATAAATAAAAGCAAACCAGGTTAGCCACGGTAAACTGACATGGCCCAAATGATTGCAGAAGTGATTTACACAGCAGGGAACCTGGCACAGCTTTTTCCATTGTGGCCATCACAGCTGTGCTGGGGATACATTTTGGGAAGACAAGGCCGTGAAGGACCACACAGGTCCTCATCTACGTGCAGTATGGAACAACCTTCCACCTCCGAGGCCTCAGGCTTGTTCTGCGGTACCTGGACACAAACATCATTACAACCAAAGCATAACCAGACCCAAAACCACTAGTTAATGTTTCTTAAAACCCTCTGAATGCTGCATCTTCTCAGGAGGATTTTTTTTTTCCTATTCTTCCAGATGGAGATTTTTCCTGACAACTCATTCCTAGTTTGTGGCACTGGGGGATGTGATTAGTGCTCATGGTGCTGATGGGTTGGCGTTGGTCTTGGTAATCTTAATGGTTTTTCCCAGCCTTAATGATTCTATAATTCTATGATTCTACCTAACATCAAATCTCTCATGTTTCAGTTTAAGCCCATGACTTCCATCTGTCATCAGTAGCCCCTATGGGTAAGAACTGACCCTGTTTTCTGTTTTGTAGCATAGTTTCCAATTTTTTCTCCAGATCTTGTTCCATTCAGGGACTTTGCCTATTCCCAGAAGAACTGCAGATTGCCTCCATAGCTAAGAAGGACAGCACTGCCATTTATATCCATTGTGTGGGTACCATTAGGTGCAAAAATGTGTAATTGGCCAGGATCCATGCCTTGAATGTCTGATTACAAACAGAGAAGAGGCATCTCTATTCATTTCAGGAGCTCCCCCGGACCTCAGAGTGGGATTTTTCTACTACATCCATGTCAGATTTTCAATGAAGCTGAATGAGACCTATTGATTATTTCTGTATCCTCCTGGTGTGAAAACACCTTTTGACACTGTTGCTAATACAGGCTGCTGAGGAGGCAGCTGGGGACGTCAAATGGTCGGTAGTCCCCAGAATCTGTGGAGATAATCTCATACGTGCTTAGCCTAGCTAAAGAGGAAAAACATTGTGAGAGCAGTGATCTGATGCAGATTTTTTTAAGTGCTGAGAGTCTGTGTAAATATTTGAGGTCCTGTAGGCAATGCTGTACACCTCTATTTCAAAACTGCATCTGGCAAAATGGTCTCACAGAACGCACCTGAGCTGTGAGAAGCAGTAGGCCAGCCATGTGCATCATTTAACCCTGGAGGTGTTCAAGGCTAGTTTGGATGGAGCCCTGGGCAACCTGATCTGGTGGGTGGCAGCCTTGTCCATGGCAGGGGGGGTTGAAACTTGATGATCTTTAAAGTTCCTTCCAACCTAAGCCATTCTATGACTCTATGATAAGATGATGAGTGCTTTGCCTTTATTCCTGCTTGGGGACATAGGGAAAGGAGTTTGACTTTTCCAGAACAGGAAAATGAAGCTGTGCACATTTGTAGGCATTTTTTGCATTTCTCTGTTAAATGACCCTACGTTTTGAAAAGTTTAGCCAAAGAAGTGTCAGAAAAAAGTCAATTGTTATTGAATTTGTACTTAACGTGTGAATCCTGTTTTAGAGGTGGTCAGCTCAATGCTTTTACTTGTACTGAATCATGGTATGAGGCAGGAGTTGTGTCTTGTCTGCTATTGACCTGTCATGGCCACGGGGTTAGTTTGCAGGAAGAACAAAGAAGAGGCATTAATTGCTTATTACAAAGAGTGAAAAATTGGAACAAATCATGGTACAGTGCTGCTGCTAATGCATGCGACACCTCCCCCTACTTCACCAATCCATATGGGGGTTTAAAATGTAAATACAATTTGTAATTGAGAGCAGCATTTTATTACTTGCTTTTAAGAGGCACAGGACGCCTGTAACCTTCAATATGAAATTTCCGTTGGCTAGAAATAAATTCAGCTCCATGTTTTGCTTTTATTCCCGCTGCGACACCCGCATGCGAAAGGTAATGGCTGGTCTGCAAGCTTTCACTCTCTCACTCAGCACCAGGGGAGAAGTGGCTGGGAGCTGTGGTTTTCAGAGTCACACTACTGCCTTCCTCACATTGCACACTGGAGGCAAAAGCAAACACGCTGCAGAGTAAATCCTCAGAGATGCTGAGAGCTGCTGAGCTACTACAGCCTGGCTGGAGTCAATGAGAGCTGCATTCAGCCCTTCCCTGGATTCTGCTCTCAGTTGCAGAGGTATGCTGCCTAAAAGCAGCTTGTTTTGCTGATGGCAGTTATTTAATTATCAGTCTTGCAACAGCACCTAGAAAGCGTGGTTTGAGGCTCAGATTCCATCGTATTAGGTGCTGTACAACTACATAACAAGGACCAGTTCCTGCCACAGTAAGCTGGGAATGTATGTGTAAGACAAGTGACAAGAAATATGAGCAGAAAAAGTAGCGTGGGATATTTTTGCTTCTTCTGTGATATGAGACGCATTAGTAGGATTTATGATTTATGGTCAGATGAGCTAGGAAGTAAAATATTCAGGCTGTATTTGGCCAAAGGCCTCGAGTTGTGCCAGAGGATGTACATGTTGGATATTAGGAAAAACTTCTCTGAATGAGTGGTGGGGCATTGACACAGGGTGCCACTGAGGGATGTGGTTAGTGGGCAATACTGGTACTATGCAGATGGTTGGATTGGATGATTTTAGAGGTCTTTTCCAACCTTAATGACTCTACTATTCTGTAATTCTGAAGAGTGACTCCTAAATGGTACCATAACAGGATTCACCTTTACTTTGAAGATTTTGTCTGATTTGGGAATGCAAAGTTCCTGTACAGAAATGAAGGCCTGGGAATGCCACCACCAAATAAGTCACTCATGGATAATTCCTTCTTCCTTCTTATATTCAATTTCATTTTGTTTCATTAGGGACTTTTCTGTCAGCTATACACCTGGGAAGCAGCATGAGAAGAGTTGCCCATAAACAACAGCAGAGTAACTTGGACCTTTAGTCCTTGTAGGACATCGGTAGGGAAAGGAAAAAGGAAATTATTCACATTTTGGCTGGAAAGACTGTACTGAAGTCAGGAGAGTCTCAAAAACTTAAGAACAGTGACATAGTAAAGATTTAAAGAAGAATGGAGAAAAACCTCAAGACTTTAAGGACCAGCTCATGTGAATGTTACTCACCAACAAAGTGAACAGTTCTGGGCAAAGTGGGCAAACTGGGAGAACTGTAAAGGAATGTATAAGAAATGACCCAACAGTGGGTGTACTTGGGTTGAAGAATTCACAACTCTGTTGGAATTATTAGGGTTTATTTCTCAAAAAGATGTATTCTTGCATATCTCTAGTATAGATGGAAAAACCAATAATCAAAACTGAAAATGGAATAAGTAAGGCTTTGAATGCCTAGGCTGAAATATTTGCCTTCAAGTGCAAGTTGTGAGAGCCTGTCAGGTACCCAGTGCCTTACAGGGTTTAATTCATCATATGCTTATTCATTCACTGAGGAATCAGGAAAGTAACAATGGTAAAACTTAAAATGAAGGCAGCCATTCCAGTGCAGTGCCACTTTGGTGAATAGAAATTCATTCTGCTACTTTGAGACTACTTGGCTGAATTAATGTGTAGGACATAATAATAGCCATGCTGAGAGTGAAATCTTCCTTCTCTCATTAGAAACCACTTCTGTTCTTGTTGAGCTGTATCCTCCTACCTTCATTTGCTCGGGGTTCTATCCAACATTATTTACAATAATTGTATCCACCTTCACTGCTGGATTTCCTGAAGGAATTGTAGCTAAGAGAGATAAAAGATGTCTGCACACTCAGTGGCTTTTTTCTCAAACAAATCAGGAAGTCAAGCATGGTTTACAATGAGAAAAAGCTACTTGAAGAGCTCTGAGGTGGGTTTTTTGTTTTTTTTTTTTTGCCTCTTAACATTGCAGGACACCTAGACATCCTATCTTATGCACAAGAAACTGAAATCGTACATTTTGTCATGTAGATAAGTGAGTTAATTAAAAAAAAATCCTTCAAATTCATGAGCTCCCATTGATGTCTCAGGAGACATTCCTGGACCTATAGGTGGGAGTAGGGTAGCACAAGGATAATCTCCCCATAGTGTCTTTGCCTTTATGGAGTCCTTATCTTCCAAGGTCCATCAGCTTGCTGGTAAGAACTGAGTCTCAAGCGTGGGGCAAATCCACTGCTGACTGGGTTTGCTAAAGTTACCTCTTTCTGCACTTCTGTTAACCTTGAGTATTTGAGTGCATATTTCCTTACAAGAAAAAATAATAAATACTAAAAGGGAAATACAAGGTGACAGACAGCTGATGCCTCCTTACATATTAACAGTTTTCATGTCACACTGACAAATACCCTAATGCAAATGACATCTTTCCTAACTCCTGTTTATGTACACGAGTTTCTGCACAGCACAAATACAATGGCTGAATGAGTGAGCAGGAAGTCAATGTCCGTCATTGGTGAGGGAGCATTACTCAGACTAGAAAACTAAGAGGAGGAAAAAAAGTGGATTTTCTTTGCTTCCACCTTCTGAGAAGCTTTTAGGTTTTTGGTTTGCTGTAGAAGGTGATGGTAGACCTTCCTCTGCGGTTGCTGTTGTTACCTATGTGTCATTTGTTCCTGGAAGTTAGGCTCAGGGTTGGCTGAGAGCCACTGTTACTCGTGATAAGGGTCCTCCAGTTCAGATTCCTGACATTTTTTCCTTCCCAATGCACTTTTTCCTCACTGCATTGCTCTGTACTTTTTCAACAAGATGGTGTGTGATGTCCACAGTTACTCTGAGCAGAAGTGTCTGACCTAAGTTCATTTTAGGGATAGATTGTATGCTTACTTTCAGCCCTCTGTAGGAACCTGGCCTGAGCTGTCAGAGTAGTTGCCTGAGTTTCATCGTGGATGAAATGAGCTGACAGCAGTCCTCTCCTGCACTTCATTTACCTTAGCAGGGGCAGCTTTCATGTCTTCAGGGATACAGCAGACAGCCTGTAGAGCACTGTCTCCTTATGACCTGCAAAAAACAAGCAAATGAGGTATAAAGAGCACTTTGCTGTTCTTCCTTCCAAGAGATATTTTGGCTTCTTGAAGCCTTAGTCTTGACTTCTGTTGAAAGGCACAACTTGGGTTGAAGTTGTTTCTTCCACATGTTCAGCTCTCTGTCAATTCAGAGCATGTAGGTTTTGGTAGTTCTTACAGTTTGATACCAGACCTTGTGCTGCAGGGAGTCTTTCTCTATGGCCAAGGTGGTGGGTTTGTGGCCCGGATTACTTTCATGTATTTTTAAACCTCAAAAATGCTTGTTAGAGGTATTTCCTTCATAGACTGGTACCTTAAGGAGTGTTTCAGCCCATCCGAGATGCAGTTCCTACAATTAAGGATTATTTTCAAAACTTTTGTCCCAGAGAGCATGGCTCTTGAGGTGTTGACTCATGATTTAAGGGTACTTGGGTGGAGTTTGGAATACAATGATATCAGTGAATGTGGCATTTGAATTTCCTCCCATTTGAGTGACTGCATTGTGTATTTTCAAGCCACCATGGGATTTTGTGTTGCACTTCTGAGTACATTGGCTCCTGTGCATACATAAGTATTGAAGTTCTGGGAACATACAATACGGGTTAGCAGGCTAAGTGAGCCAAACAGCAGGTCAGGACATGTCACGACAGAATTCAGCCAACAGAATGATACCGTGGGGGGTCCTCAGTTAAACGCACATGTCTCAGCTAGGAGTAAATAATACTGCTGACTGGCAAAGCCAGCAGGAGACCTTCAGCCATGACTTAGGTCAGGTTCTATCTACTGTCACCAAATGATTTAGGACCTAAGTCCCAAGTGACTTGATCTGAGTTTTCAGGTTGCTTAACCATCGCTGTGCATTTGTTTCTTTGCTCATTTTCACAGATCAGTATGTGAGGTTCTCAGCTTGTCTCACAAGTCTTCATCGTAGGGCCAGGCTGGATCTGACCCTGATGTCCTGGGCGGACAGGATGGCACCTTTCATCTGTGCTGCACTCCTGTTGCTTTTCTTAATTGTAAGCCTAGGTGCTAAGTTTCTTCAGTGTGAGCAGGAGGGTTTGTTACAATGCCATGAGATGATACTTCTCTAACCATGTTTTTAAAAAGTGCTGTGAATTAGGGATGCCTGATATTTACAAAGAGTTGTTAAATCCTTCACGGACTCTAGCTTTTACAGCTATTACGTTGGTGGAGAACAGTTCTATTACCATGTTTCTCATTCAACATCTGCAAGGCATTGCCAACCTATTATAATTTTCAGTGAAAGTGACTGGTTCAGCTGGCATTTGTCACTGCACTTAAATTCCTGAATTGTTTCTTATTTGGCAGTGCTTTTTCCAGTGCTGTTGTGGATGGCATAGCCTAAAATCTGTGGTGTATTCTGAGGTAGTATTGCTGCCTGTCTTCCATCCTGATATGTGTGTTTAAGCCAAAGTGGAACATAAGTGGCTCCAAACCTCAGTATGATGAGATCCAGCATAACTCTGAGAGTCAGCTACAAATACCTGGCAAGAATTTGGCCACTGGGTCAATATGAAGCTCCTATTTTCTGTAAACAAAAGTCTCTTATGACCTCAGCTTCTGCTATGCTGGATTTTTGACAGAAGAGGCAAAACCTATTATTTTATTACATCCCAATATAGTTAGGTTTTACTTGAAGAGATCATATTGTTTATCCTGAAATTTTAAGAAGCTTTTGCCAGACATATTAAAAACAATTGTAGAAATGACACTTTGGTATTTGCAAACAGAATTTGCAGATACATTAGATTACATTGATTTAGAAAAGCAAATTTTAGCCTAACAGGAAAAGGCACTGTAGATGCCAGCATTCAGACAAAAGTTGTGACAGGTAGAACCTCTTGCCGATGGGATGATGTGAACATACGTCAAATCCTCACCTGCCTTCCCAGAGCTCTTTAACTTTCCTCCAAACTGCCTCACTTCCTGACTTGTGCTTTGTTAAAACTAACTTAGAGTTTATCTTCCTGCCAGACAGAACAGGTATTGTTAGCAGAAATTAATTACTACCTCAAATCCCATCACAAAAATTTTGTGATCTGTCCCAGTGCTTCCAGTAGCTCCCAGATCATTCCAGTGCAGGTCACACTTCGCTTGTGACCAGTGGTCTAAGGTGGATGCAGAGAACAAACTGAACTGCAGACATGTGCAGAACAGTGAGGATAAGGCCATTAACCAGTCTAGCTCAAAATCAGTGGATTCTGTCACTGAGGATGTTGTGGGTTCATTGGCTTGGCCAATTACTAGCAGCATAAAATAACAGTAACTTTAAAAAATATGTTCTAGCTTAACCAGAAAACTGTTAGGCAGAAGAGGCTAGAGATGGTTCTTTGATTATTTCATGTACAAAACTCTAGTGGAATTAAAAGTAGATTTCATTGGCACAGGCTGCCCAGGGAGGTGGTGGATGGCTATCAAGAAAAGGGTGGATATCACACTGAGTGAAATGGTTTAGCGATGTGGTGGTGATCAGTTGATGGTTGACTAGATGATCTTGCTGGTCTTTCCAACCTTAATGATTCTGTGATTCTATGACTGCAGTCCATCAGCTCAATTATTTTGCTACCATTGGTCATAGTCTCTTCTGTTATGGTTCCGTTCAGTAGAGAACAAAGCAGAGATGTTGCACAGAAACAGTGTAGTGCCAGAGCATCACAGCTTCGTTTGTTATTATTGACTGAGGTCTTCATAAATGAAGCTTATGTCTGCTTTTTTCACAGGGGAACCAGGCAGCATGAAGTAGCCAGGGAATGAAAAACAGATTTAATGCAGAAGGTAGGAGTCTGCAGCCTTGCCTATGACAGATTTTTCTGTTGGGCCCAAAGTAAGACACCTTTTTGTGCTTCTGCCCTCTGTCTTTGAAGCACGGAGTAACTGCTTCTAAGTCTCTTGGGTGTGTTGAGAAGATGGGTTTGGCCTCAGTTTTGAAATACACATATACTGTGGTAATTAGAAGAGTATTAAAGCAAATAAAAACAGGAAGAAAAGTACCTAACCCACAGAAGGATTTAGTTGATGTGCAACAAATGAGATATGGGACCACAGACTCTGTAATGAAGTTAAAAGAAATACTGAACAGCTGCTTTGCTGCACACTTTTGCAAAATGAAATGACATCCTGCAGGAAAAATGGTACAGGCTCATTTGCTACCCAAGAGGGCAGAGCTAAGGTTACAGGGACTATAACAATGTTGTCATTTTCTTACTCCCAGGAGCTGCACTTTCTATCATGACGGCTTTCGTAATGTAATTGCATTTACATGCGTGATGATTTTTAGAGCTTGATCCTTACTGCTGCAAATGAGGAGGAAAGTCAGTGAAGTGATCCCCCTGCAAAAAGGATGAGAGGCACAGAAGAACCAGGCATGCTCAGTCCACAACCTTCTTCCCCAAATTCTGCCACAAATGCTCCATACTGGAATAGCAAGTAGGTGTCAGATGAAAACACAAAACAATGACAACAGTGCATTTTTCAGTAGCCACATCATATTATGTCACTGATGTCATGTTGAGTTATATTAGTCTGCTTTTCATTATGTTGTGTTATGCCTTTTGACATAATGCAACACACTGTAAGTAACATAAAGTGACCTCCAAGTATAAAAGAGAACACAGTTTTTGTCAGATTAGATAGTGGCTATGAATTCTCTGAGAGGGAGGGGGAAGTAAGAAAAGGAGAGAAGGACGGTCGGATTCAGTGTCCTGAACAACAAATCCACAGAACTTAATTAACACTTACAGCAACCCTGGTTGTTTCAGATAGGTCTGTGCATCTCTGCTCAACAGAGAAAAGATTCTCAGCAAGACTTGTGCTGCTTTATTTATTTAAAATTCTGTAGAGCTTATATCTGATCCTTATATCATTCCCTTCCTAATAAGATAGTGACAATTCTTGTAGTAAGATGCAAAGCCAAGTAGTATATACCTCTTCTCCCAGATCAGCAAGGACAGAAAAAGCCTCTAGAGCAGATATAATAGCTTCTTCCTTCCTGTGCCTGAAATGTAGAAGCTCCATGCAGCATGAACATAAGACTTTCCTGAGATTTCTTGTTTTGCCACCCTCCATAATGCAGAAATCAGACCAAGCTTAGCAGATGGACTTTCTGAGCTGCACCCTGTACTCTGTATCAGGAATTTAATCAGCTGCTTAGAAAACCACTGGACAAAGGAAAAGGGAATCATCTTGGCTCTGAAAGGGGAGCTCCTCATTAATTTAAGGTAATGAAGTTGCTAATATTCTCTAGAAGGCTTGAAATCTACCTCATCTTGGTAGTTCCTGGTGGCTTAGCTTGAAAAAGCTGGTGTTCTTGCCCCAGTGCTTACTGAGCAGCATGAGAGGTACTGACTTGTGGTTGGCACAATTGCCAAAACTGGCAAGCCAATGCTTCAATTTACTGCTTTGCTGTTAATTCCTATTTACATTTGGATTAATCACTGAGTATATCTGTTCTCCACCTGCAAAATAAATGCACATCTGTAGCTTAGAGGATGTTAGTAGCATGCAACAATGAGCAAATCGACGTCGTGGCCAAAGAACAGTAAAAGTTGGCAGTCCAGCAAGGTACATTTCGCCAGAGTGCAAAGTGCCAGGCTCATGTGAGTCCTGTCTCTGCCCTTACCTTTAGCCCCAGCACCAAGTTCCACACAGTAATACACACATATATATAGATGCAGAGATGTTCAGTGCAAAGAAAGTGGAATCCTTTGGCATGAAGGCCAAAGAGATGCTTTTTTTCCAAATGTTTGGGAGTTGTCCCTATCTATTGGCAGCACATGGTAGGTTTCAGTTCCCAAACATGATTAGCTGTCACATGTCTTCTTTGGGAGATGTGCCATTGAAACACATGAAAGGAAACTCTTTCTGTGCAGAATAAGAGGAGGAATGTTGTGATATGAAGGTGTTTCAAAACTCAGTCTCTAATAGCTGGGATACTGACAAAGGTACTTGTTATATGTTTCCTACGTCACATATTCAGCATTAGAGGCTTTTTCTGTCCTTGCTGATCTGGGAGAAGAGGTATATACCACTTGGCTTTGCATCTTACTACAAGAATTGTCACTATCTTATTAGGAAGGGAATGATATAAGGATCAGAAACATTTTCATGATCAATCTCAAAGACACAAGCGACAGAAGCTCTTGAATACATTTGATGTGGTCTTCCTGAGCAGTAATAAATGGGAAATCTCATTTAAAAAAGGTTTTTTAAGGATAAAAATGTGCGTTGCTGACAGAGCGAGAGTGTTTTGTGTGAAGAAGGCTCACAGGTAAGCATTCAGAACAGCACGTGATATCAGGATATAATGCCACATGTATTTTCTCTATAATTTCTCCATCTATAAATGTACTGTAAGTTAATATCTACTTAATTTCCAAGCATGCTGCATTCTTTTAAGATATATATTAGATGCTGTCCTTGTTCGTTAGGCTGTTAAATATTACAGACTTGGCAGTTATTCCTTGGGAGCAGCGTGCAATAAACCAGCTCTGCTTCCATCCTGAGATGTGTGCAGTCAGACCCCAGTGACACTGCCAGCCACAGCGCTCTGTGAGCACCGAGTCCCACCTTTAAGTGGCATTTTGCATCAGAGACTCCAGAATGAAACATTCTGGCGAGTGTCGTTCACTTCATAAAGAAAGCTGTTACCCTTTACTCATTAAATTCATACAGAAAGCTGTTACCCTCAGTAGGACACCAAACCTTACGGCCACAGACTCTGCACCGGAAAACCTCACTGAGTTTTGCAGCCAGGCTGGATCTCAGGAGACTTCCTGTTATTATTTTCTCTACTAATAAACCATTATGTTGTCTCCTTCACAGCACACAGAGTTTAAATAAGCCCATCCCTGTGACAATCTGATTTTCTAAAGGAGTGTCCTGTTCTGTTGAGTCATGTGAGCAGAAAACACAAAGAAGTAGAGAGACAGATCAAAAAGGGGTAGCAGAAAGGCCCTGGAGGCAGACTTAAGTTTGGTATTTAATATTTCAGGTAAAATATTCACTTAGCATCAATTATCTTGTTGGGTTCTTTTTTTTTTTTTTTTTTTTCCTTCCAAACGAAATTGCCTTCTGAATCAGCCAGCTCTCTAATTACCAGATTGAATGATTGAAATTTTTAGGGCAATTAAATTCAAGCCTTTCTTTTTCAGTCCTTACGTTATTCCCCTCTTCTCTCCCTCCCCTCTGCAGTCTGGAGCCTTTCTATAATTTGGAGGCAGTAGCAAAAGCAAGCAGACCTTTAAAGCCAAGATGTACGTCTCCCTTAATTCCTCTGTGGATTTGTTTTATAGACTAAGCAGAGAGGCTCTGCTCTCTCACTGCACCACATTACAGATACATGGTATTGTGTGTGTTTTCTCCTAACATGTCATGTCATTTAAAAAACAGCTTGGAAGAATTCATTTGATGTAGAAATTCTGTGAAAATACAAGGATCCATGTAGAAAATACACGCACTATCAGAAAATGCCTGTGGATCAAGCTGGAAAACTAAGGAACGAATTGATGACAATAACAATGATTGATGATATAGCAGATAAGAGAAAACAAAACTCCCAAAGAAACAGCACAGAGCATCTGTTAACAGAGCGGTTCGGACAAACTCCTGAAATGGCTGCATGAAAAGACAAGTGTTCTTCCAAAAAAGGGCACAACATTCACAGGATGGATTCCTGGGCCCTGTGAACTCAGTGACAAAGCTGCTGCTCATTTGGCTGTCTTGTTAGGCTTAGAGAAAAAAACACAACCTCTTATTATTAGATGTCAGTATGTGAGCTTTTAGACTGATTTCAGTGGGTCTGTTTCTTCCTTAAAGTTAAGCACATCCTTAACAGCCTTGCAGGATCTGAACCTCAATCAGTGGGCATAATAGTCTGTATCTGCTGCTTACACCAGAGCTTTGAAATTCCCTAAGATTTCCTTCCAAAACCTTGCTCTGAATTTTTCAGATTGCCAAACCTGATCTATAATGTACAAAGCTGGCACTGCTAACAGTGGGCAACTGTTGCAGGCAAGTGATGCAAGGGGTTTATTTTTGTACTGTGTTACACCAGGTAATGGTATTCTGCCACCAAACTCAGAATGAGCACTATGCTGACTTGCACTTTGTATCCCAGACAATTTCACTAAAGCCAGAGGTATTGTATTGTGCTTATTTATTGCTTAATTATCCCTGTAGGTGTTCAGGGTACTTCATAACAGCTAAAACAGTCCTTGCCCTGCAGAGCATGCAGTCAAATCTAAGATTAGAGGTGACAGCACTGCAAGGAGCTGGACCTGGAGGAAGAACAAAGTCTTTGTTCTGCTAAGCATGGGTCTGTCCCAAGGTTCAGCTAGTTGGTTAACAACTTTTCTGAGCCAAGGGCAGTGATTGATATACGCATGTACTTTGATGCAAGTTCACGTTCCTCTTGTAGCTACTGTTTTTAAGGCACCAGCTGTCCTGTGTAGATATTCTCACAGGCACTTGTTAGACCGTTAGGAAATATGATTTCACTTCTGTGGAATGACACCAGTTTGTACTGGTTAACGTTCTGGACCATTGTCATCTATAAATCAAATACAAATGATTTATGAATTGGATGGAATGTGTATGTATTAATGTCCACGTGCTTTCCCTGGGAGACAGCCCTTGTGGCTCCAGTGCTGCCTTCTGATTCCTCCTGCTCTCAACACCACATTCACTGCTGCACATCCTTCTTTCATACTTCATCACTCTCCATCTGGTTGCAGTAGTTTGAGGTCCAGCTCCTGAATTTCAGACACACATGACAGGGAAAACAGGCCTGATCTGCCCCTCTCTGCTTGCATCTGCAGAGCAGTGTCTGCTCAGCTCTGGCTGCCCCTGTACAGAACCTCAGTCATTTCTCTGAGTGCTGCACCGTGCTCTGCAGCAACCAGACCTCTTATTGCTCAGGATTTACTGCTAGTTTCCTCCGCATGTTTCTCAAGCAGTGTGGTTTTCTTACTACATTTTCAGGGTGCCATCTTCATTTAAGATCTTTCCAGTGCATGCCTTGTGCTCATTACTTAGGAGTAGGTGGGAAAGTCCCTTCAGCTGTAGCGCATTGTGAGTGCTGTACAATTGTATCCCAACTGCCTACTCTTATCTCCCGCATTATTTCTGTGAAAGCTAAAGCTGTGCATGGAACAGATGCTTGGAATGGTATTGGGATCCAATTACTGCACTTTTCCAATCTTACATCTATTGTCTAAACTTGGAGCGGGCATATTTTTATTCCTTGGTGACTCTATATAAAGAGGCAATTGGCATTGTGTTTGCTGGCTGATTAGTTGGCAGAGAAGGGACAGGAGAAGCAGCAGCATGGTAGGTTTATTCTTTCCATGTCTGTCATTTTATATTTCTCTGTATTTCTTTCCGACCGTGACAGTTCTAACAGAGCAGTAATGATCACACTGGACCCCATGACATCTCTTACTTAATATGGCATCCAAAATGAAGATATATCCCATTGAGTGAGCTGTGAACTTCCAAGGACTTTCTGTGTGTTTAACAATGGGTAAGGTAGGGAACACAGATGCACTTGCTGAAGGGAAGAGCTTGTGCATCTCTTTCCAAGGCTAATTTACTGATGATTGGCATGGCTGGTGTTAATTAGTGCTAAGGTCTGCTATGGCGTGATGGGAAGAGTAAGGGATATCTCTCTAATTTTAATTGAGTTGCTCTTGAGATGGGAAAGAAATAGGAAGTACCGCAGAGATTTCTTTGTCTTATCTTTGCTTTGCTCACTGCTGGCTTTTCGCTCGCACTCAAACAGCTCCTGTGCACCAAAGGTGCATTTGATGTGATTCTGAGGAGCAAAGAATTCCAGCCCGAGGGGTAGCGGGCAGGCAGGGCTCTATCTTCATCTTTTGCAAATTCAGAGAAATGACTCCAAAATTTTAAAAAAGAAGAAAAGGAAAAGCTGGTGATTTTCTCTTATTTTCTCCATTTTGCAGGTCCTTTTCAGACTGCCTTAGAATAATGCTGCCCAGTGGCTCCCTCTGGCTAAGGAATAGTTGATTCTGGAGAACACTGGAGAGGGAGTTGTATATGAAAACGTTTCTCAAAACTTAGTTCAAACCTGAATCCCATTTAACCAGGTGAAGAATGTGATCTAAGAGCAGGATAAAACCCCATTCGAAGCCATTTCTAACATCTACACACAGACGTAGGATCTAGATTCAGCCTGTAAGCCCAGTGAAAATGGTAGTGCACTGAGCACACCAGGTCACGTCCTTGACCACTATTTCAGAAATGGACAGTGTCCTCCTCTCCAGCTGTGTATTTCCAGGCTTCCCTTCAATCAGATTCAGTGAGGTCTCAGCCAGCCCTTTTGTTGGAGGCAGGAGGGGGGAAGAAGTGCTGGGTCTCCTTCCTCCTTTCTTTCTGTCTTTCTTTATAAAAAATACATATATATTTACCAGTTCCTTTCTGTTTAGAGGGATGACACACTGCCTGCTTGATGTGCAAGGATATTTCAGGACCTTCTGTGGTGAGATCAGGAGATGCGACAATATAGCAATAGACTGTTCTGTTTCCTCACTCCCAGTTCAGCTGATGATTCTCTGTGATGGTTCTTTTCATCACGCCTTTTGTTTTGGGAAAATATCTTCTGAGGTACCTTACTATACAGGGACACATGAAACAGATTTAACATGGGAAGAAAAAAATAGCCTTAAATGAAAGAAAGCTGAAGAATATCTTTACATAAGGAAGTGATCATTTTTTATTAATCAGAGGGAAATGTATATGTAATTATGCTAGATGAACTCTGTGGGGAGGTTTTTTTTCTCTCTTTATGATGTCTTATGGGATTTATAAATATTACAGAGGTTTTATAGCATCATAATATTTCAGATGTGCACTAAAGCTACTTTCAAAGGATTAGTGCAGACAAAGCAGCATAGTAAAAAATAATTACAAGTCAGGCAGTGCTACCAGGCTCTGACATACAGGGCTGATGAGAACAGGAGAGGCAGGGTTCAGGGAGAGCATTTTTTCCAATGCCAGCAGACCACACAAGTGCTATGGAGCAGAGTTCTGAGTGCAATCTGAGGCTCTCCACTAATTCCAGAGAATTTTGGTGATGTTGGGTCAGTGATGTCTGCGTGGACTGAAAGGAGGGAAGGGGGAATATGGGAGGAGAGAGGGAAGGGTGTGCAAGATGTTCCTGTGTTCATTCATCTTGGTGACACCTCGTAACAAACCGTATGCTGGAGGCAACCAGTACCCCAAATCAGACGGCCTTCTGATCAAACAGCCTGCTCTGCTGCTGGAATGCACCAGCTGTCCTGAAACAGCAAAGCAGTGCTGATGTCACCCACTGAAAACACAGAGTGTGTTCGGCTGTGAGTGTGTGTGTGTGTGCTTCTGCACATGCAGCTCCAGTATCTGCGTGTGTCTGCAGGTGGGGAGGGGCTGCAGGGCAATGTGGGGGTGCTGGGAAAGGTTTGTTAGATGGGGAAACGGTTGGTGAGCTCTGGGTCACGGGGTTGGAGAGGTTTGTGGTTGGAGAAGTGCCCTCCTGCTCCTGGGACATGCAACGATCTGTGTGCGCCTGCACGAGGGAAGAACGGAGATTGGAAAGTGATCTTATGTGGGGCAAAGGAGAATGCTGCAGCACACGGGAGCGGGAAGCAGGGAGAATGCAGGCCAACAGATTTTTGTATCTAGCAGGGATCAAAGGTGTGTGTGTCTGTGCATGTGTGGGAGGCTGGGACTGCATCTGAAACGGAGCGAGGATGGGAAGGGAGGGATCGGTGTGAGTGCAGAGCAGGTAATGAAAAGATCTTGTGTTTCTCAGCTCTGATAACGTGGGTTTTTATTTGAATGATCTGAGGCTGTTGCCTGTTTGAAATGCAAATTGTGCCCTCAGAGCAGGTTATGCTGCTTGCTCCTCTAGACTGCTCCCTGAGGGGCGTGCACTGGGCTGCCCGAATGCTGCTCACCTGCCACAAAAGGAACCTAATCTGTACTGAAATATGATGGCTTTTCCTTAGCTGGGGTGCAGACACAATGTAAATTATTGCAACAGCAACAACAATCCCCAAACCCTTTGGACGGGCCTAAGATGTAACTTTTGGTTCAGAAGCTGGATTTGATAATGAAAGCAACTCAGAGATGGGAAATGTCAGTACTGAGGTCCCAGAGTAGAGGAAAACTACAGAGAGAGCATGATGGATGGAGAAGTAATGGTAGCACAGAGTTAGCATCGTACTGCAGATCACAGTAGGGGACGGAGTCGGAGCAAGATGATGGATGTTGCTGTCTGTTCTGTAGTCACAGATGTAGTTGCAAAGGAAGGAAGTGTAAAATGAGAAACAATGCAGTTTAAATCTGTTAGTATCTTATGACTAGTTTGCCCTGGGCAGAATGAGCACATAATGGTTGTACAGAGGTACAAGACAACAGAATCAGGCTCCTAATAGCATATCTGTTGTGCTTCTCCAAGAGCTCCCTCCCAGGAGACCTACTCAGCCATAGGTGCAAATGGTTGGTGTCCTCCTTGGTAAAAAAAGAATGGCATAAGACACAATATGTTGCCAAGAGGGAAATGTTTCTGCTTGTGTTGTAACTTAGACTGTCAGGAATATCAAACTGTGTCACCTGCACCTATCTAGGGTATTTTCTGAGTGGTTGAGGAGGTGGTGGACCAAAGAAGGAGCTGACCACTCCAAGCCACATCAAACCAGAGATGTGGATTCTGGCAGAGTGCTGCCCTTCTTATGTGACTGCTCGAGGAGATGCTCCTGCTTGGCACAAACACAGGGCAGGTGTGGCCACTGCCCACAGGTAGAAGAGCAGCTGCGTGCACCTGAGCACCGTGTGAGGAGCAGCTGTACCTTCTTTATTTTGCAGCCATTAGGCTGTGCTGCCATGCTTTTCTGGGATATGTGGAACATAACCTGATTTCCTGACTGCTTCTGCTGTCCATGTCACTGCCCTATCCCTGTTCTTTCTGTCCCCTGATGCTGCCAAATAGGAGAAATGCAGAGAAGGAAACGTAGCTCAAAGCAAGTGCCTGGTGCAATGGAGTTTTCTTGGGGCCACATTTTGGTATGGCTCAATTGTTCATGCAAAGGTTTTAAAACAATCTGAACCTTACAAGAAAAAAAAAAGAAAGACCCTTTAAAATCCAGGCTAATTGAGTGAGTGCTAACATTAGTAAGACAAATGAGTCTTCTAAAGTGAAGTGTTGTTTTCTTCACAATGGGATGATTAATACACTCAAGCAGGAATATTAATAGGCTTGTTCAGTTGTTGCAACATTCTTCCCACTGCTGTGCCTTGGAATCTGAGCCCAGGGGACCCCCAGCTCTTCAGTTCCTCATCTGGCATGTTTTGTATGTCAGTCTCAAAGCACACATTGCAAAGATAGAGCAGCAATCATCGCAGAGTGCTGCTCGGTGCACTCTGCATTTTACAAATGGGGAAACCAAGGCAGACAGCAGTCATGTATCAGTCACCCACTTGCTCCTCTGTAGGTCACCTACTAAATTTATGAAACTGTGACATTCTTTAAGAGTCTGATTCTATTAATCAAAAAATTGTGTGGTGTTCGGGGCTGTCAGGCAGCAGCAGAGACCTATTTCTTTTCTCCTAGAGCTGCCTTTTATTTGATCCACCAGAACAGCAGTGACAGTGTGCTGTCCTCAGTTCCTGTCCACATCTATACCTCTCAGCCTTCCTCTTCACGCCACCTTCCCACCCATCAAGTTGCACTTTCTTTCTGTGATCATGAATTTTCAAGATTTTTAGAGCAGATAAATTACATTTCCAGTACTGCATATCCAAAAAGAGAGGAGATCATCCAAGATAGCAGAATACTTAGCTTGAAGCCATTCCATCTGACAGCTGTTTCTTAGCCCTGTGAATCGTATTGGTGGTCTCAGCCCCATTCCACAAGCGAATAGATCACAAATAGATGTACAGCCAGAGCTTCAAAAGATAGATGGAGCCACATGGACACTGATTTCCTTTATCAGCCCTGGAAATGATGAACCAGAGAGAAGCATTGAACAAGTATTGTGCTGAGATTAGTTTCTCTGGATAAATAGTCTTCAGTCTTTTTTTGCCTTGAATAGAACTTCACTAACACAAGAAATTTTGAGGGTGTTTGGGGTGTTTTTGTTTCTGTTGATCTGGTTTTGACAGATAATGATCTACAGCTTTTGGGTTTGTCTAACTCCTCCAGCTACAATCCTTGCTTAGACGCTTACATCACAGAAGACCGGCTAAATGAGGAATGATGGAGGCATTGCCAATGCTTGGCATTTAAAGTGAACAAAACCTGGAGCTGGAGCCTCCTGTTCCTCACTGTGGTACCAGTTTAAAGAGATGCAGGTTGCTTGCTAGTGTGGGGTATATTTATCATGCTGAAAATGGATGTTCTGTATTTGGTCACAGCACAGCAGAGCATGAGAGTGGTAAAGCATGTTTTGCTTTTGTAACAACCAGTTACGTGAGTACAGGAGCCCAGGTTTCACTGCCCCATCCCAAAGGCCGAGGCTGTGTGGTCAGCTCCCCCAGGCAGTTTGCAATGCATTCTGCTGGGTAGCATCTGCTTTCTTTTTACCTCGGGGAACAAATGCCTTGTAAAAACTTAGGGTTGTCCTTAGCATTTCCAGTCAATCTGGAAGTGCTGAAAACCTCCAGCAGGCACCTCATGTTATGTGGATGATTGCCCATTGCTGCTCAAAATAACACTTATTTCATATGGAGGAGGAGGAGGGAATCTATTTATTCCAAAATCAATATTTCTACGTTTATTAAATAATCCACTTATTCACTTTTTCTTTTTTCCATGCCTGTGGTGACATTCTGTCCATATTTTTCTCGTCACTACAAACATATTTTTTTTCTTCCATTTCCATTCCTATTTCCAGATTTGACTGCTTTGCATTAGCTGGTTAGAGACTGACAGGTCTGGAGTGTGGACATGTGGGTGAATGTCTACCATAGCCCAAATTTTCAACCTGGAATCTGAAGCAGAATGGCTGAGTGCAGATATCTGCCTGGCAAATTAAATTGATCAGACAACGTATACTTCAAACAGAGTGAGGTGGGAATACTTCCTTGAGCTGCTCTGCTCCTCAGGATATTTGAAATCAGTATTGAATTGGAACTTTCACAGGCTTTTTTATTCTGGTGAAAGGAGACAGTAGAAGTTCCCTTCTGTTTCATGCAGAATAGCCCAAACTAAGACTAATCTTCCGTGACGTGAGAACCAGGTGGGACTGTGATGATGAAATATAAAAGTAGAAATGACAAAGAAAAGCATAATCCATCTGCAGGGGGAGTAAAAGGCGGTGGTGTGGTTCGTTATCCTGCCCCAAGTAAAAATAATGCTGTGGTTGGAACGTGTCTGTAATCCATAGGAATCACAGGTTTTGTTCTTCACTGGGAAACAAAAACTGTATTGTCTTAGGCAGGTGAGCTGGTTGGGCCCCTGTTCAGGCACACGTGAGGATGTCTGGTTCTGACTGATTTCCAGTGGGTGCTGGATTCTTAGTTAACATCACAGCTCTCTCCCAAGTCTTTCTGTGTCTCAGTCTTCTGACTACAGAACAGTGATAAAAGCAGGCCCTACCTTTTATTGATGATAACTATCTTGAGTATTATAAATGTATGGGCTGGTAAGGCAACACAGTGTGATATCATAGGTCAGTGCAAGAATACAGACTCTTCTCCAAGTATAAAAGGCATTCCTACATAGGAAGAATTTGTTTGGTGCTGGTCCAGACAGAGCAGACTTGTAAACTTTTCTAAGTCAGTAGGAAATGACATAATTTCCCTTTGTATTTCACGAGCTCAGTCTTCGTGCAGGGCCTAATACTTGAGTCTGTTCTTACATGGGACCTGGGAAGGACTTTGTACGGGGACTCACCTGCACTGCCTGTATTTCTTGAGAATAACAGGTTGGGAATTGAACTTTGTACTCTGAGTGTGACTGTTAATTGCTCCTCCCATAGTTCAGAGCTCTGCAAAGCCAGTGCAGGAGGGAAGTTCTGCCCGAGGAACACACAGCTGTGATACCCAGAGTCACACTTTGGGTCCCTCACCTCTTTAACGCAGCACGGAGACAAGACGTCCCTCTTTATACAAGCTGTCAGGTTCTGAGCTAGAGCAGGGGAACGGCAGGAACCCTCAGTGAGAGATTCAGCTGTAACTAAAGCAAGCATATTTTATCCTGCTTTTGTCTGTTTATGTGAATATCTGTTGTGGGTTGAATTAAAAAACACCAAACACAATCATCTTGTATTACGTGCCTGTATATATTTTATCTTCTGTAAAAGAAGGAATTTGTTTTCATGGTAAACAGACAAGGCAATATATTTTTGATCTTTTTATTTGTATTACAGGCTCCAAAAAAGGCAAAGAAGAAGATAGAAGGTGGCTCCAATGTATTCTCTATGTTTGAACAAACCCAGATCCAGGAGTTCAAAGAAGTTGGTCACTATTCTTCTGTTTTCTATAGTCTCCTGTCATTACTAATAAATAACATAGGTTTTGTTTGTAATCCTTATTCAATTCTCCATCTGCTTTAATAGAACACACAGTTGTTTTCTGAATCATCTCTGTGGTTTTGGCTGGTATATCGTTTTCCTTGTGTGTTTGTTTGTTCTTTCCTTCATTCCTTCTTTCATTCATTCTGTCTCTCCTTGCATCTCCTGTTTCAAGTTCCAGACTTACTTAAAAAAAAAACTCTGAGCACTGAAAAAATTAATAAAGGAAAATTATCTCATCTACTTTAGCCCCGATTCAGGAAAATACCTGGGCATACATTTAAAGTTAAGTTTAAGTGCTGTTTTAAATAAGAATAATTTTGCATGCTCAAGTATTATCCTGAATGGAGGTGTTGTATTGAATCAGGTCATTAATTCCTGGACTGTTCCACAGTGGTAACAGAAATATTCTTCTGTGCCCATCTAATACTGCCCACAAACTAGAAACCAAAATACCAGAAAATCCTCAGCCAACTTTCTCCATAAATGCCCATAAAATAAAGCAACATGTTGAGGTTAACAAAATGAGCATCTTTTAGGTCCCAGAGAATTGGTATTCCATGCTTTATGGATTCTTTGATCAGTTAGCTGTGATGAGGCAAACCTAATTAGCTGGCTTAAGAGCTGGTGCATAAATAAAAACAAATAATTTTATGAGTTTGGACTTTTTATTTTTATTTTTTTAAATAGGCATTTTAAATATCTGTCACACCATCACATTTTCCACAGATTGGTCACTTTAAATTATTTTTTTCCTAATTTTTTGCTAACTCACATCTCCAAAACTGTTTCCAATGTGATAAATAGCTGCTGTTTCATTTGGTGTACGTGGATTTCAACTTTACTTTTCATGAGGATTCTCATCAGTAAAGCTCAGTGGTGAATGAGATCAAAAGGACTGAGAGGATTACAAAGGATTGTAACTACAGGCCAGGTGAAGTTTCCCCAGATTTAATGGGAATATTTCTAGCACTCTTCTCCCACCTCTGTCAGCATCCTATGAACCTCCAGTTTCATTCTGTCTGGGGACGACTGCTGGAAGACCTGCCACCAGAAAGGGCAATTGGTCAGGATGTTATTTTTGAACTACTCTAAATAAGATGGCTCTTAGAACATTTCTGGGAGGATGGTGGTGGAATAATGGCAAAGTCACAAGGCAGTGGAGAGGTGCAGTTAAAAACCAAGGCCACGTGGTGTTTAAAGACTGCCTACTTGGAACAAATGATGCATTTTGGCTGATAAGTCATTTTTTGTCAGAACAGTGTTGCATAGAGATTTCAACCAGCTCACTAGAAAATGTATCAGCATCACTACTTCACATTAATTTCACTCCTCTGGAATGTAGTGATCAAAGAGTGCCTGACACTCTTCCTCTTCTCTGTGATTTTGCTGGGCTCTGCTTTGGTCTTTGCATTTCATTCTTTCTTCCAAACTGTGGGGATGCTTTATCAGCAATAAAGAGTTGAGCTTGATTTTTTATTAGGTGGTGGCTTGGCAGGTAAGTGAAGGGTTGGGAACATGCATGCTGCAAGTTACCACATGGCAAACTGGAATGTGAGCAGTGGAGCTCTGTAAGAAACTGGACATCAAACTGGTTGAAGATATGTTGATTATAATGCAGCCGTGGAAAGAAATGCATCCTGTAGAGCAGTGGACTCTGAAAGATACTTGAGTGGACTGGTTGTATTCCAAGGAGAGGGTTGTTTTTCATAATGATCTTGAAATAAAAATAATTCCATCAAGATACGCGCTCATATTGATGTGCACATCTGGCAGATAACCAGCTTCAGAGATGTGCCTGGTTCTGCTGATACTCCCCATAGTGTATCCAGGGGAATTTTAGGTCATTAAAATCTTTCAAAATCAATGAAACATTAAAAGTGTGATAGCAGCAAATGACAGACATACAGATAGGTAAATAGACGGACAGATAAGCAGTTAGCTGGCTGGATAAGGAATGTTTGATTGTTATCAGCAGCTAAATTTTGCCTGACAAGAAGTATTTAAGGTCAAGCATCAAGGTCAGTCAGAGCACAGAATATAGGCTGACGGATGCAATTTATTGAAAAGGGAAATAAACTGTGAATAAACCATACTGTGAATCCTACGTTTCTCAGTGCTTTTGGAAATTCAGCTGTCTGTGTGTGAAGAATCGCCCTGAAGCCAAGAGGAAAAAGACTTTTTCTCAACAGCGGAGAACTACTTACAGTAATTAAATGTTTTACAGAATATGATAGCTGAGCAAAGGAAGGAGATACAGGAAGCAAACAAAGCACACAGGAGTAGCTCCTGACCCCACATTTTATGGATTAAAGCCCGAATGGCAGCAGCTGTCAACGTTGGCTTTGCCCATCCCTATGCTGCCCTGAGCATTAACTTTGTAACAAGTTTGGGTGGGTTTAATTGAGCCCCTTGCCAAGGCACAGTAATGTGTTGAAAGTGAGGAAAGTGCAATGATGTGGCCTGGTGTGGATGAATCAAAGGAAGTTAAATATTCTTTACAGCATAACGCTCCTCTGCATTAGTATGTGACTGTAGCACTGTTCTGTGCAATATGACAGTAAGTTGCCTATTTTCTTCCAACAGGCTTTTACCATCATGGATCAGAACAGGGATGGCTTTATTGACAAAGCAGACTTGAGAGACACATTTGCTGCACTAGGTAAGCTGGTAGTAATAATTAAATCAAACCTTAAAGAAACGGTGGTTTGTGTTCGAATTAGTTGGGCAAAAGGAAACCTGTTCAGTTCGCTATCTTGACTACGTAGCTCCAGCTGGAAAATCTCCCGAGCAGCCTCTTTCAGACACTAAATGAAGTCTCTCTGGGACTCACTGGCGGGTGCTACAGAGCTGTGCAGCTGGCAGCTCTCCAAAGGCACTGATCCTTCCCTTGCAACTATTTCATAAAAAGCCCACCCAAGTCGGGGTCCATGCCAGGCATTTCTGATTTGCTTCTGAAGCCAGGCTTCACATGCTGCACCTTTTTTTATCTACGAGTCATGCAGTATCTACCAATTAACGTTCTTGTCATGGACTAGCTGCCCCTCTGCCCACACCAAAGCAGGAAGACTTCATGTGAGGTTCTGTGCTGTTGTGCGGGGATGTGGGATGGAATGTGCGTGTCATGAGATTAGGTACTGTCCATTTCATGTGCATTGCACTCCTGATAACATCAAGCATCTTAAAGAAAAACTTCTCAAGAAAAGGAAAAATCAGAATGCTCATGAGCCCTAACATGAAGCTGTATCCATGTTGTAACATTTGAGGCTTGAACAGTGATGTAGGCATTTGGGCTTTTGCCATCTGGATCTTATTAAAAAGAGTTTGATAAGAATCTCTAGTGCTCCCCAGGGTGGAATCAGACTGCTGTAGAGTCGGTGCAAAGAGCAGAAGCTCCTGAACTCTTTGTTGTGACAAAGAAGTTTGCAAACTTTGGCCTCTAGCTACTGTTGCTCTGAAATATTTATTTCTTAAGGCCATATTCTGCTATCCTTCACATTCAGTGAAGCCCTGCAATGCTTATAAAATACGGTCACAGCAAATTACCACTCAGTTTGAGTAGGGATGCTGGATTCTAAATTCTCAATAGTCCAGTGCAATGATGGGGAAGGAATAGGACTGCTCAACTCATCCATCTGCTCCGTACTCATCTCAACATCTCAATTTACAGGAGGGCAAAGCCTGAGACTTTGGATCCACTTCAGTCACATTTAAACTCTGCTATATTAATATCAACACAGTCTGTTTTTCACCTGAGGTTAAAAGAAAGAACACTCAACAACAACAACAAATAAAATGAAAAAGAATTTAGTTGAAAGTAGCCCCTTCTTTGGTCTGCTGCTGGCCTGGTCTGTATCATTTATCCCTCTTACTCCTTTTTTATCTTTTGCTTGGTATTCCACCTCAGGATGCATTGGAGTATTCTGGATTTGTGTTCCACCATGTTATTAGTGAAGTTACACAGAGCCCTGAGCTCCCCAGTGGGAGGAGATGAATGGGAATTGTTTTTTAGAACACAATTTGGGATTTATTATGAAAAATGATCTCTGCTGCAGGTCGTCTGAATGTCAAGAATGAAGAGCTAGAAGACATGGTGAAGGAGGCGCCAGGTCCCATTAACTTCACTGTCTTTCTTACGATGTTTGGGGAAAAACTGAAAGGTAAGTACCTTTGGGGGGTTGGACAGGTATCTGTCAAAGATGCTCAGCACTGAAATATCTCAGTACCTTGCAAATTATAATAATATATCCAGGGAACAATGCTTAAAGGCAAGGAGTGATCTCCAGTTTTGCAGACAGAGATGAAGTATGAAAAGGCAGAGGGATGGTCCAGAGGACAAATCAAAGGTGTGATTTCAGCTTGCATAAGCTAACATGGAAGTACCATGCTGAGGTCTAGAAAGCAATGAGATCATGGCTGCCTGGAGCACGCTGCAGAAGAGTTATTCACCATCTGCGAGTTCTAGGCTGAGGTCTGTTGCTCTCACTATGCTGGTATTCCTGCCACTGTTAGATGGTTTACAACTATCATCAGCATTTCTCTGAAAAACCTTTCTGCACTCCTTTGGCTCATTATGCACACATGACCTCTGCACCATCTTTGTAGTCACAGGGCATGAAGAAGCGTCACGTATCCCCCATTTTCTCTTACATCAGTAACTTAGTCGCCCAGGCTTGCTTTTACTTGAGGTCAGTGGCAGTTAAGACATTGGCTTAAGTTGAATGAAGATTTTGCAGAGTAAGTCCTAATGAATAAATAAATGGGACTAATTTAATCTCAGTGGATTTAGAATGATAGCAAGAGGAATTTGGCCCATTGCCACAGAATATATAAGAATGACTGTAGTGAGTTTAGAAAAGATGGGTACTAAAATCTGTGTGGAAGGTAGTAATTTAGTCAGATCTTTGATACTGAATGTGCCTGGAAACTATAAAATAGAGTGTGAAACCAAGAGAAGCCTCGGTCATCTTCCTGTGAGCATTAGATATAGGTCAAAGCCTTGGCTTTCAGAGCGAGGTAGTTGGCTTGCCCAAGCACATTCAAGAAGTCTGTTAAAACAACTAATGCTATTCAGTTCCCTCTTCCTCTTTTTCTCTTTCTTGGGGTAAAAATTATGCAGATAAGAGAAATAAGAAATACTTAAAAAACTGAAAAATCTGATCAGATCTTCTTAAGAAAGTTGTATTGTATAGCTTGCCTCTGGCTTTGTACAGCTAAATAGAGTTCCAAAGAAGGACTTTCTACCCTTGGAATAGAAAATAAAGAAATCTAGTAGGAAGTACTGATGTAACCAGTCCTCAAAGAAACACGTTATTGCTAAGAAATACAGTATTTCTGGGAAGTATAAGGGTGACAGAGGAGGCTGTAGACTGACACTGAGGACTGTATTACCCAGACGTCACTCTGTCTTCACCACAGTGCTACCCACACCTTTACATTCTGGATACCATCCTACAAAGTCTGCAGTGCCCTGCTCTGTGCTCTTCCTTCTGGATACACAGCTGTTTCTGATGGTACATTGCTGTATATTTGTGTTGCTTATGATCGCATGGAGGCGAGCTGTTCCTCCTTCCCCCCTCTTCCCTCTCATCTCTCATGACTGCTGAGGCTGGCAGATTCTGGCCCTGCCAATTGTGTGGCCTAAAACCAGCGCCAGCACAGGAAGGTGAATGGTAAAGCATGCCCCTCTTGTTTGCAGGTTTCCTGTTGGCTACAAGAAGAGAAGGAAGGTTTTTGTTCTTTCCATTTGGTGAAGGGAAAATCACAGCTGTGCTTGTCATGCCCTTCTGGTTGGGTTTGTCATGCAAAGGAAGTAGAGCCAAAAGACTGCACATTCCCAATCAAAACTAATTGGGATGAAGAGCCTTTGTAGTGCAATTAGAAAGGGAAAAAAGGCTAGAGGAAGTGGATATGGCAATTGTGCAACACTCTTTATTAGCTAAGTACCACTCAGAGAATTTGGTGAAAGGTGCTTTCTAAGTAAAATTTCTTGTGCTATAATTGATTTCTGTCATAAAGGGGAAGCTGGGATTTTTCGGACGAGCTTTAGCTTTGTATATAGAGATTATGATGCCAGATGAACAGCTAACAAAACTCAGTTTATGTTAATGCCAACCACATGGAGCTGTTTCTACAGGGAGTCAGAATAATACAATTTGTACAGAAAACAGAGATGCCGCACATCAAAGAAACCACTTTATTTACCAGCTAATCAATAAAGAATGCCTGCTGCATTGCTTCTCTTCAAAGCCAAAGTCCAAGGATATGACAGAGCAGAAAATGTAAAACACAGTAAGGAGGAAAAAAAAAATAATCCCCCACACAGTGGTGACTACTTTAAATGCAGACTTTTCCTCAGAGATGGAAAAAGTTTCTGTTCACACAACAATCAAAGCACTCATTAAATACCAATGCTCGTTATATTGATTATCTGTTCATTGTGGAATGAATACACTGCATCCACGCTGGCAGAAAAATCTATGTGCATAGTGAATGACCTGAAGGAGGCCATATAGTCTTCTGCTCAATGACCATCACATCTACTAAGATTCCACCACTGATCCTTATGATTACAAAGAAAACTCAGGAGATGTCAGAAGTATATATAGTCGAGCTGTTAAATCAGAGAATCATGCCTGGGTTCTGCTCGGGTTCTTTCTCTGTCAAACTTTCTAACATAAATTTAAATAGTAATGGATTCTTTTTTTTTTTTTTTCCTTCTTTTTTTTTTAAATCACACTTTCAACATTTCAGCATCCCAAGTAACTTCATGTGTCAATGTACCAGCCTGTAAATTTGGTTTCCTGAAGTTATGGATAATGATTTATATTATACTACTATAATGTTTTGAAATACTGAGGAACAGTCAAAAACAGAGCATGTAGGATATCTTTTGGTGTGGGTAGAAACTGTCTGTAAATGAGAATACTCAGAATCTACAGTGTTATAGAATAGTCAGAACATCCCAGTCAAGATTAAGGCACTGTGAAAGCTATTCTCTGATGCACCTTTTTTTTTTGCAATCTAAATAGATGGGACGGATAAAGAATGAAAGAAAATGAAGACTCTTACTATCATTTTATTGCTGGGAGCAAAGAAGCAGAGAAATTAAAGTCATGCCAAAAGTTTGTGGCCCAGCTATGAGCAGAGGCAAAATCTTGGAGCCACAGTCCAGTGCTTTAAACCATCCTATAAACCATCCCATATTAACCATCCTGTTTACATAAATAACACTTATTGTGTTGCTGTGAAGAAATACTGAAGTGGAAGCGTGCTACAGAACATAAGAGCCAGTCACCATTTTCCACTGATCATCCTGCTTCCATTGCGTTCCATTGATATCCAGATTTTATGATGAGCTCCATTTAGTGAGGGAAGTAAGCTCTTCTCTATATAGTGAAGAACAAGTAACATCAAAAAGTGTTTTTGCAAGGAACATACAGTACAAGATTAAAGGAAACCAGCGAGGGAAACAGTTTGTTATATTTTCATTTCTGAAAGCCACTAATCCTCTGGGTACTGATATTGGAGACCAGTTCCTGGAAGTTTTCTCTCCTGCAGACACAGAATATATATGAGTTATTATTTTAAAGCTTCTGAGCACTGAACTATTCACCTCTATTGTTTATCTGACATGACAAATGCAGCCGACTTAAGGAACCTTTGTCTTCAAACCTACGACTGCAGAATTCTCCATTTCGCTGTGTTCTCCAGTGAATGCAATTGTTACATAGCAAGTATTCAGCAGATACAGATACACCCAGGCTCCTAAATTATATTCCATTAATTTTAGGCACGGACCCAGAAGAAACCATTCTGAATGCTTTTAAGATTTTCGACCCAGAAGGAAAAGGCCACATAAAGGCAGACTAGTAAGTTTATTTCAAGTTCTTTTAAAATATTATTATTATTAATAATAAATAGCACAAGTTTAAAGAACTCCTTAAAAGCTGTATTTTTTCACAGTATTTTAAGAGACAGGCAGGCTTTGTAAGCCAGAGTTGTAAGACCAGACTATTGTACAAATGTGTTTGTATACCAAAAAGAGATGTTATTGTCTTCAGACATTGCAAGAGGCAACGGAAATATAATCACATGTAGGCCATTAGATAGTCTTTTTTTGAAGGTCTGGATATAAATCAACACATGACTCTTTGTAGATTAACTCCATATGTAAAAATAAAATGAATGTCTGGTGCCTGACTGTCAGAGCTTAACTGAAATGGGAAAGCTAGTCCCCCTTTTTAAAGAAGTGATCAATTTAATTAACTCTGGGACATGGTTTTAGTAAAAACATTTTACTTGTTATATGCTTACTGTTGGAGCCTTCTGCTTCTAGACAAGAATTTGCTGTAAATTTCCACTAGATATGTTGAGAGCCAAAGCAAATAATGCTATTAATAATAGGGCAACTATTATCGATGTAGCTATTATTTAAATAAGGAGGCAGGACCTAATTTGTATTCATAACCTGTTACACCAAGAGAGCAGAGTGAAAGGACTTCAAGTGCTAATTGCACAAATGCAAATCCTCCTTATACCATCCAAATGGTGTAAGCAGGCATTCAGGTAAACGAGATAAATGATATCAAATCAGGGCAATGTATGAGGGACTCTGACCCGTGGCTCTGGTGAAATGTTTTATGTGCCTTGATTTATGCATATGACTAAATTCCATGGTGAATCTGGGCACTATACTGCTACTGCAGTAGCCAGTTCAGGTAAGCTTTCTAATAGATATGTACAAGAAGCTTATTAGGGAACCAAATCCTAGTTTCCTAGGGTAGGAAAATCACGTACAGTATTTCCTTCCACTACCAAAATGCTTTTTTTATGACACTGGCACTTAATTCCCAGTGGGTATGAGAGTCCTATTATGGATATTATGGAGCCCTTCTTATGGTAAGCAGTGGGAAAAAACAAAGCCAAGAGACAATATTTTCACTAAAGGACATCCAAATGAATTAAATCAAGATGCAACAAGAGGATGTAGTAAACAACAGGAAGGAACAGAGGGTTAACAGTTGTTCTGATTGCTTTGAGGTTAATGTTATCAAGTAGCATGGGAAGAACACTCTTGGTGACACACCAGAAGTGACTCAAACATTATCAGAATAAAATGTAGCCTGCTGTCCAATAGGCCAGATCACACGGTAGTGAAATCACAACCATGAAATACAACATTCTGATGATACAAAACCCATGAAATGCTGTATTTCCCACCACTATCTGTAACAATGTGCTGCATACAAAATCTGCAGCTTGCCACCCTGCATCCAGTTCTACATTCCTCAGATGCTGGGAGCCAGTTGGAGTTTGGGGCAAATTAGGAATGCAGTATCACACTCCAAAATGAAGATGAGAGAAAAATCCTTTTTTTTTTTTTTTAAACTTAATGGAAAAGGTCAACCTTGTTCCCACCCCCATTACACTGCTAACATTAGACAATTGTTTCAGTTCATCACCACAACAGAGCATAATGTTTACTTATTAGACCCGAGGGTATTGTTGATCATTACAGAGCAAACCATTAAATCAATTCCATGAATGTCTTTGAGGTTTAACTTCTATTCATTTGCTTCCAAAATTTAGACATTTGAAGGTTTTGAAATAATTTTTATGTTGGCTCATGCAGCACTTTCAATATGACGTTTAATGCTAATAAATTATATTTCTCCATATGAAAAAAAATCCTGGAATGTTCCTCTCCTAAACCAGCCACAGTGACCTTTTAATCAGAACTTCTTTTTATGTTCATGGAGTTAACATCCTTCTGGGGATTTTTATGGCTCTTCCCTCTGCGTGTTTTCACCTCTAGTCTGGAAATGACTCACTTAGTCCATTTGATGGTAGCTGGGATGGAGCCTTCTAACCTTTCCAGAAGCTTCGGGAGTTTATAACTTACTTCCAAATTCAATGACAGAGTTTGTTTGTCTGCATCATTATACCACACATAAAGTCCTTCCTCTAGCATGATGTCAAAAAGAAAAAGTGCTTTAGATCAGATTCTTGACTGGTGTAAACTGGCATTGCTTTTGGAAAGGTTAGATGATTCAGTTCTAAATGCCATTCATTGGACAAAGTGAGTCAGGCCAACAGCAACTGTGTCTAATGCTGATGCCAATAAAACTTTACAGATTTGTACCAGATGAAAATGGACCCAAAGAGCATAAATGCATTCTGGTTCTTTGGAGATTGCTCTGGCTGAGCTGGGAATGTTTCTCATCGTAGCTGTAGAAAACTGCTCACTCTAACTCACCTGCTTTTTCCCTGAGAAAACAATGTATGAAGGGAAATCCCAGGGGAATAACGAAGTGTCCCAGAGCTTTTACAGGGGAAAATGTTTTGAAAATATAAGGAAAATACAACAAAATATTCACAACTGGAGATGGAACTGTTGTCAGGCAGGACAAGAGATAGCATTTACACAACCACAACAAGGCAAATGGATCCTTTTTGCCCAGAAGACTTTGAGGTGGTTGTGATTTATTTTATTTTTTTTAGAAGCAAGTAGTCTTTAAGAAAGAAATCCATATACACAAAGAAAGAAAAAAGTTCATAATCTCTAGCTTTGGAAATGATGAGCATTCATTTCCCTATAAAATAAATAATGGAAAATGTGCATAGATCCTTAACTCAGTCCTTCTTCCTTGTGAGTGTGCCAGAGCCTACTGGGCTATGCATCAGAAGATTATAATTAGATATTTGATCTTTTCCCCTAAATACTTCAAGCATGTAAGCAGAAGATACATCACGCCCAGATCTCTTTTTAATTCAGTGCTGTTTCTGATGAAGTTTATTGTGACTTCTAACAAAACTGCTGTAAGTGCTTCCTTCTATTCACCAAGCTCCTTCCTGGATCACACTTCCTATTTACATTTGCTGATTCTGTTTGCCCCAGTGCACATACATCCAATGATCAATTTACATCGATGAGAATGACCTCTCTGTTCCTCCAACCAAAGATCATTTAGGAATTCCATGTCAAGAAATGCAGTCACATAACAAATACCAGCCCAACAAGACAGAAATGGCAATATGAGAGGAAGAGATGAAGAAAGACTTTGCTAAGTAAGGAGCATGGGAAAATAGTGCAAAGAAAACATACAGGATAGCTTAAGCTCTCTTGTGACTTTGGAGTATTTCCCAGAACTTGCCAGAGTATTTCCATGCTTGGCCTTGTGGGCAAGGTCTTTATACATTACCCTGAATCTTCCTTTTCCAGTCATCTCTTTCTGTCCTTCCAAATAAGTGATACAGTCGTTCTGTCTAAAGGGCTTGGATTGATGTTCCTATTCACCTATACTTTTAGGTAAAAAAATGACATGCTTAACTGAGCTCCTACAACGGGTTTGAAAACAGAGGGTAAATCAGCTGAGGATCTGTCCCCAAAATATTCTCTTTGATGTAATTGCATAGAATGCAGATTGTGTGTGGATAAGCTCCTTGTTACAGTTCTGTAACTCCAGATCAAGATCTTGCACTGTGAAATACAACAGATCTCACACAGTTTCACAGTCTCCTCTGGGAATGGCTGCATGCAAATAAAGGGATTCTCAAATGATGATTTGGAATAGCTGTTGGAGTTCTCTTTCAAGTCCTCTTTCTTATTTCATGCTCTGTTCCTTTCATCCTCAGATTTTACAGAAAATATTCTCTCTTTTGGTTTTGTTAAGTGATCCAAACTTTAAAGAGCAAGTGAGAAAACGTACCGCTTTACGTTAAGATAGGCGCACAAAATTGCTGTATTACAATTAGAGTAATAACCTTGAACAATTTTAAACCTCTATAAAATGCCACAAAAGCAAAATAAGTTGGCAGAGCGAGGTGCTGACACTGATGGGTGCTTGCAGAAAATCTCTTACAATATCATATAAGGATTAACAGCTCTAATTTATGCGGTCACACAGATTTTCTTTCATGCGACTTCAGGAGGGATCTTGCCATCTGAATCGTCATGTGTCATTATCACCCTTTAATCAGGTTATTTCATTTTATTTGCACAGCATCAAAGAAATGCTTATGACACAAGCAGACCGGTTCAGTCAAGAAGAGGTAAGGACCTTCTGCCTTACCCAAAATAGTGATGTTTGTCTAGCAATAAGCATTTGCCCCTCTTTAAATGCATGAATTCAGCTCAAATCCAGTCTGAGAGAAGGCTGATGCCAGCTTTAGCAACTAGGAACAATTCAAAGCTCTCTTCTGAATAGTTCCATGGCTAAACCAAAGTCAAACAGATTCTTTGGACTTCTATGCAAGTTTAAGCATGGCCTGTCTTTTGCTGTTCTTTCCTATGGTGAGCTGGGCAATGAATTTACCAGAGTATGAATGTGTTTAGGTGGGGACTGTAATCTGTTTTCCATTTCTGCGAGCGTTATTTTGTTTGAAATCTGAAATGAATTCTGAAAGGCGGTACTGACTTCGTGGTTTGTGTGAGATAGAACATGGATTCTGATGGCTGGGAGGAATATAGAGGGACATTCTTTTCAGAAGAAGAGTTTGAGTGGAGTTTGTTCATGGCAGATTGGAGTGCAGACTGGAATACGTTACTCAGTCAGGGCTTATCTGTACTTTAGGGAGAGCTATTTGATACAGAACTTTGATTTGAACAGGATTGCATTAACCAGTTTTGTCCTAGCTCCTATTTCAATTTTACTGAAACTGCAGGAATTTTTCCCATAGTAGCTAACAAATCAGGCCAGAAGAGAGCTGAACTGGACTGAAAAGGAAAAGCAGTACTTGTTGCTGTCCTGCAGTCCCATGTTTGTAATACTTATCTCCTGTTTGCTTGGCAGATCAACCAGATGTTTGCTGCTTTCCCTCCAGATGTCTCTGGTAATCTTGACTATAAGAACCTCTGTTACGTTATCACCCATGGTGAGGAGAAAGACTAAACTGAAAGATGAGCTTCTCCTGTGATGATGCACCAAGTCATTTCTTTGTGCTTTTCTGTGCAAGACAAAAGGCTGAACATTCAGTGTGTGAAGCCATGTGGTCATCAGAAGAGAACCAATAAAAGAAGTGAAATTAGATTAAAGTTGTTTAATGCTTCTGTTTTTATAAAAGATGAAAATACCAATTTTTGTGAGTTTTTTCCCATCCTTTTTTTTTTTTCATCAGTGGTTTGAAATGGAATTTTCTTGATGAACTGATGCTGTTGTGATTTATTGACAATCCTAATGTTCACCAGATGGCCCATTGGGCACTGCAATGTTGCTTAACCTCTTGTCTTTTATATATAAGCTCCATGTGTTGATTGAGAAATCCTCTAACTCACTGCATTGGGAAGAGCATTTGGCAAATAAAATTCTTTCTCCTTGCAATGAAAGTGCAAATAAAACAACCTTAAGCTCTTGTGAATGTGCTCAGTGATGTGGCCAGTTTCATAAGCCACTCAATACTCTTGCTTTGGTGCAAAAGAACAGACATAGTGGAATAGTGGCTATTTTTCTCCAGGAAAATGTACCTAGGCACTGATAGAAACCAGCAAGAATGAATTTCCCCCTCAGGGGCATCTTTGTATATGTAGGAAGTTGTCCATGAAGTAACAGTAAGGGCTAGTTCTTTCAGCAGTTGGTCATGATCTTTGTTTTAGGGGTGAAGGACATGTTGAAAGGTTGCATTTTGCCAAAGGTCATCTGGAAGTCTAGGGAAAACACAAGAAAAGAACTCAAGAATTGTAGCCCAGGATTACAAATGAAAGCAAACTATCAGTCACTTTCATAATTCAAGATCAGCATAGCTTCTAAAATGGGCCACAGTTTCTTGTATTTGGACTTCTAGGAACTGGACACATTCTGTCTATGTGTAATACTGCACGAATACTTCCTGTGTGGGAGTCAGAAGAACGCTGCAGCCAAAGCAAAACAAACTTCTGCTTTTTTAACAACTAATGAAAACGGTTTCCTTCTTCATTAGTATTGCTGGCACCAAGGTCCCACAGACACGAAGAGTAGGTAACAAGCTGCTTCTTTTCTGTTTCTTTCATAGAAAGAGAACTGGAGGGCAAGGTGGCAAATTCTGCCCTCATCAGGCAAGGCAGAGCTTGGATGAAAAAGTTTTAGCATCTGCATTTAGCATCTGCATCTGCAGTTTTTTAGCACTTTAAGGAAGTGATATTCAGCCCCACCTGCATTTTTGTTGTTCTAACAAATCCCTACAAACAGTGCCTACCAGTAATTGGGAAAACTGGAATGAGAAGTATCCTAGCAAGGACGTGTGCTTGAGCTGCATAATAAATCTCACCCCTTGCACCTACGTTCAGAAGCACTGCACAAATGCCTGTAATAACAGTGTTTTTTCTGGTGTAAGTATGTGAATCCCAGATGCATCTACCATTAATTAGATCAATTCAAAATTTCAGTAGACACAACTAGAAGCAAAATTTTGTCCTTCCTTATGGGAATCTTGCTGAAGGTGTGGAGACAGTTTTGACACTTCCTGGCAGATGCTCTTGCAATGTTTAAAACAATTGCATGATACCCAAACCCCTCCCTCTCTGTGGGCTGTGCAGTTTGACTGGTTTTAGTGCCTAGCAAACTCCACAAAACACAGAAGTCTGCACAACCTCTTTTTCCACCTCCTGGCTTATTTGCCAGAAGCTGAGCTTTGCTGTGCAAGCACAGTTCTCACCCCTGTTTCACATGACTGCATTTTTACCCCCAAAATATTTATTTGTAGGAGTGGGAGCACTGCTTATGGGATGAGATTGTTGCTAGGAAATGTGAGATCATGGAGGTATTTTCAGTGACACAGCAGAAAATTATTTATAAGCTTCTGCTTTGGACACCTATATGGGCCCAAATTAGAGACAGCACTTCTTAGCAAAGAAAGGAGCTGCTTATATGAGAAACGGATGTTTCACTTGCAGTCTTCATTTGGAAATTGTTTGAGTAGCAGGTCTGGAAAATGCTGTACTGTGACACAAACCAAGTACCAAGTCTAGCACTGCCTTGTATGAGTTGCACAAAATCACAGACCCCACCGAGTGAATACTGGCTGATCCGCGAATAGGAGTGGAAGTCATTCAGGCATCGGATGTCAGATGGTGCTTATGGTTTTTGTTCTGTTTGAATATTTCAGAATGAGATCGAAGATGGATAAAACAGCACGAAGGCTTACCTTCTTCCTTCTATACAGAGATTTATTTTTCCTTGTGTGAGTAGATAGACAAAAACTTTGAGGATGGTATTCTTGAAAGATGAGGTCACATACTTTTTTCCATCAAAGCATACACACTTTTCGATAGATCCTCTTTCATCTGTTATTGCCTAGTTACATGACTTCTTTGAGTGCAGCTCTGGAGCAGACAGCAGTCTGGGTGTGCAGTTCTGCATTCCACCCCTTCCCTCCCTCGGGTCAGCACTAGAGCTCCCAGGCTCTCCATGTTTACTGCAAAGGAACTTGAGCTACACTGCTGGATCTATGCTTCTCCTTGCACCTCCTCAGAGGGGAAATGACAAACGTTCAGATGAATACAATGCTTGTTCTCAGAATCTTTATCAATCCTGGTTTCATTTCAACTTCCATTTTCACTTGGGGACAGGGAGCTGTGCTTATGGGTTTTGGACGCAGATTCAGCTAACGAAAGGAAACAAAGAGCTGAGGTTATTTCCACAAAAACAAGATTCTCACCAAAGCATCACTAAAATGCTCAGTTGGGAATTGAACTTGTGTGAACTCTGGCAGTCGCTCTTTAGTGTCAGCCTCTTCACAAACAACAGCTTATTCGGATGAGTGAAAAAAGAAGAAAAAAAAAGGTGCAGTGTAGAACTGGTAATCTGCTTTATTAACGCTTAAAATTTTAACCCTGTAAACCTTTCTGAAACTTTCTGAGTGGGTGCAGCAGCATCTGAGATACACTGTCATAAACAGGCATAAAAGAAAGAAAAGGATCTCATGAGTTTCCCCAAGCTCGTTGTTCTCCTTGTAGGCAGAGCTATTTAAACTCTTTTCCTGACCTGTCTAATCTTTCTAGGCAGCCTGAAGTCCAAAGCAAACCTTATTCAAGTGCTGTCCTTATATATATATGTGTGCTTTTCCTCCTAACTGAAAACTTTCTGTCTGCAAATGAAGTCAATTTCATCCTTTCCACCTTCTTTGTAATGAACATTGTACACTGAAGGACTGCTTAGTTTTCTGTTTTTCAGCATTCTTCTTACAACTTCTCCCAGTGATCTTTTCTCCATTTCCAGTTCTTGTTCTCTTTAGGATTACCTTTGTGCGTATTTTTTTCTTAAAACATGGTATGCTAAGTTGGACAAAAAATTCTCTGTGAAGCAGCAGCAGTGAAAGTTATACATGTTTCTAGGCAGTGTGGGGAACAGTTTATTCCAGACTTCTAATTCTTATTAATTGCCAGCCTCTGATTCCCTGTAGTCTGTTCTTCCTATCCCAGAAACTTCCTTAGCTTTGATTCCCCTCTGCCACTTCACCTTGGTAATGTGCCAGCACACGTTATCTCAGGACACATCTTGAATTTTCACTAATGACACAAAGGTGCACATTGTTTGAAATTTAAGTTTTCAATGTGAAAATACAACACCAATACTGCATTAAAATTTTGTATTAATGAGCTGGAGGTATAACCCTCCCAGCAATACAGGCCTGGGCCGATCTTCTTAGATCCCTTCCAATAGAACTGTTCTATTCTATCTAAAAATTAGCTTGGCAGAGAAAAACCCAGTGGTTAACAAGTGGTGAACCAACAGCGTGTCCTTGCAGCAAAGAAGGCCAACAACATCCTGAGCTGCACTGACAGAAGGCTGGGGAAGGTGAGTGTTCCCCTCTACTCAGCACTGGTGAGACACATTTGGAGAGCTGGGTTCAGTTCTGGGCTCCACCAGACAAGAAGTATGTGGATGTACTAGAGAACATCTACAGAAGAACATGAAGATAATTAAGGGATTGGAACATCTGACATAGAAGGAGGAGTTGTAAGAACTGGCGTTGTTCAGCCTTGGGAAGAGGACTGGGAAAGAGCTTCGGTGTGAATAAACGTCTGATATTGGGTAGTAAAGATCTGCCACTTGGATTCCTAAACACAAGCCTATGGCTTGCACTAAAAAAGACTTCTCTCCCACAGCTCCGACTGTGTGGCTGTTGTACACAGTTCACAAAGGAACACTTCTGGATGTGTTGACGCTGTGTGGAGGCATTGGCACAGTTATTGTGTCTGATGTCTCTTGTCTCACAAAACGCTTCACACCTTTTTCCATACTCAAGACATATGAAAGCAAAGATGGATCCTTGAAGCACATTTGGTCACAGTATTTGAAATAACTAAATTTCCTAAATACAAACCTGCAATTATTTGTTAGAGCTCTGTAACTTGGGAGATGCTCACATGCATTCACTTAAGTTTGGCCACTTAATCTAGCGTGTGTTCAAGTAGGCTTGTCTCTGCAGGACTTCTCTTCATTGATTGAAGGGAAAGAGGTCCTTGAATAGGCATTACAGGGCACTTGAGTTCATTTCTGCCCTGATTCAGCCACTGCAAGTGTCTATTTGACTCTTCTAATTATAAAACAAGGGCCTAGGAATGCTAACTCAGGTATTTAAGGTCAAGCATGCCAATAGCTCCTTGAGTCCTTATCTGGAGAATTGTTGCCATTTGTTACTGGCCCCTTCAGCTTAAATGATGGCTTAGCATGCTTTTTGACCTGAGGAACATCATTTTTTTGACAAAACCTACTAGCAAGCTCAGCATTTGGTCAGCTGCTTCAGCAGGAGCACAGAGCACAGACGTTAGGCCAGACAGGAATTTTTCTTTATAATGATTGGAAGACGGTAGCTGCCCTTTCATGGTGCAATAAACATTATGTACAGGTGTGACGAGAGATCCAAATAGACAGAAAGCAGGAAGGAAAACGTATGATACAAACTGTCGCTGAGATCACAGCAGTCATAGAATAGCTCAGGCTGGAGGGGACCTCAAAGACCATCTCGTTCCAGCCCCCCTGTTGTAGGTAGGGTTGCTCCCTACTAGATCAAGCTGCCCAGAATCTCATTTGACCTGACCTTGAATGTCTGCAGGAGCAGCCTGTTCCAGGTAGAAAGCAGTCCAGCAAGTGGGTAGTTAGGACCAAACATGCCTCCTGATGACCAGCAGCTGTTAGCTACGTTGCCTTTCCAGATTGAGAGGTGCCTGCTAGGTGATCTCCTGACAGATTGGTAGAATTTTGGTCTATTTCACAAACCTAGCCCACAACACTAAAACTGCTGTTGCTCTCTGCATCACAGGCTCAGGTGCCCCCAGAACAAGTTATTTTACACCACAGTGGGGTACGCTCCTCCAGGATGCCAAAAAGTAGATAAGTATAAATTCACTGTAAGCTGGTGCTTTTAAGCTATCGTATGCAAAAAGAATGCAGTTTAAGTAGCATCCAGAAAGTTATTTGTAGAGCAGGAGCTGGCTGGTTTTAGCGAGACTCTCTACCCTCTCAGAGCCCTAAGTGGAGCAGAATTTATCACTGAAGAAAATAAGACTTGTGTGAATCATGGGCTGAAGGGATAGAAATATCCATAGTTCGATCAGAAAGGCAAACAAGTCACAATTTGGCATAGGGAGCAGAGCTTTTCCACAGCTGCAGCCATGCTCTACAAATGGCAGTGGGGCTTTGCTGAGGCTCTCCAGGGCCTTTTGGGATCATCACCAACACCTGGGGCCTCTTCCACACCTGTGTGGAGCCATGCAGGTGTGGGGGATTAATGCTAATGGGCTCCACTTGGCCTCACAGGAACTGCTGCCATGAAGGACAGCATAAAGAGCTGTGAGGTGTAGTTGTGGGGTTTGCTGGGGAGGCGTCTGTGGTCCTGGTTCTCCTATATTTGCTCTGGTGAAGCTGATACTGAGACAAGGCCCAGCATACGAAGGTAAGGCAGAGGTTTTATCTGAGTGGTGTGTTCAGTTGGGTGCTGGAAGCCTTGGATCAGCTCTTTGGAGAGGTGGGGTGGGGAGCTGTGGGGGTTTTTGTTGTTTTGTTTTACCTAAGCTGTGAATGGCTTGTAGTGCCTTGTTTAGTCAGCTGTGTCTGGTTATACAGAGTAACTCTTTAGGTTTTTCTGTAACATACAAAGCTTACCATGGTTTTTTTTTAGCTGCTTTAGTACAGCATGCTTGTTAAAGTGCCCCCCCAGTCAGTGGGAAAACACTGCCTGCTTTTGGCATTGGAGATCTGTGTTTGTGCTGTGCATACTGGTGATGCCCCAGTGGCACTGGGCAGTGGGCTCTTCTCTGGGAGCTTCCTGTTGGCATAAAACCCACGGAGCAAGCTGGTAACCCTGTCTTCTCCTGATGGCTCCTTGGGCCCCTATCTATGTGAGGTAGTGACTGTGAGGGCTCTTCTCAGGCTGGGAAGGTGCAGGCAGGTGGTTGGGACCAGTTAATGGAGAAGTTGTTGAGGCTGAAGCAAAGCTCCTTGCTGCCTTTTGCCAAACCAGGAGCAGGTGTTCCCAATAAAGCTCTGACTCCTTAGATGTGGGTGTTCAGCTGATAACAAACATTGTGAATTGGCCCTGTGCTATTAGGCGAGTAATGAAGGCTGGTGTGAATTCTCTCATATGTAATAAGTGTTTTACTTCAGTTGGTGCTTTTAAGAGCATCTTCATCCCTCAGCTGCCTGTCCTGTGAAGCCCACAGGCACTTTCTATCTTTGAAACCTCTTCCAACTCTGTCAGCCTTGGCTGAAGTCTACTGGTGGTTATTAGAGCAGAGGACAGGCAGGTGTGTGTTTTACTATTCTGCATCCCCCCACAGTGAGTGCGTATGTACTGTGACTCCTGAATCAATTTCATGTTGAATCTTCAGCTTAGTTTAAATGAACTGGCAGAGATGGGAACTTGGAGGCTTTCTCTTTTTCTTCTCAGTTGTTTCCATCTTCTGTTATACAAATATTCCATTGCTCAATAATGGGAAGTGGAAAACAAAATTCCGAGTTCATCTTTTAAAGGATGTTAATGGGCATGAATGTAACCAATATAGTTAATAACAGTCCAGGCAGAGATGGAAGACTCCTTTTGAGTAAGGGCCAACATAGCTTCCTGACCATCCCTCCTAGAGAAGGGTCTGGATATTAAGGGATAAGTCGCACTAAGTATTTCCTTCTTAGCCTCTTTATGCATTTATACCTACTGGTTTTTGTCACCTTTAAAGGTGTTGTTTAGCCTTGTTTTGAATTACTTTGAAACAAATGTCTTTTAAATGCTGCTGTTTTTTTACTTTAGAAAACATTTTAATGGATTTCTTTTTTATTAAAAATACCACTTTGTTTCTTATTTAAGAAACATTCTCTAATAAAAATAATTCTTAATTGGGAGAGTGAAAGGGAGGAACAACTGCAGACTTCAGGAAGCTCTGCTTGGTGGAAGGAGTAGCATGAATTCAGTTTTCTTGTACTTTTCTGAGTTGAATTTAAAAGTATGGAAGCTCAGCAATGGCATACCATTTTAGTTAGAACTGCTAAGGAAAAGGTATTATTTCGTTTCCATAAGCCAAAAAGCAGAACAAGAATTACTTCAAGCATGAAGCAATGAGAAGATAAGGAAATAACGAAGGGGGGGGAATGGGGACTACAAAGCCCCTAAGGCTAATGAGCCTCTTGCCTCTAGGTTTTACTTCATCTCCCCTTCTCTCCTCTGTCACTGTATTCTTCAGTTTCCTCCTCCAGTCTAGCTGCCTCTTAACCTTGTTAATTCTTCACTTTGATGGTCTTAAGTTCTTGACAATTTATTCCAGATGTTTGCTACTTTGAATGAAATAGATTTCCCAAATTTCCTGTTTATTCTTAATGTCTCTTGTCTCTTTCTTTTTCTTTGAAAGTGTGACCACTTTTTTAAAAAACTTTTTAGCAATCTGAATGTGTTGGCCCACTTTTCCACTCCTGCCCTTGCAACCCTGAAGCTCTGAATGCTTTCCTCAGAATGGATGCTGCTTTTCGTTGTCGTCTTACAGCATGATCTTGGTGTTTTTCACCTCCCTCAGCTCTACACACGTTGGGGCCTGAGCTCTCAAGCTCTTTCCCCTTCCTCCACGTGTGTGTTTGCACTAAAGTAAAAGGGTATCATGGAAACAAAAATCCCAGACCAAATATTCTTATGACCTGGGATTGTCCACGTTGTTGGTTCCATCAGGTGCCCTCCACGGATAAGTTATCTGGAGAGATGAGAGTAGAAGCAGTGGGTTGGCAGCAATTTGTTCACTCCCACAAGTTCCTGATGTGGGAGCTCTGTTGGGTCACCACAGCCAACCTGGGCATGGCGGTGCTGTTGGAAGCTCCCGTTACACTAATAAAAATGTGTCCACTTCAAGGCAGTTGTATGGCTTTAATTATTCCCTTGTTTTCTTTAAAAACAAAACAAACCTGTAAATGAACCAGTTCTTCAAGTAAAAAAGCTGTGCCTGGACTAGGCCTTACACCTCAATCTTGCAAATGCTTTCACACGTGTTAAACTTTACTGCTATGAGTAATCCTATTGATTTTAAATGGAGCTACTCAGGCAATAAAGAATGGATTTGTATGATCTGGGACTTACTGTGGGGTATGTCAGAAGTCAGTCTTTTGAAACTAATGATTAAGTGAGTGTAAAAGGAGTGTGCAGCCCAGGATTTCATTAAAACAATGAGTACTTTTGCTTAAAGGCTTCCTTTAAAGTATCTAGCTGTCTTGTCTGCTCTTCTGAGCACTGTCTCTTGAATGCTGTTTGGGAACTTTTTTTTTTTTTACAGCATTATTTACAATAACCATCTGGTCAGTGCTTGATGTACTGTGGCTTTTACAGCTTTCCATTGAGGCTATCCCATGTGCTGGTGCCTTTACAGCGGTGTTCTGTGGCTTCTTACATTCTAACACTGGGTGTACATGCATTGAGCTTTCCATGTTTAGGGGCTCTTCCTTCTCTCCAGTTGCCCATTTCCACAAAACTTCTGGTGATGAGAAAGCTCTGAAATTCCTGTCTATCAAATTGAGCTGAAAGCAACCAACTCATTCAAAAGTTATTAGGGATGCATGCTCATACATACCATGATGATATATGCGTTATTTTTGAAGGAAGTAAGGCAGAAAAAATAAGTGATTTGATTAGAGATGGGTTCGTTGGAATGCTTCGTGAGCCTGAAAAAATGACTTTGCTTTTATGGCTGGTCTTATAAGTATGTTTAACCCCAACTCATCCCTCCTCCCCACTGAGGAGAGCAGAAGGGGAGGGCTACTTCTTATGCAAGGTATGGATGGACAAGCCTTTTTGGAAGTCACAGAAGGAAAAACTTGCTTCTCAGTATTTCATCAATGTGAGCAGGCTTGGTGGTAGGGCTGACAGATCTGTGCCAGTTGCCAACATGGTGGGTGAGTCCCTTCTACTCAGGTGTTTGCTGGAGAAGGAAACTTTTGAGTTCTGCTTAGAGAAATACATAGGGGAAACAGCTCTGTTGTGTTAAAGCACTGGCAATCTGACATCATAGCCAACTTTGCCCCAGCTGGCTGTGCTGCAGATCATTAAAGGGAAAGGTGTTTCACACATTCTGGCCTCTTTCTCCTTTCCTTTGGAAAGAGAGATCTTTGCCATTTTTATTGGGAAAAAAAATTCAAAACAAAAAAAAACCACAAGAAACCCTCTAAGTAACAACAATAAAAACAATCCCACAAACCATCACGATGATAAACCCCACACCACCAGCAAAACTCCCAAAGAGGAGTCGAGAAGAGATTGTTCAGCTTTGATCAGCATTGATCTGATGAATCCCGTGTTTTCTCATAGGAGGGAATGAGGAAGCAAAGTGTGGGGATGTAATGCAGCAGGTGAAAATTAAGCCAGCCTAAATCTGTTGCTTGATCAACTATTCAACAAATTGCTCTGTTCTTACCCATCTCATTCTCTTTGGAGCAGTGCTGGCATTTGAAGGTTGACTCTGGGCGGGTGCTTTGTAGAAGTCTTCATAGCTTGCAAGAATTACAAGAGTGATTATAATAACTTGCATGTTCATAATTGTTTCCTAGGCTCTGTGAAATGATTTCATTCAGACCTGGTTTGTGTGCTCAGTTCGTGAGGAAAATGTCAAAAACCCAAACTTTGGGGATGGCTGTAGGAAACCAGCACCTTTTGTGCTATTGAGCAGGACTGCGGGTCCCATCTTCCCTCTTGTTTTTGGGAAATCTGTGATTCTTCAGAAGGGGGTCAAGGCTGTAGCTAGTTTCCTCTCTCCAGGTTGTGAAGCCGGACTGCTGGATGCTGTTTCACCTTCTTCAGTGACAGGGGGGATCCTGGCTGCTGAGCAGCCCATGGGCTGCTGGCTTTACTCTTCCAAAGCATTGCTCTTGAGGCACTGCTGCTGCCACAACTTGAGGCTCAGCTTTTGCTGCTGCTGCTGGCTTGTGTGCATCCTTTGCACCTTTCTGGCTATGCCGTTGTTAGTTGTGAACCTAGGGTGTGGAAGGTTGGTCGCTACATATCATATTGTCATAATTTCTTTTCTCCTCTGTCTTTTTATTTGATCTGTAGCAATTTTGAAGGTGAAAGTGAAAGGAGAGATGGTAGAAAAAAGGTTGACTTTGGGAGTGAGCTGAAATATGTTTTTTTTTATCAGTCTCTGATTGGGATGGAGTTTATGTGCATGAGGCTGAATCAATGAATTAGAGGGCTGATGCATTCAAATCTAGTGAAACTAGAGCTTGGGTAGAAAAATGTCTTTACCAGGCTGTCAGAAATATAATAACCTGCAAATTCTTGCCATCTTTGCAAGTCATCTGTGCCAGGTTTTCAATGTTAGGCTACAAAATAGTTCATCTCACTTTTTCTGTCACTCATGCCCTCCAGGTTCTGCTGACAAGAAATAGCATCAGCTAATAGCATCAGCTAACACCTTCAGCTTGGGACCTTTCTCTGTTCTGTGTTGTTAGATGAAACAACATGGTAGAATCTTCCATGATTCTGTTATTTTTATAGCTGGAGAAGACCTCTAAGATCACCTAGTCCAATTGTCTTCTCTCTGGAGAAGAGATGTCCATAATGGGCATTTAAACTCTCTGAGTTCTCTAGTACTTTTCAAAATAACTCCTGCATCTGGAATCCCCAGCTATGATCAGGGTCTTGATGTACTAGATGTTATGCAAATGCGCTTTTTGTTCAAACAGGATGATGCAATTGCTTGGAAAACTTAGAATCAAAGCAAAGAGAGGGTGAGGGGGGGGGAGGGGGAAGAAAACCACATGGAGTGGAGTGACTGGTTCAGCATCTTGTGACAGGTCACTGGCAAAGGCAGGAACAGCGGTGGGTCTTCTCAGCTCCAGACTGGTGCTCACCCACTGCAGCATTCTGTCTCTTCTGAAGCACTGTGTGCCCTTCCAGTGCTCCCCAACCTCTCTTAAACTCTGTTGCAGAGCTGGAATGCTAAGTGGGTCCAGCTAATTCAATTTAACCTCTGTTTGTTGAGCTGCTCTCCTATCCAGAGCATTGTGGCCAGTCTGCGTTACTGGGAATGGAGCTGGATTTGTTTGGTTTCCTGAGAGGAAATGGAGCATGGCAGGGCTGCCCTAGAGCAGAGCTGGGATGCTGCACCGTGAATGTGCCATACCAAGAACAACTTGTGGTCGCAAACCAGGTGACATCCAACACTTCTGAGCCAGGCAACTAAATATTTCTGAAGCTTATTAAATTAACCAGTTAGACCAAGGCAACACACAAGGTATACAGGCCAAAGAAAGCAGTGTGGGTGTAACTTTCTGGAGGAGAATTATAGTTGCTGCTGATGGTGTTGTTACTGTAAATGTCATGTCAGTGTTTCCTTTATTGGTCTGTTTTTTTTCCCCTCCGGTGAGTTCTGGGGCTGCATGAGAAGGTTTGCACATAATGAAAAGGTTTTCACATGCTGCAAAATGCAATGTGAAACCATGAATCTGTTACCCAGAGAATCCCCACAGTTTGGGTTGGGAAGAAGGAACCTCAGAACTGGCATCTGAGCCCAACACTGAGTACCCAGAAGTTTTGCAGAGTTCAGTTCGTGCTCTGCTCTGTCATTCAATGCAATTCCCTTGGTTCCAGCATAGTGTATAAAGAAGTGACAAGTCTTTGAGCTGGGTAAGCCTCTGTGGTTCTACTGATAGGAACGAAGCTTTTCAAATTGGTGATATCTTTTACATTTATCTTTATATTTGTGTTACATTGCTGCATAAAGACTCTGTGACTGAGGGTCAGATGCTGTACAAGATGTCAGCCTCACTGCACAGATTTTCTGTTACTAAGCTCTGCGTCAGCCCACACAGCCGTGCTGTACTGGATTCGTCACGTTCACAAGGGCTGCATTTTCAAACTACTAAGAGCAGCTCTGTGCCTAGTGCCCAGTGTAAGAGAAACAACATTTCTTTGTTTCCTGTGCGATGTGCCAACCTGTGTCTCCAGGCCAAACCTGCTTTCTAATTCAAGTGACAAATTGGTGAAAAACTGGTTTACATCTTGCTCTTCCATCTGCCCAGGCATGTTTGGGAATCCCTTAGAATGACTGAATTCAGTGGTTTAAGCTTTTTTCTTCTTTACTGCACACCTCCCACAGTAACTCTGAAGTAGCTTCATAATGGAAATGCTGACACAATGCTATTGTCTCGGCCCTGGGAGTGTGTTCCACCTTCTACTGTTTGCCTTGGCCTCTGTGTATTGTATACTGCCTCAGTTTAACTGGTTAATTTAATAAACTTCTGAAGCACTGTATCAGTTGCCTGGCTTAGCTTTTATTCACTGGCCTGATGAGGAAAGTATGAGTTTCAAAAGCTTTCCTGTATGAAGTTAATCAAAGAAAAGGTATCTCCTACTGTATGCTGCTTGTATCTCTTGGAAAGGCTTCTTGTGCCGACACATTTTTGCAATTAAAGCATTTAAACAAAGACTTTTTTTTTAAGGCAGTGTTCCAGATTTGACCTGCTTAGCTCCATTTTAAGAAAAGCAAAGAAGTAGAATTTCTTAAAAAATATTTTTAGGGCTGTTCAGGGCTTCAGTAGCCATATCTGAATGATGTGCCAGGTCAGGAGATGGGCCCTTGGGGTTGGGAAGGAGGCAGAGAAGAAGTGGGGGAGGGGAAGGGAAAGTGGGGGGAGCACAATGGGAATGATTTGCAGGTATTATAGGTCTGATGCATGGGTGAGTTGTAAGACCTAGGTGATCTGCTCTGAGGTTCTGGTTCTCTCAGGAGCCTCACATAACCATGAGCAGATCCTTTAACACTTCTGTGCTCCATTCTCCACTTGGAGGTTATTTTGGTGGGGTTTTTTTTTCCATTTCTAGTCTTGATAATTTAGATCTTGAGATTTGGGGATTGTATATTACAATGGGGCTCTTTATTGCATGAGCTGTAATAATAATGAGTTGGAAAGATTGGTAGATCTTGCAGTACATTCTCACTGTGGGTGCAGTAAAGCCTCTTCCAAGCCAATGCAAGGAGCACTTGAGAGGCCTTGTGTGCCACACATGAGGGGGAATTAACCTGCATTCAGCAGAACCTGAGAGTGTAAGGCACATCTGAGTCCACCGTTGTCTACTTCAATCTGCAGTCAGTGCATCCCTAGATTTGGGGTATTCATCTATGAAGAATGATTTAGATATACCTGATCATGCCTTGGGACAGGGAACTGCCTAGGTTACCTCTTGATATCCCTTCCAGCCCCCCTTTCTTCTTTCTTTTTTTGTGACTCTATTAGATCTGACAACAACAGAATCATACACTTTGTTCTGAAGGATTCTTCCATTAATTAGTACTTTGTGGTGCATAACTCCTTCCCTTGAGGAGCTCTAAGAGGTTGACAAGTGCTAATTAAGTCCTACAAGAACTGGTATGTTGGGTAATTATTATTTTACAGGTAAAAAAAAAAAAAAAAAATAAGGTGCATGTGTAACCCACAGGAAGTTTTTTGGGACGGTTTCACTCTGCTTAGTGTTTTTAGCTCCTTAAAATTCTCATGTGCCTCTGAACTGCTGTTGCCTATGGAGAATACAGCTGGTGTTCCCCTTCCCCTGCCCACATCTGAGCTGGTCGAGGTTGAATCAGTCTCATCAGCCACATTTGGGCTGCATCAGCATCAGAGAGGGACTGCGAGCAAAATGAATCTGGCCTGCATGCCAAAAATAAGTTTATTTTAATCTCTTGCCATGCTTTCTGTACTTGCAGAATTACACTGACTTTAAAGGGGAGCTGCCCCAGAGCTCTGAATCAGGCCTTTTGTATGGGCAGGGAGGTAACCTCTTGCAGTCTATGTCATTTGAGAGTAATTCTCCATCAAACATTTACCTGTGTAATTAATCTGCTTCAGAGTTCTCTGGCATGGAGTGGTAAGGGCAAATGGCATTTGAGAATACTTTAAAAGGAAAAGAGATAATCAGTTTAGCTTTGGGTCAATGGTGTATCAGGAGCCACTGAGCCTGGTTGGCCTCTACCTAGATGACATAGCAATGCTGTGCTGATGGAGGCAAGCTGGGAAAGGCAAGCTGTGGTTCCCTTTGCCTTGCAGGAGGGTTGTTATTCACATGCATATTTCTGGACATTGCATTGGAGCCATGTGGCAGAGATCACAGGACAGCTTATCTATCCTGTGTCCCACAGCACCTGTCTGTAAGGTCAAAGGAATTCCAAGGAAAACTGCCTGAGGATCTGAATTTGAACTCCTGTGGATTCTGATGGAGCAAATTTAACCCTGCCACACAGGTTCTCAGGCTGCCATTTGCAAGCTATCCACATTAACTGCACACAGACCAGGACCAACTTCATGAAAGCTTTTGCTGATTCCATCTGAGCCATCCAGTATGTACTGACAGACCAGGACTGTAGACCTGAGTGCACAAACCTGGGTGGTGTTAGATGTGTGCACTTGATGTGATGTAGAGGAGCTGGTTAGGCAAGTTCCACTCTGATTTGCAGCTTTCATGTGATAGAAACCCATGCCTTGTTTTCACTGTCCAGCTCTGTCATGCTGCTGCACATCAATTCCCTTCCTTCTTTCAGGGTGTGGACCCGATTAATTGTTTGCACACTGTAATTTGTGATGTTGCTCAGTTTAACAGGGTAAAATTTGCCAGTCCAAAGCACGTCTTGGTGAGAGGGTGAGGTGCTAATTAAGATCGGGAGGTTTCTTTTGCGATCAGATATTTGTCTCTTGTTGTCCCACAAGCCAAATTTGTAATGCAGCTTTGCATGGCAGCAGTGCTGTGGGACAATGGGTTGGTTGTAAGCAGGACAGGGGGAAGTGGTAAGAATGAGCCCCATGAATGTTTCTCAAACAAGAATTTTTTTTTCTCCACTATGAAGAGGCTTTCTTGAGAAGCAACAAGTAAGGCCATGCAGATCAGATTTGCAAGGAATGTTGCTCCAAGTTGTGTTAGATGTGCAAACGTTCTTCTGTGCTCTGCCTTGGCTGGTCTGCCCTGGTGGAGATTCTCAATGCCTGCCATGTTGCAGCATCCCTGTTATCTCTGTTTATGGGGAAGACTGTCGTAGGGCCACACACCTTAACAAAGCTATTCCTTCAATTCTCAACATCTTTAGCAGTCCCTGTATTTGTTTTAGAGAAGGGCTGCTTTTGTTTCTGTTTGTTTGAGGTGGCTGCTGTGCTATGAGGAAAGAGGACGTGTGTCGTTGAAGAAAACAATCCCAATTTGCTCTGCTGGAGAAGCAGTAGCCAGGAAGTGTGCAGGGCTCAAATAGTGCCCTATGTTGTTTCTCAAGGATTTTGAGGTGAAAAGGCTTATGAATGGACGTGAGCAGTCCAGCCTTCTGCTCCTTGACTCATTGTGGGCCAAACCTCCTCAAAAGCGCATCGTGCTCTGTTGTGCGTCCAAGTCTGGAGCCGCTGCCCACAAGGAGAGGCTCTGTTTATGGTTGTGCAGAGGGATGGGGCTGTGATGGGAAGGTTCTGTGCAGAACTGCTGCAGTTGTGAAGGGCTGGTTCAGCCAGTGAGCCCAGCTGGGCAGACTGGCCTGCCACCGGGGCTGAGTGGTGAAGCCACTGAGCAGAACTGTTGCAGAGCATTGCTGAAGTGTCCGACAGATCCGTATCACGTCCTAGCTGAGAGCTGGCCATCATCAGCTTGAGTGCTTGTGTGAAATTAAAGATGAGGTGTAGCCAGGGGACAGCAGCTAAACAGTCCCTGGGTGTCTGGGGAGAGGGTTTTAACATCCCTTCAATGCAGCAAGGCCCTCTGAGTGCATTAGCATCCATCTGGTGGTAATTAGCGGGCTCTCTAGTAGAAGAACCAGCAAAGGGATCCCTCTTCCCACATCTCCTTGTAAAGTGCTTGCTCTAATTTTTGTGACATCCAGCTGCAGGGTTTCTGTATCTGTCATTACAGACCATTAAACTGTTTCAGATGCATCTATATATTTTAAGTAGTTTCTGACCCATGGGTGACAGTGGCCAAGGGGGATCTGACCTTTTTTCAGTTAAGGAACATTAGCTTGGGTGTAATGAGTCAAAACCTTCCTGGCTAAGGAGGCTCCTGCCCTGGCAGGCTGGGCATGGGCAAAACCACCTTCCCTGTAGCTTTGTATTGCTGTGCCTTTAGAACATGGATGATAATGTATCAGAAGGAGCAGAAAAGCGGATGGCTTGGATGAAATATTTTTTCCTGCAACGCATAACACCTTTTTTATTGAAGTGCCTGTAATCTTTACTTGCTAATTGAAATTAATTTATTAATGTTGATTTGAAAATGTGTAAGCACTTTCAGGCTGCTGATGCTTATTTTTTCAGCTGAAGCGACAAATCCAATGTTTTTGTTGACCCAAATCTGCCTGTTTTCTTTGGGCAAGGATAAAAGTTTCAGCTGAGAAACTCAGCCTGCCTCTTAATCTGGACGGTGTCTTCTGCCTAAGGATACCTTCATATTCACTAACAGACAAATATCTGGGTGGGAACGAAACCCAGGAAGTCAGCACTTGCACTGTCAGAGTTGAGAATTTCACACTAACTGGCAAAAAGTGAAAATGAAAGAACCTGGACAACATGATGTTAATTAAAACCATTGAGTAAGCCAGATTTATGGGGATGTTTTCATGGAATTAGTGGTGGTGTGTGGAAGAAGTTAGCTGTTCTGATTAGCCTGTCACTATGTAAGGAGTTGTCATGACTTCAGTGATGTTATCCCATCTCTGACATGTCCTTATGAGCAGTGAACTTCCACACATTACCTGAGCAAGAGGTCTGTGTAGCTGAATGTGTGTGGCTGGAGCTGCCACCTCAAAGCACCAGCCTGGAGTCTGGTGTCACCAGCCAGTCTTCAAACTGAAGCGTGGAAGAGTTTTGAGCTTGTTCTGTGCTAAAATACAGGTCCTCTATTCTCTGTATTTGTTCAGGGATGAAAATACAGGATTTATTTTAATTGTTGACTATAACAAATACTTTTCTCCTCGCAGAAGGACAACAAGAAGAGTTTACAACGTTAACTGTTGGAAGAATAAATTTTCTAAAAGGTGAATCCAGTCTCATGTTTACTTGCTGGTGCTTCATTAATAGCTAATTAAACTTTATGTAGCTTGTACAACTGTGAAATCTGCTGTCACTCAAGGTTTAAGCCTACAGTTATTCATCATGCTGGTAGTACTACCAATGGTCCAAGGGAGTAGCTGCCATGTACGTAAGCATGGAACTCCCTGGAAGGGGCGACTTACTGGGGGGTTATATGTGCATGTGTACAGCTTGTGTATATGATGTTAATTAACTGGAGCTGGTATTTCTGCTTTACTGGAAAGTGAGGGTCTCTTCAGAAGGCACGGGGTTTGGTTTTGAAGGAGTTCACAGCTGAATGCGGGCAGCTGAATAGCAGATTATCAAAAGAGTGCATGCTATCAGGTAGCATTTACTGATGCTGAGCCTTCTCATAAAGCTGTGGTTGTGAGAAGTCCTGCTGCAGAATGAAGCTGTGAGCAATTGGCGCTGGTGCCACTGCGTGCAGGTGAGGGGAAGCGCCTGGCCTGGGGCTCTTGCTGGAGCCATCTTCCTGAACATCCCTGCCCAAACAAATTGTGTTGTAAAGCTTTGGTAATGAGTAACCATGCATTTCTGCTACTCTTTAAGGCACTTCCTTGTGTTTGGAAGTCTTCTATTCTGCCCCAAAAGGCATAGAATGGAAAAAAAAAAAAAGTACACATCTTTCCATGCAGATGTGAAACAGCAGAGGAAATGCTATTCTGTAGGAAAGCGATGTACACCAGCTCCCACAAACTCAGAGGAGATGAACTGTTTACCAGTGAGTGCCCCGTTTAGGAGAACAATATATTTTGAAATAGGTTTCTAAATAAAAAGGCATTTTGTGCAGTTGCAGTAATTAATGGTTGCTCTCTTGCAATAGCCTCCAGAAAACTAACTCATGCGTTTGACAGCAAACATGAATATGCTTGTAAAACTGAGGGGAATCGTTAGGCTTGTGCGAGCTTGATCATCTAAAAACAAACCAAGAAGCTGAGTGTGGAAGCGTGTTATGACTTAGGGGCTTGATTGAAGTCAATGGGAGTAGGTCAGCATTAAAAGCACTATGGAAGGGACCTGGGCTCACCTGGGGCACATGGGCTACCCAGACAAACACACTATATGTGTTAAAGCAGCAGACCTGAGGCCTTGAGCTGCCTGAGCAATGAGGAGCTTTTAAAAGAGGAAATATAATGCTGTTATATGGGGTTGCTTTGGAAAATTGGACCTTGTGCTAAGGCAGTGTGACTAGGCTGTGATGTTCTGAGATCAGTGGATGCTCTTCAAACATCATTTCCTTTATTGCACAAAGACAACTTATGGAGTTCCTGCAGGAGGGAATGTGATTGATTCATGAGTGTGAAGAAGGGGAGAATTATGACAAACTGTGCAAATGGTACAAATTTCAAAAAAGCAAGTAGCAGGGTGGTTCAGTTTGCCTCCTTCTCTGCACCTGCTTACCTTGGTTACTCCTTCCAGTGGATCTAACAGTGTGAATTTGCAGGAACATCCATCAGAAATCTTATAAGGGAAAATGGCAAAAAATCTGTATTGTGGCACTGCAATTGAGGCTTTTGTGCCTCTGACCAAGGGATGGAATAAGCTCATGACCACCAAGGATTTCTTCTCAGGCAATTTGCATGTTTTGGATTAGGTCTGTATGTTTGAGAGTTACAAATGGCAAGCGTTGCTTTGCAAGTTATTCTGAACTGTGTGTGGGGGGGAAAATTTTAAGCTGAATGATGAGTAAAAAACCCTATTTATTTGCTCTAAGTCTGCTCACCCAAGTGTATGATGGCAGTGACTTGATGAAGATGAGGTGCACAAAGTGAACTGAGAACTACAGTTCATGTTATAGAAATTCAGTTTTTATCTTTCTGTTCCTTATTTGCCTTGTGGTGTGCAAAACATGTGACTTCTATATAGTGCAAGTACCCAAAATGTAAAAATGGCAATCTTAAAATTCTGTTTTCATTCTGGGGGGGATTTTGCTCTTTCTTTCGGAGATGTTGATCAGACCACTGTTGTTCTGATTTAACCATCTGGGTAGGGAGCAGGCCACATGAGCTGCAAGTGAACGCTTTTCTCCATAGCAGGGGCTTAACATAAGCTGTTTAGAGCAGCAGTCACCTTCAACTTGTTTGTGCTTTGTAGTGTTGTTTCAAGTTGTCTCCTGGACCGTGTAGGAATATTTAGTCCTTGGCATTACCTCAGTTATGAGTTTGACTATTTCCTGATAGATTGTTTATCAAAGAAAATATTATGTCAATAATATCTAAAAGCTGTAGCAATATTGCTCCCAGCCCAGAGGTGTAAATACTGTGTTATCTCATGGCACAACCTTAAATGACGCCACACATCTTGAAATAACATGTCCGAATGTGTCAGAGGAAGAGATTGTTAAAGCATTTGCCTTATATTACCTGCCTGCTAGCAAATGGGTGGTGAGAGAGACCTAGAGGTTTTCTTTTTTTTTTTTTTTTTTTTTTTTTTTTT